>NC_040093.1:47193085-47496115 GCF_003369695.1 Bos indicus x Bos taurus
TACGACCATGCTTGCTCATTTGCAAACTGTCAGCGGTTGCTTTTGTACGTCACAATAGCAGAGATGAGTAGCTGAGAGAAACCTTAGAACCAAACACAGCTATTTAAAATATTTACTACCCTTACGGAAAAAAGTTTTCTTACCCCTGCTTTACAGGTGGCCTCCTTAAGATAGCCAAGATTAACTTGATAGACCAACTCTACCAAGTTATTTCTATGCACCACCTTGTACATTATTTAGGGGTAAACAAACTTACAGAACCACACATAATTTTTAGAAGCACCATTGTAACATCTTCTAAGCACCCATCCCAATTCATATCAAAGCATCAACTAAGGGTATATTTGTCACCGATATAAAAAGAAGAAAAAAAGACAGTGCTTAGCTATACTTTAAAAACACATTTTTTAAGTAGCCATTGCGATTGGTCCTTACCATAAAACAAGAAAACAGCAGGTTTTCAACAGAGAATGTGGAGAAACTAGAATTCAGTATGACTTGTGCTGACAGAATGTAAAATGGTTCAGCGCTACGGAAAACAGTATGGCTGCTCCTCAAAAGGTCAGATACAGATTTACCACATGATGAGCAGTTTCACTCCTGGGTACACAGCCAAAAGAAATGAAAGCAGAGACTCGAAAGTTACTTGTATGCTCATGTTCACAGCAGCAGTATTCACAATAACCAAAAGGTGGAAGCAACCCAAGTGTCCATCAGCAGGAGAATGGGTAAACAAAACGTGATCTACACATCTCACAATAAAATATTATCCAGCCTAAAACAGGGAGAAAATTCTGACATGTGCCACAAAATGGATCGAGGAATTTACCCTAAATGAAATAAGGACAAATACCAGATACAAACGAACTTATTTACAAAGCAGAAACAGACTCACAAAACGGCAGCAACTCACACAGACTCAGACAGACACAGAAAACAAAAGGGAGGGGGAGAAGAGGGATAAATTTGTAGGCGTTTGGGATTAAAATATACACAGTACTAAGTATAAAACAACCAACAAAGACCTACCAACTATATTCAATATCTTATAATAAGCTATAGTGAAAGAAAATGTAAAAAAAGAATATATTTGTATAGATGTATAACTGAATCACTTTACTGTACATTTGAAACTAACGCAACACTTTAATTCAACTATATTTCAATAAAAATTAACTTTAAAAAAGGACAAACACCATACGATTATATGAAAGAAAGAAAGTGAAGTCGCTCAGTCGTGCCCAACTCTTTGGGACCCCATGGACAGTAGCCTGCATCAAGCTCCTCCGTCCATGGGATTTTCAGGGCAAGAGGACTGGAGTGGGTTGCCATTTCCCTCTCCAGGGAATCTTCCCAACCCAGGGATCGAACCCAGGTCTCTCACATTGTAGACAGACGCTTTACCGTCTGAGCCACCTGGGAAGTCCAATGAGGTACCTAGAATAGTCAAGTCTCTGCCATAGAGAAAGAAAATAGAATGGTGGTTGCCAGGAGTTAGGGGAAGCAGAGAGTGGGGAATTAGAGCTTAATAGGTACAAAGTATCAGTTGTCCCTGCTGCTGCTGCTGCTAAGTGGCTTCAGTCATGTCCAACTCTGTGCGACCCCATAGACGGCAGCCCACCAGGCTCCCCCGTCCCTGGGATTCTCCAGGCAAGAACACTGGAGTGGGCTGCCATTTCCTTCTCCAATGCATGAAAGTGAAAAGTGAAAGTGAAGTCGCTCAGTCGTGTCTGACTCAGTGACCCCATGGACTGCAGCCTACCAGGCTCCTCCGTCCACGGGATTTTCCAAGCAAGAGCACTGGAGAGGGGTGCCATTGCCTTCTCCCAAGTATCAGTTAGAGAAGATGAAAAATTTCTGAAGATGGACAGTAATAGGGATGACTTGCCAACAAAGTACATGTACTTAATGCTGCTGAACTTTATGGTAAAGTTTATATTATGTGTAATTTTTACCACAACTTTTAAGTTTAGCTAATCCAAACATTGATAAAATGTGATATATCCATACAAAAGATATGAAAAGTAATGAAGCACTGATACATGCCACAACATGGAAAAACTCTATAAAAATTTTAAGTGAAAGCCAGACACAAAAGACCACACATTGTATGAATCCATTTATATGAAATGTCCAGAACAGGTAAATCCAGAGACAGAAGGCAGATTATTTGTTGCCAGAAGCTGAGAAGGGAAATGAGGGGTGACTTCTTAACAGGTAGGGGGTAAAACGTTCTGTTCGGGGATAAAATGTTCTGAAACTACAGTGGCAATGGCTGCACCACATCGTGATGGTCCAGCCGACCCTCGAACAACACAGATCTAAACGGCACGGGTCCACTTACACGAGGATTTTTTTCAACAATAAATACAGGACCTGAGGTTGACTGAATCCTTTGATGCAGAACTGTGGATAGGGAGGAATGGGGTCAGGGGCCTGACTCTTAAATTATACAGAGATTAAAAAAAAAAAAAAGATTTTCTTAACATTTATTTACTTTTAAAAACTATTAATTTCTGGCTGCTTGGCACGGGCTTTCTCCAGTTGCGGCGAGTGGGAGCTAGCCTTCGTTGTGGTGCGCCGGCTTCTCCTGTGGCAGAGCACAGGCTCTAGAGCACGCTGGCCTCGGCAGCCGCTGCACATGGGCTCAGCGTTAGTTGCCTGTGGCATGTGGGATCTTCCCAGACCAGGAATCGAACCCCTGTCCCCTGCAACGGTAGGCGGATTCTTCACTCACTGCGCCACCAGGGATGTTCAATACACACATTTTCAACTCCTCCCCTAATGTCGTTCAAGGGTCAACTGCATTTCATACGTCTAAATTATACCTTTAAAAGTGTATACATTATAAAAATAAATTGTATTTTTACATATTTTACAATTTTAACAGCATTTAAAATAACAACAAAAAAAGTGCACTATTCTCAAAAAAAAAAAAAAAGCCAACAGCTCACTGAGATTCCATGTAGCTAGACACACCTCTGCAGAACTAGCTTCTATTCTACTATCAATCACAGAAATATGTTACTTCACATAAATGCTACTAGTCTGGGGAAAAGAAACACCAAAAAGGTCATTATCTTAATAAATACGATTCTCTCGTTGCTTCTTGATTCAAATTTAGAAAACCATTATATTTTAATAGAAATATTTAATTACATCTAAGAATTAGATTAGGGTGTAACTCCATGTCATGCACAGAAGATAAAGTCTGACTTTAGGTACGACATGAAGGAGTTGACACCAGCAGGAAACGTGCTCAAATGCTGAAACACTTGAGCGTGTGAAGGGGATTTCCTGACACGAGAGCCCAGGGTTTTGGTTCACGTCATTTAGCCATTTTCCCTCAGACTAGTTTGAAAAGTTGAGAAATTCTTCCCTCAAAATAGCATTAGCATTAGATAAAAGTTGTCTTCAAGTAGAAACAAATGCCAAAGGCATCTATAACCAGAGGAATATGAAGGTTCTTTCTTCATAGCTCTATCTCACTCACCATAATTCACTTCCAATATTTTAAAATCAAACTGGCAGACTTACACTTTAAATAGGGCCAACTCAGTTGAGAATTTAACAGTGAGAAGACAATGGTATTCAAGGGCCATGTTAACCACATCAAAGAAAACTTAGGAAATAAAAGCCAACTTGACACATTTTTGGCAGTAAAATTATATTTAAACACATACATCATGGTCTGAGATGAAGAATACCAGCTTGTATTTTGGTTGTATTCAAGAGAAAAAGCACTAAGATATAAAAGCAGTAAAGATAAGCAGCAACAACAAAAACCCCTAAAGTTATAATAAAAATAACTGAACTTAATGCAATGAAGAAAAAGAAATGGACCACCTTTTTAAAAAAAAAGATTAAGGAATCCTTTTTTTTAGGTAAGGGTAAAGCAGACAACAGTGAGATGCCCTATAAATGCTAACTATAGAAAAAGGAAAGGAAGAAAAAGGCAAAACAAGATCTTCCTGCCAAACTTGAGTATCAGCATCTCTATCTCGAGTAAATGTGAGGGGGAAAAATTATAAGTAGCACAGGAAATATGGCAATGATGCCAAATATTATGAAATGTGTCTCAAACTGGGCCTGTAGACACTTCTTTCAAGTCCATACATTCTCTAAGAGAATTTTTTAAATTTCCACTTCAATATTACTCTAATAATATTAGCATGAGCTTGTTCTAAATCATCCAGATGCTTCCCCAGACACAGAGAGCTGCCCAGCTGACTTGTATTCACCATCAGGCCAAGGCCAAACAATAGAATTTCAATTGGTCTGTACTAACAATCAAGAACAGGGTAAGAGCTGATACACGTTTCACACATATATGCCAAGTAAAGGTCAAATGGCATCCCTGAAAATTTTACAGTTTTCAGAATAAAGTGTTGAAAGAAATGAGTTGTTGCATGGCAAGGCAATAAAGGCATTTCCCAAGCACTGCCAGCACCACAGCAGGCAATACTATATCAACAGTGAGAGTAACAACTTGAATAAAACATCATCTGTCCCATACAGTTAATTTTAATTTCATTGACTCTGTCATTTTATCTGTATTTAACTGATTAACTGTTTTGTTTTTGTAAGCTTTTAAACATAAGAAACTTACACTTGTGTGCGTTCTTACATTATAATAAAAACAACTTAAGCTAGGGCAACAGTCTTTTCAACAAATGGTGCTAGGGAAATTGGATATCCACGTGCAAAAGAAGGAAGCTGGACTCTTACTTTACACCACGTACAAAAATTAACTCAGAGTGGATCAAAGACCTAAACTTCAGAGCTAGAGAACTATAAAATTCTTAGAAGAAACACTGGTGCGTCATGACAGAATTTGGCAATGATTTCTTGGCTATAAAACCAAAATGCCCAGGCAACAAAAGAAAAACACATATAAATCAGACTTCATCAAAATTGAAAACTTATGTGCATCAAAGGATACTAATAAGAGAGTGAAAAGACAACCAACAGAAGGGGAGATAATATTATTTCAAAACATATATCTAGGGGCTTAATATTCAAAATGTTAATATCCAAAATACACAAAAAACTCCTGCAATTCAACAACAAAACCAAACATTCCAATTTAAAACAGACAAAGGACCTGAATGAACATTTCTCCAGAGAAGATATACAGATGACCAATAAGTACACAAAAAGATACTCAAAATCATCAGTCATTAGAGAAATGCAAATCAATACCACCAGATTATTTCAACCCAGTAGGATGGCTATTATCAAAGAAAAAGAAATTAAAAACTGTTAGTGAAATCAAACCTTCCTGCATTGCTGGCAAGTATATAAAATGGTTAGCTGAAATGGAAAAGTTTGGCAGTTCCTCAAAAAGCAGAACTGCCAAATGATTCAGCAATTCCATTCCTAGGTATAAACCCAAAGAAATGAAAACAGAAACTCATACACCAATGTTCATAGCATTATTCACAATAGCCACAAGGTGGAAACAATCCAAATGTCCATCCGATGAATGGATAAATAAAATGAAGTGTAATCAATCATACAGTGGAATATTAAGTCAGCGTTAAAAATGAAGGATATTCTGATACATGCTGTAACATGCATGCTAAAAATGTTATGCTAAGTAAAATAAATATGCCAGACACAAAAGGATAAATACTGTATGTTTCCATTTGTATAAGGTACCTAGAACAGGCAAATTCAGAGGGAAAGCAGAATAGAGGTTAATTACCAGGGACTGGAGGGGAGGGGGGATGGGGCATGCATAAAGCGTCAAGTCGCTCAGTTGTGTCTGACTCTTCGCGACCCCATGGAGTGTAGCTCACCAGGCCCCTCTGTCCACGGAATTCTCCAGGTAAGAATACTGGAGTGGGTTGCCATTCCCTTCTCCAGGAGATCTTCCCGACCCAGGGATCGAACCCAGGTCTCCTGCATTGCAGGCAGATTCTTTATCATCTGAGCCACCAGGGAATGGGTAGTTTCTGTTTGGAATGATGAAAAATTGTGGCAACCAACAGTGGTAATGGTTGCTCAACGATGTAAATGTACTTAATGCCACTGGAATGTATACTTAAAAATAGTAAATTTTTATGTTATGCATATTTTATCACAATAAGAAAAACTTAAGCTAACACTGGATATCCATCAAAAGTATTTTATGACCATCCTGAGAAATATTGCTAGAGAGGTAGAATTAAAATTTACACTGTTTATGTAATGTTTAAAAATGCAGACACCAATGGTATATATTGCAATGGATGTAAACATAGAAGCATAAAAACATCTGCCTTGCAAGGATGGTTGCCTCTGGGAAAGGAGGGAGGTAAATAGGAGAGTAGGCCAAACAGCTGTTCAAGTACATCTGAAAAGTTGAACTCCTTAAGAGAAAGAGAAAGAATAAAAAAGGGAAGGAAGGGGGGAGGGAAGAAAAAGTCAAATTTATTCTATTCAGGTGATGGATACTAAGGGATTTGTTGATATTCTATATCCTTTCCACACGTTAAATAATAGTAAAAACTTTAAATGACTAAGAAATAAAAGTTTATATAGTAAGGAACTGAAACTTCTTTTAGCCATTCTACACAATAAATGAGCAGACAGCCCAGACCCAGGCCATGCTGCCCAGCTTACCATCAAGAACACCTTCTACTTCCTGCTTCACCGCTCACGCCACAGCTCTAAGCTGCCATCAGGAAGCAGTCAACAAGCAGTGAATGTCAATCAGCATTCACTAGCCAAACTTACCCGTCACTCACTCGGAGACCATAATTGTTCCTATAATTTTTGCTTGCCTCCAAAATCACAAGTTAAAGAAACACTAATTCCCATTAGAATTTATGTAAAAACTGCAGCATTTCTACCAACGTACAATTGAATTCATGCCAGGCTAAGTATTACAGTTAAGACTGGTTCATAATTACTTACTGCAGGTAACTAAAAACTCTCAATAAAAGACAAAAATTCCCAAATAAGCCAGAGCTTGGCAGCAACTGCAACTTGGAGCTTTGCTACTTTGCCAGTTACAGCAAAACCATACAAATAAGATCAGGGTGGAAATCATCCTAGCACCATCCGTAGTCATTTGTATTTCTCTTCCTTTCTCCCTCTCTCTCTCTCACACACACACGATTAGATCTTCTTTTCTTTTAGCTAAAACACCATTTCCATGTAAGTATGGGAGATGTAAAAGTACAGCAGGCTCAAAATGACACTAAGAACCAAAAGTGGGAACACTCTGAGGTATCTATCCAGGAGAACTAAAATTGTGTGCCCACGCAAAAACTGTTCTTAGCAGTATTATTCACAGTAGCCAGAAAGTGGAAACAATCCAAGTGTCCACCAATTAATGAATGGATAAACAAAACGTGGACACACTGAAATATCACTGGCCACATAAAGAAATGGTAACACGCTGCAACGTGGATGAACCGTAGAAACATGCTAAGTGAAAAAGGCACACGCAAACGGACACCTGTATTATACAATTCCATTTACACGAAATGTCCAAAGTAAGCAAGTCTGTAGAGATGGAAAGTGACTGCAGGTGGATAAGAGGTTTGTTCTGGGGATGATGAAAATGTTCGAAAACTTATTCTGATGATAGCCGTACAACTCTGTGAATATACGAGAAAGTATCTGAACTGTACATATCTCAATGAGATGGTTTAGGGAAAAAACAGAAAGGAAGGACGAGCTGCTATTACAGCCCTAAAAAGATTCTGCCTTAACTTGTATGTTACCACAAAGCAAAATTAAGAGGAATAGGAGAATCTGTGCGTCAATGAAAAGAAGACATGTATATCCAGGTAATAAATGACGTAACATAAACCCAAAACAAAACAACTTGCCATTTTACTTAGCACGTGGACCAAGGTAACAGGCAAATTGTCACCTTTTTCGAAATACTGAAAATATTAAGACCACCAAAGAGGCCTAGAAATCCCAGAGTCAACACGTATCTAAGGCATTCAGAACTTTTAATGCAGAATCAGTCTAATCTGAGAGTCTCAACAGCTTTCCCACCTGCCCTTTGAATCTGTGCCTGCCCAGCTCTGTTCCCTCCTGGGCACAGCTGGTTTCACAGGATAACCTTCAAGCATCCACAGAAAGGCAAATACAAATCCCCCCCGACCCCGCCCCGCTTTTACCATTAACTTCCCTACCAATGAGCACATAGTTTATGTCCTTAAATTTCCCTTTGCTTAGGAAGCCCTGCCTCACTTTATGGAAAGTTAGAGAAACCTGAATAGCTCTTTGGCATTCTTTTCCACAGGAAGACACAACCACCCATTTCTGGAGCTGCTGAATCCTTCGTCTCACCTCTGACCCTGGGGCACATGATCTTATGGCCAAGGACAAACTGCCAGTGTTCTAATTCAGTGGTGCCAAGTTCACTGTTATCTTACGTGCAGATAAGAAGGTGCAATGAGTAAGAAAAATCAGAACATTAACACACTAGTCAAACTTCAAAGTAGAAGAAAAATATAGCTAACACATTTACACATACTTCAAAACACAAACACATATACCAAGAAATCCACGGGGCAAAAAATCTCAAACCCACTATTTTAAGACAAAAATAAGGAAACTGATAAAGCCTAATTTACTGGTGGGGGGAGAGGGGACGGGGAAAGAAGCCTGGGAGCCTTTAGAGAGGTGGTGACAGTTTCCCTCATTCCCTGTTAACCCTCACAGTCTTTCTGGTAACACATAATGAAAAATCCAGCAATTTTATTTTGAGGAACACAGATGGAGAAGCTGGCTGAAAAAGTAAACAACACTTATATTTCTCACGTTTTATTCACAACAGAAAACAAAAAGCAACTTAGATGTCTAACAATATGGGAGCGCTTAAGTAAACCTTAGTAGAATCACCTACAAAAATATGTTCTACCTTTTCCAAAAAAAAAAACCCCCAAACCTACATTGTAGACTATGTAAATACATGGAAAAGACCAGGCAAAATGTAAACTAGCAGAAGCAATAAGATCTTTCAAGTAGGAAAAAATAGTAGATTTTAAATGGATCGTTTACAGTGACATAAATAAAGAGTTTAATGGGGACTAATGCATAGTTGATACTTTTTAATGAAGAGCTTCTTTGAAATGGCATAGTTATTTCATAGTCAAGTGAATCAAATACACAAGAAAAATTATTAAACAACTGAAAGTTTCTAACACTACTGTGAAAGGCAAGCAGCAAAGAAAATGCAGAACTCATCAAATTCTCTTGATATTTCTTGCTGTTTTAACACAATTATTCTGGCTACCATTATCTGTTAATCATCTTTACATCACCTAATTCAGCATTTTTTATCAACTATTTCCAAGTCAGCAGTCAGCACACTGACACTGGGCATGCAGACATTCAGGGTCTGCATAGAAAACCTCATACACTCCTCAAATTTTTGACAATTATAAACAACAAAAAAAAGAATATGTTCTGCTACACTTGTGTCTTCAACTCAAATATCTGCAGATTCAAGGAATTCCAAATTCTCCTGAGTCTCTTTCTCAATCCAACACCTCTGCAGCACGGCCTGGCAGGAGGACAGTTTAGCATTCTGCCCCAGCAATCACACCACATTTGCACACAGAGGCATCCACAAGAATGTCCATTGCAGTACTGGAACAGGAAACAGTGCAAACAACGTGATCACCAACAGGGAAAATGGCTTTAAAAATTATGATATAACTGTACAGTTGAAAAATAAAGAAAGCTGAGCACTGAAGAAGTGATACTTTTGAACTGTGATGTTGGAGAAGACTCTTGAGAGTCCCTTGGACTGCAAGGAGATCAAACCAGTCAATCCTAAAGGAAATCAGTCCTGAGCATTCATTAGAAAGACTGATGCTGAAGCTCCAATACTTCGGCCACCTGATGTGAAGAACTGACTCATTGGAAAAGACCCCAAGGCTGGGAAAGATTGAAGGCAGGAGGAGAAGGGGATGACAAAGGATGAGATGGCTGGATGGCATCATCGACTCGATGGACATTAGTCTGAGCAAGCTCTGGGAGTTCGTGATGGACAGCGAAGCCTGGCATGCTGCACTCCATGGGGTCACAAAGAGTTGGACACGACTGAGCAACTGAACTGAACTATACAGTTGAATTCTACACAGCACATGAACTGACATGAAAAAATTTTCAAGATATGTGGTAAAAAGCAAAATTTACAAAATAATATTTTTTTTTCCTTTGGCCGTTCTACCTGGTAGGAAAAGTTATGGGAGGATCCACAGGACACTGGAGACGATCACTACCTCCAAAGGAGAAGCTGGGGCTAAGAACAGAAAAAGAATGGTGGCCACACTCCAGACTTTTCTGTAACGTTTTGAGTTTTTACAAGGAAAAAAAATTTGTGCCTTACTTATTCAGTTCAGTTCCGTCGCTCAGTCGTGTCCGACTCTTTGCAACCCCGTGAATCGCAGCAGGCCAGGCCTCCCTGTCCATCACCATCTCCCAGAGTTCACTCAGACTCACCTCCATCGAGTCAGGGATGCCATCCAGCCATCTCATCCTCTGTGGTCCCCTTCTCCTCTTGCCCCCAATTCCTCCCAGCATCAGAGTCTTTTCCAATGAGTCAACTCTTCCCATGAGGTGGCCAAAGTACTGGAGTTTCAGCTTTAGCATCATTCCTTCCAAAGAAATCACGGGGCTGATCTCCTTCAGAATGGACTGGTTGGATCTCCTTGCAGTCCAAGGGACTCTCAAGAGTCTTCTCCAACACCACAATTCAAAAGCATCAATTCTTCGGCACTCAGCCTTCTTCACAGTCCAATTCTCACATCCATACATGACTACTGGAAAAACCATAGCCTTGACTAGAGGGACCTTTGTTGGCAAAGTAATGTCTCTGCTTTTGTATATGCTATCTAGGTTGGTCATAACTTTCCTTCCAAGGAGTAAGAGTCTTTTAATTTCATGGCTGCAGTCACCATCTGCAGTGATTTTGGAGCCCCCAAAAATAAAGTCTGACACTGTTTCCACTGTTTACCTATTTCCCATGAAGTGATGGGACCGGATGCCATGATCTTTGTTTTCTGAATGTTGAGCTTTAAGCCAACTTTTTCACTTTCCACTTTCACTTTCATCAAGAGGCTTTTGAGTTCCTCTTCACTTTCCGTCATAAGGGTAGTGTCATCTGCATATCCGAGGTTATTGATATTTCTCCCGGCAATCTTGATTCCAGCTTGTGCTTCTTCCAGTCCAGCATTTCTCATGATGTACTCTGCATATAAGTTAAATAAGCAGGGTGACAATATACAGCCTTGACGTACTCCTTTTCCTATTTGGAACCAGTCTGTTGTTCCATGTCCAGTTCTAACTGTTGCTTCCTGACCTGCATACAGATTTCTCAAGAGGCAGGTCAGGTGGTCTGGTATTCCCATGTGTTTCACAATTTTCCACAGTTTATTGTGAGCCACACAGTCAAAGGCTTTGGCATAGTCAATAAAGCAGAAATAGATGTTTTTCTGGAACTCTCTTGCTTTTTCCATGATACAGCGGATGTTGGCAATTTGATCTCTGGTTCCTCTGCCTTCTCTAAAACCAGCTTGAACATCTGGAAGTTTATGGTTCACTTATTGCTGAAGCCTGGCTTGCAGAATTTTGAGCATTACTTTACTAGCATGTGAGATGAGTGCAATTGTTTAAAATTTAACAAAAATCCCTGGGTCATAAATTGTACATGATTTATCATATATTTCAATAAGGGAATTCAAATCTATATGAACACAGATGGTTTGACTCTAAACTAATAAAATGCATTGAAGGTGCTCCATCTTCACATTTAAATACAAAAAAGCACTTGACTCTCCAACAATAAATACTCTTCCTTAAAAACAACCCAGACACCATTCTCGCAGAAAAAGGGGTAAAGCACTTTAAGTACAAGATCAAATTTTTTAAAACTCTTAATAATCTCAAATTCCTTAGTAAGCATTTTTACTTTTCAGCCAAAAAACAAGTGTTACAAAGCCTTAGCCAAATTTCACCTCATTAAGATGGTGCTTGTTGCCCACATGAACTATCTTGAAGTCCTTTCATTCACTTGGTCTGGTTTTAAACAATACAGAAAAGTTAGTGGGGAGGCAAAAGACATTCCATTTAGAGTGTAACCATGAAGGACCTCAAGCATCTCATCTCCCACCCCCGACTAGGAATGCTTCTAACAGTAGCGGGGTCTCAGAGTTCCGAGCTCCCCAGGGGATGCTGACCACTGGACAGGTTTGAGAACCATGCTTTAAAAAGATCCTTTTAAGTAGTTCTTTTCAATCCATGCTGCATGGATGAGCATACCTCATCATGAATATGATTATTATTTTTTAAATATGACATGACACCCATTATTACCCACTGTGTGTGCTCATTCATGTCCAAATCATTGCCAACTCCATGGACTGTAGCCCACCAGACTCCCCTGTCCATGGAACTTTGCAGGCAAGAATACTGGAGTGGGTTGCCATTCCCTACTCCAGTGTATCTTCCCTACCCAGGGACTGAGCCTGCTGCATCTAGTCCATCTCCTGCACTGGCAGGTGGATCGTTTACCAAAGACGCCCCCATTGCTCTCTGCAGACCTATTATGTCAGAATCTCTGAGAGGTGGGTTCCGGTCATTAGAATTTTTTTTAATTTTTTTAAAAAACTTCCTCCAATTGAGAACTCTTGTGTTGAAGTAACTGGTTTAGGAACTGCTCTTACCAAGCTCATTAAGCAGAATATCATTATCTGCACAGGCTGTAGGAAACACAACAGCAGCCAGAGGAGGAGGTGAAACATCAACCCCCAATTTTATTCTGAAATCTGGTGAAGTCCTTTAACCTCTCTGAGGTTCAAATTATTGATTTTTTAAAGGACTGGATTGGAATAAATTACCTCTGAAGAGCCTCTGATCTCAAACCCCATGATGATTCTACCATGCAGCTACAAATCAGTCCAGTCCATACGCAGTGTCCTTAAATAAATGCATGAATTTCTTCGGAGAGTATCAGTTCATCATATATACAGTCCTGTACTCATCTACATAAAAGTTCTATTCTTCATGACACCGTAAGAATTCCTAAGTGAACATAATTAGATTCTATCAAATCAATCACAAATGAAAATTAAACTAGTAATGTAAGTCTCAAATACAAACATTTGCAATAAAGAAATTTTAAAAATAACTCTTTCATCTTTTCTTTGTCAATGTTCTGATTTAATTTTTTTTTCCAGTTTCAAAAGCTGTGGTAAAACATACATTAAAATTTGCCATTTTAATCATTTTAAGTGTGCATTTCTATATTAAGATACACACACCTTGTGTAACTATCACCACTAGTTATCTACAGAACTTTTTAAAAAAACTACTGAAGTATGATTGACACATAAGATATTTAATGTATATTACACTTGTAAAACTATCACCAACTAACAAGGGCAGAAACATATCCAACACCTTCCAAAAGTTTCTTCCTGCCCCTTTTAATGTGTTAATGTGCTGTAAGAATATGTAAAAAAATGATATCCTCTCTTAGCACATCATAACACACAATAGATGATTAGTTACAGCCATTATGCTGTATAGAGCTTCAGAACTTGTTTACATTGCATACCTGAAACTTCATTCCAGAACTTTTTAATCTCCCCAAATGAAACTCTGCACTCACTAAACACTAACTGCCCATTCTCTTCTCCCTCATCCGTAAGCCCCTAGCAATCACTGTTCTGCTTTTTGTCTCTATGAATTTTAACTACTCCCTACACATCTCACAGAAGTAGAATCATTCAGTATCTGTCTGCTGTGACTGGCTTTTTTCCACTTAGCACATCCTTAAGTTTCATCCCCATCACAGCATGTGTTGGACTCTCCTTCCTTCATGAAGCTGAATGCTGTTCCACTGTATGTCTATTATCACATCATCCATCAATGAACCCTTGGGTTGTTTCATTCTGATTTTTTTAACTGTTTGTTACTCTGAAGTCTCATACAATAAAAGGGAAAAACTTTACATCAGTACATTTTTTTGGAGGGAAAAAAAAAGTCCCATAAGCAAACCACATTCTGGGCCATAAAACACATCTTAACAAATTCCAAAGAATGGAATCACATTAAGTATGCTCTCAGACCACTACAGAATTAAACTAGAAATCGGTAATTAAAAAACAGTGGGAAAATCCCAAAATACAGTATCCGGACATTAAATATACAAAACTTGGAGACTAAATACTTGGAAAATTAAATAAAATTTGGGTCAAAGAAGAAGTCTCAAGAGATTGTCCTAACTAAATGAAAATGGAAATACAACTTATCAAAACTTGTGTTGTGCAGGGAAAGCAGAACACAGAGGAAAATTCATAAATTTATAGCATTTATTTGCACTAAATGCAAATATTAGAAAAGAGGAGAGATCCAAAAATCAATTATCTACATTTCTACATTAGGAAACTCAAAGAGATGAACAAATTATGTTCAAAGTAAGGATAAAAAAATAAAATTTGAGTAGAAATCAGAGAAAAACAGAAATCTATAGAGAAAAATCAATGAGACAAAAGTTGACTCTTTCAAAACATCAATGAAATGGATAAGCCTCTGGCCAAACTGAGAAAAAAGACAGACAACACTAACTACTGATATCAGAAATGAAAGAAGGGTCATCACTGCTGATCCTATGGGTATTAACAGGGTAATAAAGGAACATTATGAATCCACAAATTTGGTAAATTTTGGTCTAGGTAAAACAGACCAATTCCTTGAAAGAGGCAATCTACCAGAATTTATGCAAGAGCAACAATCGGAATAGGCCTATATCTATTAAATAATTAACGACCCTCTTAAAATAAAAAGCACCAACCCCAGATGGGTTCACTAGGGAAATCTACCAAAGACTGAAGGAAGAAATTATCTCAATTCTCCACAATCTCTTCCAGAACATAGAAGCAGAGGAACGTTTCTACCTCATTCTCTGAGACCATCAGCCTAATCCTCAAACCAAGGACTTTATAAGAACAAAAAAACTACAGACCAGTATCTCTCCTGAACACAGAAGTAAAAATATGAGCAAAATATGAGTAAATCAAATCCAACAATGTACAAAAAGAATTATACACCATGACCAACTGGGATTTATTCCAGGTATCCAAGACTGAGTCAACATTCAAAAATAAATTTACATCACATCAACAGACTAAAGAAGAAAAATCAGATAGTCATATTAAATTGACAGAAAAAGCATTTGGAAAAAAATCTAACACCCAATCAAAACTACTCAGCAAGGGAATTCCCTGGCAGTCCAGTGGTTAGGACTCCATGCTTCCACTTCAAGGGGCATGGATCCAATCCCTTGTTAGGGAACTATTAGGTTGGTGCAAAAGTAATAGTGGGTTTTGCACTGCTGAATTTTGTTCTTTGATATTGAAATACATTATTAAATAAATGTGGTTACATTATACATCATTTTAATGCACATTTCTCACTTTATGTTTTTTGTTAATGACACTTGCTGTTTTATTTTTTATTTTAGACTTTAAAAATGATATTAGGGTACACGTGTCTCTTTCCCTTCTGGTTTCCTCAATGTGTATGCCCAGCAGTGGGATTGCTGGATCATAAGGTAGTTTTATTTCCAGTTTTTTAAGGAATCTCCACACTGTTCTCCAGAGTGGCTGTACTAGTTTGCATTCCCACCAGCAGTGTAAGAGGGTTCCCTTTTCTCCACACCCTCTCCAGCATTTATTGCTTGTAGACTTTTGGATCGCAGCCATTCTGACTAGCGTGAAATGGTACCTCATAGTGGTTTTGATTTGCATTTCTCTGATAATGAGTGATGTTGAGCATCTTTTCATGTGTTTGTTAGCCATCTGTATGTCTTCTTTGGAGAAATGTCTATTTAGTTCTTTGGCCCATTTTTTGATTGGGTCATTTATTTTTCTGGAGTTGAGCTGGAGGAGTTGCTTGTATATTTTTGAGATAAGTTGTTTGTCCGTTGCTTCATTTGCTATTATTTTCTCCCATTCTGAAGGCTGCCTTTTCACCTTGCTAATAGTTTCCTTTGTTGTGCAGAAGCTTTTAAGTTTAATTAGGTCCCATTTGTTTATTTTTGCTTTTATTTCCAATATTCTGGGAGGTGGGTCATAGAGGATCCTGCTGTGATGTATGTCGGAGAGTGTTTTGCCTATGTTCTCCTCTAGGAGTTTTATAGTTTCTGGTCTTACGTTTAAATCTTTAATCCATTTTGAGTTTATTTTTGTGTATGGTGATGAATGGATAAGAAAGCTGTGGTACATATACACAATGGAGTATTACTCAGCCATTAAAAAGAATACATTTGAATCAGTTCTAATGAGGTGGATGAAACTGGAGCCTATTATACAGAGTGAAGTAAGCCAGAAAGAAAAACACCAATACAGTATATTAACGCATATATATGGAATTTAGAAAGATGGTAACAATAATCCTGTGTACGAGACAGCATAAGAGACACTGATGTATAGAACAGTCTTATGGACTCTGTGGGAGAGGGAGAGGGTGGGAAGATTTGGGAGAATGGCATTGAAGCATGTATAATATCATGTATGAAACGAGTCGCCAGTCCAGGTTCAATGCACGATACTGGATGCTTGGGGCTGGTGCACTGGGACGACCCAGAGGGATGGTATGGGGAGGGAGGAGGGAGGAGGGAGGAGGGCTCAGGATGGGGAACACATGTATACCTGTGGCGGATTCATTTCGATATTTGGCAAAACCAATACAATATTGTAAAGTTTAAAAATAAAATTTTTTTAAAAAAATTGAAAAAAAAGTTATACAAAAAAATGATATTAGACAAAGCAAACTCAAGAGATCTTTTTATTCAAGTTCAAAATGGGTCATAAAGCAGCAGAGACAACTCGAAACATCAACAACGTGTTTGGCTCATGAACTGCTAGCAAACGCACAGAGTAGTGGTTGTTCAAGGAGTTTTGCAAAGAAGACAAGAGCCTTGAAGATGAGGAGGGTAATGTCTGACCACTGGAAGTTGACAACTAAGAACCATCACTGAAGCTGATCCTCTTACAACTACACAAGAAGTTGCCGAAGATCGCAACATTGACCATTCTACTGGGCATTTGAAGTAAACTGGTGAAAGGTGAAAAAGCTCAGTGGGCGCCTTGTAAGCTGACTGAAAATCAAAAAAATTGTTGTTTTGAAGTGTCATCTTACTCTACACAACAACAATGAATCATTTCTCAACTGGACTGTGACATGTCACAAAAAGTTTTATATGATAACCGGTGACAACCAGCTCAGTGGCTGGACTGAGAAGGAGCACCAAGCACCTGCCAAAGTCAAACTTGCACCAGAAAAAGGGCCATGATCACTGTTTGGTGGTCTGCTGCTAGTTTGATTCACTACAGCGTTCTGAATCCTGGCAAAAACATTACATCTGACAAGTATGCTCAGCAAATCGACGGGATGCACTGAGAACTCCAGGGACTACAGCAGGCGTTAGTCAACAGAAAGGGCCCAGTTCTTCTCCACGCCTGTCTGCATGTTGCACAACCAACGCTTCAAAAGTCAAATGAATTGGGCTATGAAGTTGTGCCTCACCCACCATATTCACCTGACTTCTCGCCAATGGATAACTACTTCTTCAATCCTCTAGACAACTTTTTGCAGGCAAAACGTTCCACAACCAGCAGGAGGCAGAAAATGCTTTCCAAGAGTTCACTGAAGCCTGAAGCACGGATTCTTACACTATAGAAACAAACTTCTTTCTCAGTGGCAAAAATGTGCTGATTGTAATGGTTCCTATTTTGATTAATAAAATGTGTTTAACCCTAGTTATAATACAGTGATTTAAAATTCACAGTCCGAAACAGTGATTACTTTTGTACCAACCTAATTAAGATCAAGCTGGTTTTAGAAAAGGCAGAGGAACCAGACACCAAATTGCCAACATCCGCTGGATCATGAAAAAAGCAAGAGAGTTCCAGAAAAACATCTATTTCTGCTTTATTGACTATGCCAAAGCCTTTGACTGTGTGGATCACAATAAACTGTGGAAAATTCTGAAAGAGATGGGAATACCAGACCACCTGACCTGCCTCTTGAGAAACCTGTATGCAGGTCAGGAAGCAACAGTTAGAACTGGACATGGAACAACAGACTGGTTCCAAATAGGAAAAGGAGTATGTCAAGGCTGTATATTGTCACCCTGCTTATTTAACTTATATGCAAAGTACATCATGAGAAACGCTGGACTGGAAGAAGCACAAGCTGGAATCAAGATTGCCGGGAGAAATATCAATAACCTCAGATATGCAGATGACACCACCCTTATGGCAGAAAAGTGAAGAGGAACTCAAAAGCCTCTTGATGAAAGTGAAAGTGGAGAGTGCAAAAGTTGGCTTAAAGCTCAATATTCAGAAAACGAAGATCATGGCATCCGGTCCCATCGCTTCCTGGGAAATAGATGGGGAAACAGTGGAAACAGTGTCAGACTATTTTTTTGGGCTCCAAAATCACTGCAGATGGTGACTGCAGCCATGAAATGAAAAGACTCTTACTCCTTGGAAGGAAAGTTATGACCAACCTAGATAGCATATTCAAAAGCAGAGACATTACTTTGCCAACAAAGGTCCGTCTAGTCAAGGCTATGGTTTTTCCTGTGGTCATGTATGGATGTGAGAATTGGACTGTGAAGAAGGCTGAGTGCCGAAGAATTGATGCTTTTGAATTGTGGTGTTGGAGAAGACTCTTGAGAGTCCCTTGGACTGCAAGGAGATCCAACCAGTCCATTCTGAAGGAGATCAGCCCTGGGATTTCTTTGGAAGGAATGATGCTAAAGCTGAAACTCCAGTACTTTGGCCACCTCATTCGAAGAGTTGACTGATTGGAAAAGACTCTGATGCTGGGAGGGATTAGGGGCAGGAGGAGAAGGGGACGACAGAGGATGAGATGGCTGTATGACATCACCGACTCGATGGACTGAGTTTGAGTGAACTCTGGGAGTTGGTGATGGACAGGGAGGCCTGGCATGCTGCAATTCATGGGGTCGCAAAGAGTCGGACACGACTGAGCGACTGAACTGAATAAACTGAAAGTGTTAAAGATTTACTCCCAGCAGGAATCCTTCCTGTTATATGCTTATGGGTTACATTAGCCTAAGGCTAAAGAGTATTAGCACAAGATGAAGAAACATAATCCAAGTTTAATTTAAAGGAAAAAACAAATGTATTACTCCTGGTTGTTGAGGTAAGGCTATGAGAATTCTGCCTCCTGAGCAGAGGCTCACAGGCCACTACATCCATCGTGGTTTTCTTCAGCTACCACAAGCTGAAAGCAAAGGTCAGGTGTGGCTATGGGCCAAGGGGTCCCCTGATAATCCCAGCCGCCGCCCAAAGGCCAAGGACAGCTCACGACTGCCTTCCCCACATACCACACACTAGTCGGCCCAAAGCCCGCTTCAGCTTCCTGCAGCCCACCCTGCTTCTCTTTCCTGAAGGATGACAGCTCATTAAGAGAGCTAGTTAAAAAGTTATATCCCCTTTCTCACTCTTACCCTGTTTTCACTATGAGAACTGCATTTCAGGACAGCCAAATGGCTGAGAACGAAATGTTTCTGCTTTTACGAGTGTTCCAGCTAATAGCTGAGAAAAGATCAAGAGAATAAGATATCACAATGTTTACAACCCTAATAATGAACTAATACATATAAACAATGATCATTAATGACTACTAATATTACAAAAAGAAAGACATTCAGACACTCTGTCTCTCCTGGGGAAAGTACACACCACTGTCTATGAAGCATTCTTGCAAACAACAAAAAAATCTGAACAAGCCTCTAGATCTAATTACAAACTTAGAGAAAAACCAGGGGGACAACGGAACATATTAAATTGATACCACAGGAATGCAATTATTAATAGCAAAACTCAGAAAGTAGAAGAGTCTTTAGGAAAAACAACCCAGTTTCTTCGACAAATAAATTAATAGGAGGGAAAACAGATGACAGAGAAGCTGTTGATAAGAAGACTTAAAAGGCATTTCAACCAACAGCAATGCAAGAAACTCATCTGGATTCTGATTTGAACAAACTGTTAAAAAAAAAAAATTATGGGAGAGGAAATATAAACGTTGGATATCTGATGCAACTAAGGAGTTATCTGGGCTTCCCCTGTGGCTCAGCTGGTAAAGAATCTGCCTGCATTGTGGGAGACCTGGGTTCCATCCCTGGGTTGGGAAGATCCCCTGGAGAAGGGAATGTATACAGGACTGAGCGACTTTCACTTTCACTTTCTAAGGAGCTATTGTAATCTGTTCATTCAGGTTTAATATGGTATTATGATAATGGTTTCTTTAAAAATCCTTATCTAGAGACACATATAAATATATTTATGTAAATGATGTGACACTTGGAATTTGTTTCAAAATAAAGTGGGGTGGAAATGGATTGACATGCAGGTAAAATGAGTTTGGTCATGGGTTGATGACTGTCAAAGTTTCGTGATGAATACATGGACATTCATTATCTCTTCCGTCTAACTCCATACTGTTTGTAATTTTCCATAATAAAAAGGTTTAAAGAAATGAAGTAATTTCAGATCTCACAATTCCTGAGAAAGGTCAACCATCATAGTAGATCCTGCTCCTCATCTATCTCAATTATGCTAAATACCACACAGTTGGTCCTCCGTATCCATGGATCAAAATTTCAGTTGAAGTTGGTTGATTCTGGCAGGTGCAAACCCCACGGATAGACAGGGCCAACTGTATTCACTGCACTACACTATTTTTCATAAGGGATTGCACATTCCATATTTTGGTATTGACAGGGGCTCATGGAACCCAGGGACAACTGTATATCCAACCTATTCCAGTAGGGTTTATCATATGAAACCCATACAATCAATTTGTCCTTTCCAATCCTCCACAACCTAACCAATCTTTCAAAACAGCAAAAATCTCCACTCTTCTCAAAGTTTGCCTTATCTCACTAGTCATAAGCAACCTCTCCACCTTATCTATTAATAGTTTATCCAACCAGCCCGTAATTTCCTAGAAGGCAGAGAATGTTCTCTGTCTTTACTTCCCACAAAAAGCCTAGCACAGTGGCTTGCATAGAGCAGTTGATTTTCCAACCAAAAAATGTGTGGCTCATTCTGGTCTATTCAGAGATGAGTCACAAAATAGTAAGTAATATAGAATCAAAAAGAGTGGGTATGTTTGCAAAATCTACAGGTCATAAGGAACAGATGAACATACTGTGGTAGATCCATACAATGGAATGCTACTCGGCATTCAGAACTAACAAACAACAATGCCACACACAATATGGATGGATCTCCAAAACACCATGGTGAGAGACAGAAGTCAGGTGCAGAAGACTATCTACTATATACGAATTTAACTCCGTTTAATTGAAATCCCAGAAAAGGCAAACGTGGGTGCTTAGGGCAAAGGATGGAGGGAAAGAATGGCTGAATTGGCATGAGGGTACCTTCTGTACCTTTTGAGTGATGGAAATAGTCTATATCTTCTTCCTACTTACTGACTGTTATGGTTACACAACTGTATATATTTTCAAAAGTCACCTACTTGTACAATTTAAATGGGTGAATTTTACTCTATGTAAGTTATATTCTAATAAAAACTATAAATCATAAGATCAGAATTTTAAATTACATGTATTTGTAATAGGACAGATCAAGGGCTCTTACAAATTAATAAGACAAACATTTCCAAGAGAAAGATAGGCAAGGAAAATAAGAAATTGAAAAGAAAAATACACAGACAAGTAAAGGCATGCACAAATGAAATCAGTAAGTTACTATTTTTTACCTATAAAATTGGCAAGAAATTGTTTTCTTTTGTATTCTGACTGAGTGACTTCACTTTCACTTTTCACTTTCATGCATTGGAGAAGGAAATGGCAACCCACTCCAGTGTTCTTGCCTGGAGAATCCCAGGGACGGGGGAGCCTGGTGGGCTGCCGTCTATGGGGTCGCACAGAGTCGGACACAACTGAAGCGACTTAGCAGCAGCAGCAGCAGCAGCATTGGTGAAAATTTGGACTCATGCACACTAATGACATTAAGGTAAATTGACTTGATCTTCCCCAGGAAATTTTGGCAAAAGCCTTAAAAGATATAAACACTCTCCAATCTAAAACTTCATCCTCAAGAAATAACCACATGACAAGACAATTTAAGGGGAAAGAACAGTCTTTAACAAATGGTGCTGAGACAACCTGATATCCACAGGCAAAAGAATGAAGTTGGATGTCTACCTCACACCATATATAAAAGTGAATTCAAATGGATCAGAGACCTAAATATAAGAGCTAAAAATATAAAACTCTTAAAAGAAAAAATAAGGGTCTATTTTTCTGATCTTGGATTACACAATGGTTTCTTAGATATGACACATAAAGCACAAATAACAGGGGGAAAAATGGATAAATTGGAATTTATAAGATAGAAATAACAAAACTTTTGCTTCAAAGGATAATATCAAGAAAGTATAAAGACAGTCCACAGAATAGGGGAAAGTATCTACAAATCACCCATCTGATAAGGGTCTATAATCCAGAATACATAAGGAACTCCTATAATAAACAGTAAAAAGACAATCCACTAAAAAAAAGAAAACACGGGCAAGCAACCTGAATAGACATTTCTTCAAAGAAAACATACATGCAGCCTACCAGCACATGCAAAGATGCTCAAGAACTTCCTTAGTCATTAGGGAAATGCAATCAAAAACACAAAGATACCACATCACTTCACACTCACTGCTGCTGCTGCTGCTGCTGCTAAGTCACTTCAGTCGTGTCCGACTCTGCTTGACCCCATAGATGGCAGCCCACCAGGCGCCCCTGTCCCTGGGATTCTCCAGGCAAGCACACTGGAGAGGGTTGCCATTTCACACTCACTAGGATGGCTATAATCAGAAAGACAGATAATGACAAGTGTTGACAAGAACATGGAGAAACTAGAAACCCTCAGTCACTGCCGGTGGTGAGAATGAAAAATACTATTGCCACTTTATATAATCCAGCAATTCTACTACTGGGCACTTAACCCAAGAAAAATGAAAGCACATATCTACAAAAGATTCTGTATATGCATGTTCATTATTTATAATAGCCAAAAAGATGGAAACAAACCAAATGTCCACCAGCTAATAAACAGATAAAGAAAATGTGGTATATTCGTACACGGGGATATTTAGGCATAAAAGAAATGAAAGACTGATACATGTTACAACATGAATAAACACTGAGAACATGTTTTCATGAAACAAAAGCCAAACACAAAGGGCCACATATTACATGATCCCATTCTTATGAAATGTCCAGAAATCATAAATCCACAGGGACAGAAAGTCTGTCTGAGGCTCCCAGGATCTGAAGGAGAAGGGAAGAGTGGAGAGCAATGATGGGTACAGGGTTTAAGAGAGCTGTGATGATTACACAATCTTGTAATATTCTAAAAACCACTGGACTGTACATTTTAAAAGGGCAAATATGACAGCATTATGAATTTTATCTAAGTAAAAATAAGTAAAAAAAATAAATAATCCTCTCTGGGGCAAAGGGTTAGCTAAAGACACATCTTTTATAAAAAACAAAAGATTGGAAAAACATACTAAATGTTCACCTGGGAGCTGGTGAAATAAATTAAGGTGCATTCAACCAAGGGACTATCACGTCCACACACAGTAGGTACACAGAGTTATACTAAGGGTAATGAGGTATTTAAAAATTCTGTAGAAATGTATTTCATATGCAAGATATTTGTTATATTAATACATTTTTTTAACTCAAAAAAGGATGCCTACAGGACTTCCCTAGTGGTACAGTGGATAGAAATCTGCTTGCCAATGTAGGGGGACACAGGCTCGATCCCTGGTTCAGGAAGATTCCACGTGCCCTGGAGCAACAAACCTCATTCACCACAACTACTGAAGCCCACACTCTAGGGACCCCAAGCCACAAGTACTGAGCGCAAGTACTGCAACTACGGAAGCCCGTGTGGCCAGAGCCTGTGCTCCGCGACGAAAGAATCCATGGTAATCAGAAGCCCGCGCACTCAATGAAGAGCAGCCCCTGCTCGCCGCAAAGCCTGTGCACAGCAACGAAGACCCTGGGCAACCAAACATAAATACATTTTTAAAAATTTTAAGTCTTAAAAACAAAAGTATGCCCACAATAGTCTGATGCCCTTCTCCCAAAGTAGAAAACAATCTTAGAAACCAGTTCTAACTTCTGGCCTCCAGACTGCAAGAGAATACATTTCTGTTGTTTAAAAATTTTTTTTCCTTAAATAGGAAAAAAAAAAAAAAATTAAGCATACCCATAGTGGAATCCATAATGATAGAAAAAACAAAATATATGTATACATACATTAAAAAGTCTAAAAATGTGCTAACAGTAGTTATGTGCTGGTAGTAGTATTCAGTTCAGTTCAGTCACTCAGTCGTGTCCGACTCTCTGCGACCCCATGAATTGCAGCATGCCAGGCCTCCCTGTCTGTCACCATCTCCCAGAGTTCACTCAGACTCACCTCCATCGAGTCAGTGATGCCATCCAGCCATCTCATCCTCTGTCGTCCCCTTCTCCTCTTGCCCCCAATCCCTCCCAGCATCAGAGTCTTTTCCAATCAGTCAACTCTTCGAATGAGGTGGCCAAAGTACTGGAGTTTCAGCTTTAGCATCATTCCTTCCAAAAAAATCCCAGGGCTGATCTCCTTCAGAATGGACTGGTTGGATCTCCTTGCAGTCCAAGGGACTCTCAAGAGTCTTCTCCAACACCACAGTTCAAAAGCATCAATTCTTCGGCGCTCAGCCTTCTTCACAGTCCAATTCTCACATCCATACATGACCACAGGAAAAACCATAGCCTTGACTAGACGGACCTTTGTTGGCAAAGTAACGTCTCTGCTTTTGAATATGCTATCTAGGTTGGTCATAACTTTCCTTCCAAGGGGTAACCGTCTTTTAATTTCATGGCTGCAGTCACCATCTGCAGTGATTTTGGAGCCCAGAAAAATAAAGTCTGACACTGTTTCCACTGTTTCCCCATCTATTTCCCATGACGTGATGGGACCGAATGCCATGATCTTCGTTTTCTGAATGTTGAACTTTAAGCCAACTTTTTCACTCTCCACTTTCACTTTCATCAAGAGGCTTTTGAGTTCCTCTTCACTTTCTGCTGTAAGGGTGGTGTCATCTGCATATCTGAGGTTATTGATATTTCTCCTGGCAATCTTGATTCCAGCTTGTGCTTCTTCCAGTCCAGCGTTTCTCATGATGCACTCTGCACATAAGTTAAATAAGCAGGGTGACAATATATAGATTTGACGTACTCCTTTTCCTATTTGGAACCAGCCTGTTGTTCCATGTCCAGTTCTAACTGTTGCTTCCTGACCTGCATACAGATTTCTCAAGAGGCAGATCAGATGGTCTGGTATGCCCATCTCTTTCAGAATTTTCCACAGTTTATTGTGATCCACACACTCAAAGGTTTTGGCATAATCAATAAAGCAGAAATAGATGTTTTTCTGGAACTCTCTTGCTTTTTCCATGATCCAGCAGATATTGGTAATTTGATCTCTGGTTCCTCTGCCTTTTCTAAAACCAGCTTGAACATCAGGAAGTTCACAGGTAGTAGTATTAGAGGGGCTATTTTTTCTTCATTTGGTTTAGCTGTATTTTTCTATTTTTTTGACAATTAGCACTTATTAAGTAACAAATAAATATATATTGGTTTTAAAAACAAATATCCTAACAAACAGTGGTATTAACACCTCAAACAAAGCAGAAAATAAAAGGTGAATAAAAGAATAAAGACATCAAATTTAAAACCTCATCACAGGCCTATTTTAGTAAATCCAAATTACTAGACGATAACTCCACAACCACAATCCTAATGCATCCTTACTCTTGCTTTGGCAGAAATCTACAATATAATAAATTTAATTTATAATACAAACGTGACAGTGCTAAAAGTTATGTTATTTTGACAAAATCCAAACAGTGACTCCAAGGGACTGGTAACGAAAAAATAAAAGGCCAGGTCCCAATTCTCAGTCCAGAAAATGGTTCCAATGAAAGTTTATTTTAGCAAAGGTATGAAGATAAAATATTTATTCTACACAGTCTGAAGGTATTGTTCAGATATAAAAATATTGTTAAAAACAAAACCTTACTATCACCATCAACAAAAAAAATCACCACTAAGCACAGGGCTTACTCCCACAAAATACAGCCACGCCAAGAGAAAATAAAGTGTACTCAAAACATATGAAAAGAAGGACTCTAAATTTTGAAATCAACTCTGCAGTTACTCTTTTATATGTTTTTAGTTAAATGAAAATAAAACTCTACTTCATGCCAGTTTCCAAGAAAAAGAAACATGTAAAGGAAACACTGCAAAGTAATTCAAAGATAAGAGAGTTCAAGCGATATTGCTAAAATCAAAGCAAACTGAAAAATAAGGCCCTTTTAAGTTAATTTTACTTAGATTTTTAACTGCAGACGTTCTCAGTACTGCCAAGAAGTTTTTAAAATAAAAATTAAAAAGTTAAAATTAGGTGGAGTTATTCATGAGAAGGTTATTATGATAAAAGCATAATAAACTATTGCTACTCATATGAGAACAGCTAAAATAAAAAAGTGATAATACCAAATGCTGGCAAGGATGCAGAGAAACCAGATCACACATACACTGCTGGCAGGAATGTAATCTGATACAGTGACTCTAGAAAACAGTTTACCCATTTCTTTCAAAATATGTGTTTACCAAATGACCCAGCACTTTTGGGCATTTATCCCTCTAAAATGAAAACATATATTTACATAAAAATGTGTACTTCATGAAACATTTTATTTGCAAAAGCCAAAAATGATATATAAACTCTTCTAGAATGTCCTTCCATCGTTAAACTGTGGTACCTCCAAATTTTGGAACACTGTGCATGCATGCCAAGTCCCTTCAGTCGTGTCCAACTCTTTGCGACCCCATGGTCTGTAGCCCTCCAGGCTTCTCTGTCCATGGGATTCTCCAGACAAGAATACTGGAGTGGATTGCCATGCCCTCCTCCTAAGGATCTCCAGGACCCAGGGATCGAACCCATGTCTCCTGCTGCTCCTGCAGGTGGATTCTCTACCGCTGAGCCACCAAGGAAGCCCTTTGGAACACTGTTGCTGCTGCTGTTGCTAAGTTGCTTCAGTCGTGTCTCAGCATTAAAAAGGAAGGAACGACTGGACCTTCCTGGTGGTCTAATCACTCCCAGTGCAGGAGGCCTGCGTTTGATTCCTGGTTGGGGAACTAGATCCCACATGCCACAACTAAAGATCAGGCATGTGCAACTAAGACCTGGAAGGAACTATTAACCCCACTCCAGTACTGTTGCCTGGAAAATCCCATGGATGGAGGAGCCTGGTGGGCTGCAGGCCATGGGGTCGCTAAGAGTCGGACACGACTGAGCGACTTCACTTTCACTTTTCACTTTCCTGCACTGGAGAAGGAAATGGCAACCCACTCCAGTGTTCTTGCCTGGAGAATCCCAGGGATGGGGGAGCCTGGTGGGCTGCTATCTATGGGGTCGCACAGAGTCGGACACGACTGAAGCGACTTAGCAGCAGCAGCAGCAGCAGCAGCAAGGAATTATGGTAACTGGAAAAAAGTCAAAGTACTATATGATTCCATTTATATAACATTTTCAAAATGAAAAAAAATGTAAATATGGAGAACAGATTAGTAGCCAAAGGTCAGAAATGAGGGGACGTGTGCATGAAAATAAGGGGATAGCATGAGGGATCTTTGAGGTGATGGTATAAGTTCTGTATCTTGATTGTGGTGGTGGTCACACAAATCTACACATGTAATATTTTCACAGAACTAAACACACACACTACACAAATGAGTATATATAGGACTGGCAAAATCTGAATAATGCTATGGATTATAACAATGTCAATTTCCTGGTTTTGAGATTAAACAATAGTTATGTAAGATGTTATCTCTGAGTGAAACTAGGTGAAGGGAACATGGGATCTTTCTGTATTATTTTCTGCCACTTTCTGGGAATCTATATTTCAAAATAAAAAGTTTAAAACAAATTAGATGGGGCTAACACATGAGAAAAATATAACAAATACAAAAGGCTTAACATAGTATATGTTAGTATATGGAACATGGTAAAAAGGCTCCACGAGCATTTTTACAGAATAGAGCATTTTTAATAAAGCAACTAATTTGAAAACATAGGTTTCTGCATACTATTCAAACTATTTCAGCAGAAAGCATGACTTGAGCTACAATTCCAGAGTTCAGCTGTCAGATACTATATGAAATCTCTTATGTACATGGCAAGATTTTTTTTCACATTCTGACACTGTTCACATGATTAAGGAGCCAGTACACAACAAAAACATCTCCACATTCAGTTTTTTCCCAAAATCTTTTAACTCTAACTTCAACATGACCCAAAGCCCTTAAGTATACAGAAGTCTCTAATATCAGCAAGTAACTCACAGGATGGAGTAAATTAACAGCTGCTGTTTGGGTTCAAATTAATGAAAAGTCTAGCTTGAGGGCATCCTCAACATCAATAAATACTCTTAGAAAAAAATAATTTTGTGTCATGTCAAAAATGGTAAAAAAAATGAATTGAAAGTCTTTTTGGTGTTCTGTAGCAACTGAGTCCCTAACAAATATTCTGAGGGTTACAAAGAACATTCTACTGGCCGTCCTCTGAATTCCTGAAGCAGGCTGAGCTGTTCAGCCAGCTCGGCAGGAAAGAGTCAAAACAGGAGTCTCAGTCAGCTGCTGGGAGCTGGACCCTAATTCTCCAATGAGCATCCTCTCTGGCCTCTAGCCCCTTCAAGACTACTCCATACCCATGTGTGTTTAAATGATTAACAATCTCCAGTGCAGTGGGTGTGACCCTGAAACAGTTTTCTCCACTAAATTTTATTCTAAAGGAAAAAGAGAAAGCTGAGTAAAATCACACAACACCTTGCTTTTCTACTTTCCTTAGAAAAAAGTACCTTAAATTTTTCTCAGCTTCATCAGGTATAAGAATACCTAACCACAACTATTTGATCAGTTCAGTATCAGCAAGGGAGCCCATATACTTTCTTCCCATGGCCCTTGCAGATTCCGAACACTAGGATTTACTGATGGGGTTTCACGGAAGAAGTTGTGACATAAGGCCATCTATCACACCAGGACCGGATTGCTGGAACACACACGCCCTCCTCCTCCCTACCTTAGACTTTCCTGGTATCCCTTTTTCACTTTCTCACGCTTCATTTCCAAAAGAAGCTAAACCTTCTGTGTGAACCCAGGGTAGATTCCTGAAAGCTCCAGTCACTGTTCCCTTTTGCCTTTCAACACCTAAAACAGGCTAAAATGCCAATGATTCTGACAGGGTGACACTGTTCATTGTCACAGATTTCAGACAGATGAGTTGTGGCATGGAAGCAGCTTGGTTATACACGGTATACCAGATGTGAGATTCTCAAACACGAATTACATTGTTAGTGTAGAATCTACAGTGCAGAAAACCTAATGTCTTCTTGAAAGCACACGTCAGCACCCAAATACAGAAAAATTCCATAACCTGAAGGTCCTAGTGCACTGAAGAATTCCTGTGGGCTACATACGCAAATACATAGAAATTATGTGCTAGGTCACTTCAGCTGTGTCCGACACTTTGCGACCCTATGGACCGCAGCCCATCAGGCTCCTCTGTCCACAGGATTCTCCAGCCAAGAATACTGGAGTGGGTTGCCATTTCCTTCTCCATCGGATCTTCCCCACCCAGGGCTCAAGCATCTCTTATGTCTCCTGCATTGGCAGGCAAGTTCTTTACCACTAGCGCCACCAAATTATACTTAGAACAAGCCCTTGGACTAAGGCCTCTAAATTCTTTCATATTAATCTGCCCAATCACTCTGGAGCCAGCACTAACATCAATCCCACTGATCATATTGTGTAGAAACAGAAAGAGGCCATAAGGTCAGTGCTGAAGAACAGTGTCAGCATCTTGGACTTAACTGTGCTACGCTGTACAACATACGCAAGGAAGGACACTGACCCACTGCAGTGCAAACGACTATATCTCAGCCCCCAAATTTCCTCGACCTGCTAGACAGTTCCATCTAAACATCACCGTACCTTTTGCTCCAAACCAATGGTCCTAATCCTTACGTTCAACAATAACATTAACATTTCCCCAGTCACTCAAATTCAAAGCTGTTATTAATACCATGGATTTAAAGCCATGAAGAGAGTTAGAATCTTTTCCATTCTTACTTTGTAGTACCTCTCACATTCATTCTTTCCCATTTCCAACCCCATCATTCCAGTTCAAGAAATTATTCCTTAAACCCAAGTTTCCCAGCAGGGACTTCTTGATGTCCCACTGTCAAATTCATACTCCAAAACATTGTTTTGAACAAGTCATCCAAGCCTTGGAAAAATATTTACAGATCTGGCCACGTGGCCAACATAAGCCTATCCTCATGAGCTTGAGCACCAAGCACCTTCCAAAGGAAGCTTCTGGACACCTGGGCTCAGGACCAAAGCCTCTGAATCTCCAAAAGTTTCCTATGTTTGCTACTTTTTGTCATCTCTTCTTTCTCCATGATGATCAACAATTAAATCTTTGAAAAGAAAAGGGCTTAAAGCTCACTTTCATGAACAACCAGGAGCAGGTGGACTTCTTCCTACACCATGGCCAGCATTGGAAGGGAATGAACCCCCAAAAGTAGAGTAAGTGAAAGCAACTCGATAAAGAAAAAATGGAAAGCAAACAAACTCCCTGGATCAGGGATACCTGGAGAAGGCTGAGATGGTACGCTCAGATGAGAGGAGTCCTTTTGAAAGAGGACTATGAGGATTTCAGGATGCCATGCAAACATCTTACTCTACATTTAAGAAATTTCCATCTTACCTCAACTAAAAAAAGAAAGGAAGAAAGAAGTTTCATCTTAACTAGCAACCTAGTGGATAAAACATATATATAAAAGGAAAATTAAACATAAGCAACTATGCCAAGAGCACAAAACAAGCACTGCAAGATTTTAGAGAAAGTACAAAAAAATCAAGAACATGAGCAATGAACTCAGGATTTTGAACTGCATCTTGGAGTGTTCAGGGAGTGTCAACCTGCTGTGGCAAAACAGAACACAAATAGATCACAGATGTGGGACAGAGTGGGTATCCAGCTGCCCCAGGTTCCAGGCCACTGTTCATGCGCTTTTTCTTCCTCTCCCTACCTAGATGGTCGTGCCAGTTCAGGGGCCAAGGACCACAACAATTTTTTAACCTATTAGCTAACTGTCAGTCACATCCCAAGAACTCTCAATAGTTTTACTATACCTAATGTCAGAATAGCGTAACATTGAGGTGCATTCTGAATTCAGATTTTTTAAAATACCTGTATTAAAAACAGCAAGACTTTCCTAAAAGTTAAGAAATATGGGCCCATAAATCACAACAAGAATTTTTAAGCACTCAGACACTCTTACAAAAACACTTAGGTCCCACTTAATAAAATTTTAAAAATTTAACTGCTGACATCCTCTAAAGGAGAAGGCAAAAGAATGATGAATCGATAAGCAGTTTTAAGACAGGTTTACAATCCGTTTTTAAACAGCAATTCCTCTGGAAATGGAAATTCCTCTCCTTAATCCCTTTGAGGACAATGTAGTATTTGAATCTAGGACTAAGAGTATCTTGCTTCTACCTAAGTTCAAATGTGAGCCTTTTACAGTATCCTCAACATTAAAATAGCAAGTAAAAAGGAATTTCTAAGCTATCAAAGAAAGGCAGCCAGCATTTTGGATTTATAATATACCTTTGCTACATACATAAGCAGACGCTTCAGTAAAACGAAACTAGGGAACTTGGAGGTTTTAACTGACAGTGATTACTTAACTGGAGCTTATTCCTGTGAAATGAAACTATCAGAATCCCTCAATATCAATTTGCCTGTCATCAAACTACAGGTTTATACTTCATCTTGGAAATGCTATCAGGATGGAACCATGAGCCTTTTATTGAAAGAAGATGACCATGGAGAGCGCCCTTGAAGCTTAGCAGTAGAGGACTCAATCCAAAATGATCCCCCCTGGAAAGTGAGGACAGGTTTGACATATACCCCATTGCCAGTCTTAAAATGCTTAACTGCATTTTCCATAAAGGGTGGGAGTTGTAATAGTAGCATAGAGCAGACACCAGCCCACTAGAAGCAGATGGAACCCACCAACTCATTTTACCCAGACCTTCAAAAAGGTACACAGAACTCTCTCTGCTTGCCAAAGCAGGGCAGATCTGAATGGGTGAATCTAAGAAAAGGTTCCACAAGAGACTATTAATGGTGATTTCACCTGCCTACTTGTAACCCATGATGTAAAACAGGATCTGAAAAGTGAAAAGCAATTTTACAGCTCATTCTCCATACTCAAGCTACACACGCACACACACACACACATAACCCAAAACCTTCATTTTACAAAATTTTTGTAAGACTTTGTAGTCTATCCCAGCACAGGGGAAATCAACCTGGAAACAGTCACTGCTTATGTACATAATTCACTAGGGGTCAGGTAAAATTCCATTTTGTAACAGCTGAACTTTAAACAGAAAGTCATTAGTGGTGCAACATTCACTCATTAGCATAAAGTTACCCCCCAGAATGAAAAGCATTGGCTGTCTCTGCCAGGATGACAACTTTACAGTGAGAAACTGGGGCCGAGGACGATGAACTCCTAGAAAGTTCCATGCGCCTGAAAAGAAGAGCTCACCATCTCCACCAGCCTAAGCTTAACTGTCACCTCATTCCTCACTCCCGACACAGCAAGGCATCACTAACATAGGAAATTCTAAGAAATAAAAAATAGAGAGATGGGCCAAAGGGTCAATAGCCAGCAAAGCCTTTCAGGGCTGCCACGATTCCTGTTTGGGATTGGGGGAGGGGGAGGAGCTTTCTGGATGTTTCTATTCTTGGCAAGGAAAGCACCTCCAGGTCCGGTACCGTGAAAAGGCACTAACACAGGAATGTTCTCAGGGAATGAATGATTTGCCTGTGCTAGGCGACTTCATTTTGGGGTGTGATGATGTGGGGGGCAGGGTGGAGAGGGCTAGAGACATGGGGAGAGAAGAGAGAGAAGGTGTGTTTGACTAGGGGGGGATGGGAAGAAAGAGTGGATGGATGGATGGGGGGTGGGGGTGGGGGTGGGGGTGGTCCAGGGAAGATGTGAACGGTTAGGAAGGAGGATGTGAATGACTAAGGGAGGTGAGGGGAGGTTGTGGAGGGTTGAGAGGATGTCCAGAAAAGGCGTGGAGCTGAGAGGGAGGGGGCAAAGGTGTGGACTGCTAACGAAGGTTGAGAGAAGGTGTGGACGGAGAAGGGACGCCATCAGACCCCTGAGGACCAGTAACTAAGGCAGGCCGAGGTTGGGGGGGGCCTCACCCAGGCTCCCCCCCCAGACCCCCCTCTGTGGGCGTGTGCCCGGCTGCGCGTGTGCAAGGGCCAGGCCACCAGGCCGCAAGGCCACCACTCACCCCACGACTCCCTGGTTGTAGTTCCTCCGCTTCCACGGGGTCCCGCTGTACACGCCCCCGCCGCCGTCTGCCCGGCCGCCCCCCGGGGCCCGCCCTCCGCTGGGCTGCAGCAGGCTATAGTTGAGTCCGTAGGTGCTAGCCTTGTTGTCCCGCTTCCTCTTGTTGCTGCTGCCCGAGGCTGGGTCCGCGGGTTCCGCGGCGGGGACGGCGGTCGAGGAGTGCGGGGACGGGGACGCCGAGGGGGATGGGGACGCAGAGGGGCCCGCGGCGGCTCGACGGGCCCAGGCCGCGGGCTGGTGGTGGTTGTTGTTGTTGTTGGTCGTCTCCAGGGGCAGGAAGTCCCGCTGCTCCGCCGGCTGCGCGTGGCCGCCCAGCAGGCGCTCCCCGGAGCGGTACATGCCGGCCGGGGCCGGGGCCGGGGCCGCGCCGCTGGGGCTGCCGGTGCTGCTGCCGCTCCCGCCGGTGGCCGTGCTGCTGCCGCCGCCGCCGCCGCCGCCGCTCGCGCCGCCGCTGCTGTGACAGTGGTGGTTGAAGTAGAGGTTCCTCAGTCCCTGGGTGGTCTCCCAGATCTGCATCCACAGACTGTTGGACGGTCCGAGCTGCTCTGGCTGGAACCAGGCGATCCTCGGATCCATCAAACGGCGGCGGCCGCTGCCCCCGCCCCTCCCGGCTGCCCGCAGGGCCGCCGCCGCCGCCGCTGCGCCTCAGGCGCACGCCCGGCCTCGGCTGCTGCTGCTGCTGCTGCTGCTGCCGCTGCCGCTGCCGCTGCTACTGCTGCTCGGGGCCCGCCGCGGGCGGCGCGGTCGCGCAAGGAGCCCGGCCGGCGCAGGCGGCGTCGCTCCCGCCCTCGGGGGCTCTGCGGGCCCTCCCCCCCTCCCTCCGCCCCTCTGCCAAGCCCCTGTCACCGGGGTCCCCGTGCAAATGGCGGCGGCAGCGGCAGCTCCTGAGAAGGGCTAGCGGCGGCGGCGGCGGCGGCTGCGGCGCGGCGGCGGCGGCGGCGGCGGCGGCGGCGGCAGGCGGGGCGGGGGGGGGGGACGCGCCTGCTCCGTAGCGCCCTTGCTCCTCCGGGCCCGGGGCGGGGCCTCCGTCGGCTCCGCCCCGCTCGCTCCGCCCCCGCCCCGCCCCTCCCTCCCGTGCTTGCCCCGCCCCCGCCGGGCCGAGCCGCCAGTCCAGCCCCAGAGGCCGCGCTGTGCGTCACAGAGGCTGCGGTGTGGCGCGTCTAGGAGCCGCAACCGCCCGGTCTAACCGTCCCGACCCCGGCTAGGGAGGGGGGCAGGGGTCGCACGTACCTGGGCGTCAGGGCACCCCTGACGCGCGTGCCGCCTCCAGTCTCAGTTTCCTGGCCCCCGAGGCTGGGTGAGGCCGGACGTAGGCCTGTCGCCGCCAGCTCCGGAGGGAATAGATTGTGGGCGGTGCCGCCCCGCCCACTCTCCCCTCCCCCAGGCTGCAGCGCCAGGATCCTCGGGCTTCTCTAACCCCTCCCAGGATAGATCTCCGCTCTAAGCACCGTTCCAGAGGGCGGAAAGTGCGTCCCTCTTTCCAGCAGAGCACGTGTCCGGGACCCTGCCCGGATGCAAGCTGCGCTGGTTCCTCTGTTGCTTGGCCACCCGGTTGCCCCCAGCGCCCTCCCTGCCGCGCCCTGGCCAGAACTGGGAGCCGCAGGACTTGGTGGAGCGTTTCCCCACGCGACCCCGAAACAAGAAACCTGCTCCCACCTACAGGGCTGGGCACGCTTCTTCGTAGAGTGCGTAAGCCATGGGCTCAAAACCACCGTCACACACCCCAAACCACTCTACAAAGACTTGCACACATAAACACACGCAGACCCACAGGCAGGGAGACAGACACACAAGCCACTCAGCGTGTGAAGAAACCACGTGCCCGAAGATGCATCAGCAACCATGAAAAACCCTTCTTAGTTCAAAATTAAAGAAAACCCAAAACCTTTTAAGCCTAATTTGGGGACCATATTGTTGGCACCAGTAGAGATTTTCCACAAATCCCTGTGGTGAAAGACAAGCAAAAGGGTGTTTTAAGTATTTCAAATCATCAAAAGAAAAAAGGAAAAGAAATGAGCATGTTTCATGTGTGCCCTCTTAAGGTTGGTCCAAAGTCCAGAGTGAGTCCCTAACGCCCGATTTGGGGAGCTCAATATCCTGGAAAGGTTTTTTTGGCAAAGATGAAAATATAAAGCATCACTTTACCTTTTTTCTTGCTCAGAGAATAACATGGGCATAAATATGGAAAACACACACACAAAAGCTAAAGAATTTTGGTTCATTCTGTTTGTTTGTTATTGCTTTACTATAAATCAGTATTAAAAGTTGTCTCAATGAAGTTTGCTGTGTTCTGAGAATTACATAGCCAGGAAAATGAGTAGTGATATTTTTATGCTATTCACATTGACAAATTAAAAAATAAAGCATGTATAGAAAAAAACTTTATTTTCATAACTTCAAGTTGGCTTTAAAAATACAAGTGAGAAATGCAAAGCCAAAATATGTAATAGCAAGTTCCCACTGTCTAGAAATAACTACTGTGAAGACTAATAAACGCTTTTCAAAAAATCTCTCCATGCATATGTATGTTTCAAGACAGTCTTTATTAGCTTTTTTTATTTTAATTTTTTATTGTATTTTTGGCTGTGCTGGGTCTTTGTTGCCACATTTGGGCTTTTTCTAGTTGTGGTAAGTGGGGGCTACTCCTATTCTAGTTGGAGTGCTCGGGCTTCTCACTGCGGTGGCATCTCTTGTTGCAAGGAGATCCAACCAGTCCATCCTAAAGGAAATCAATCCTGAATATTCATTGGGAGGACTGATGCCGAAGCTGAAGCTCCAAAACTTTGGCCACCCGATGCAAAGAACTGACTCATTTGAAAAGACCCTGATGCTGGGAAAGAGTGAAGGCAGGAGAAGGGGACGAGAAAGGATGAGATGGTTGGATGGCATCACCGACTCGATGGACATGAGTTTGAGCAAGTCACATGCTAGTAAAGTAATGCTCAAAATTCTCCACGCCAGGCTTCACCAATATGTGAACCGTGAACTTCCTGATGTTCAAGCTGGTTGTAGAAAAGGCAGAGGAACCAGACACCAAATTGCCAACATCCACTGGATCATGGAAAAAGCAAGAGAATTCCAGAAAAACATCTATTTCTGCTTTATTGACTATGCCAAAGCCTTTGACTGTGTGGATCACAATAAACTGTGGAAAATTCTGAAAGAGATGGGAATACCAAACCACCTGACCTGCCTCTTGAGAAATCTGTTTGCAGGTCAGGAAGCAACAGTTAGAACTGGACATGGAACAACAGACTGGTTCCAAATAGGAAAAGGAATACGTCAAGGCTGTATATTGTCACCCTGCTTATTTAACTTATATGCAGAGTACATCATGAGAAACGCTGGGCTGGAAGAAGCACAAGCTGGAATCAAGATTGCCAGGAGAAATATCAATAACCTCAGATATGCAGATGACACCACCCTTATGGCAGAAAGTGAAGAGGAACTCAAAAGCCTCTTGATGAAAGTGAAAGTGGAGAGTGAAAAAGTTGGCTTAAAGCTCAACATTCAGAAAACGAAGATCATGGCATCTGGTCCCATCACTTCATGGGAAATAGATGGGGAAACAGTGTCATACTTTATTTTTGGGGGCTCCAAAATCACTGCAGATGGTGACTGCAGCCATGAAATTAAAAGACACTTACTCCTTGGAAGGAAAGTTATGACCAACCTAGATAGCATATTCAAAAGCAGAGACATTACTTTGCCAACAAAGGTCCATCTAGTCAAGGCTATGGTTTTTCCAGTGGTCGTGTATGGATGTGAGCGTTGGACTGTGAAGAAGGCTGAGTGCTGAAGAATTGATGCTTTTGAATTGTGGTGTTGGAGAAGACTCTTGAGAGTCCCTTGGACTGCAAGGAGATCCAACCAGTCCATTCTGAAGGAGATCAGCCCTGGGATTTCTTTGGAAGGAATGATGCTAAAGCTGAAACTCCAGTACTTTGGCCACCTCATGTGAAGAGTTGACTCATTGGAAAAGACCCTGATGCTGGGAGGGATTGGGGGCAGGAGGAGAAGGGGATGACAGAGGATGAGATGGCTGGATGGCATCACTGACTCGATGGACGTGAGTCTCAGTAAACTCCGGGAGTTAGTGATGGACAGGGAGGCCTGGCGTGCTGTGATTCATGGGATCGCAAAGAGTTGGACACGACTGAGTGACTGAACTGAACTGAACTGAGGAAAGACTGGCATGCTGCAGTCCATGGGATCCCAAAGAATCGTATGTGACTGAGTGAGAGAATGAACTGACTGAAATGTCAGAAACCAACACTTGTTATCTTTGAGTGCTTGTTTCTTCAGGCAAACCTTAAGACCTAGTAAAGTATTAACAAAATGATCAGATGAATTGGTATACATAAAAGTATACTTTGTAAAATATGGGCTGAAAGGTGAGATATTACTCTTCTTGTTCACCTGCCGGCAATACTGACCAGTCAGCCATGTCACACACCCATGTTCCAAGGCATTCATTCGGTAAACTTTGGTTGAATGTCTAGTATCCTTGTAAAACTGAGCTAATCATTTTAGAGATGATAAATAAGTGACCAGGACTTTTGCCTGTCTTCCATGAAGGTATTGTCTGGTTGCTGCTGCTGCTGCTAAGTCACCTCAGTCGTGTCCGACTCTGTGCGACCCCATAGATGGCAGCCTACCAGGCTCCCCGGTCCCTGGGATCCTCCAGGCAAGAACACTGGAGTGGGTTGCCATTTCCTTCTCCAATGCATGAAAGTGAAAACTGAAAGTGAAGTCTCTCAGTCGTGTCCGACTCTTAGCGACCCCATGGACTGCAGCTTACCAGGTTCCTCTGCCCATGGGATTTTCCAGGCAACAGTCCTGGAGTGGGGTGCCATTGCCTTCTCCGATTGTCTGGTTAGGGAGGCAAAAAGTAAATATTCAAAGTCAAATTAAAATTCATTTAATTAATTCAAGAAATATGTCTTGAGCAATTATTATGTGGGGAATATATAAGAATCTGGGGATATAGCAATGAACATGATGCAGTCCCTGCCTTCATGAACCTTGCATTCTAGTAAGGCAAGCATATAAGGTCAGACAGACAGCTAAATGCTGTGCAGAGAAAGAAATCAAGCTAAAAGGCTAGTGACTGTGCTATTTTTAGATGGGCTAATCAGGGAAGACTGCTCTGAGGAAGTGATATTTGAGCAGGGACTTAAGTTAGGGAGTAGACCATGACCATCTAGGGAATGATCCATCAAATAGAGGGAATAGCAAGTGCAAAGGCCCTGAGGCAGGAATATACTTTGTGTGCAGGATGATAAGGCAATGCAGTTGTGTTGAATATGTGTGGAATCATAGACTGTCTCTTCTGGAAGTTTCCTCAAAACTCTCTGGTCTAAAGTAAACCAGTAGAGAATTTCTTTTTGGCTGCACTGGGTCTTTGTTGCTGTGCACAAACTTTCTCTAGTTGTGGCTAGCGGGAGCTACTCTTCTGCATGGGATTCTCACTGCAGTGGCTCCTCTCATTGCGGAGTACAAGCTCTAGGCACATGGGCTTTGGTAGTTGCAGCATATGGGCTCAGTGGTTGCAGTGCAGGGGCTTAGTTGCTCAGAGTTGTGTGAAACTTCCCAGACCAGGGATTGAACCAGTGCCTTCTGCATTGGCAGGTGGATTCCTTTCCACTGTACCCAGGGAACTTTAAAATACCTAAGAATATATTCACTTTCCCTAACAAATCTGCGATGTTTTGTCACAAAGTAATCTACTACTGCAAGCAAAGAGAAAGACTATACTAATATCAGTAATAAATTTTGATTACTCAACCTTTTCATTTTGCTATTTAGAACATTACATTCTTTAAAACCACCTTCATTAAATTGATGAGCCAAAAAATACAGCTATCAAAACCCCAGACATTTTCCTGCATAATGTAATGTCCTATCATTCTCAGTATTCATGCTCTTTGTTGTTGTTAGTCATTCTTAGAGGGGAAAATATTGAGCTGATGATCTCAACTTGTAAGATTTACAGAAACACCAAGATTGCGCAGAGTGAAAATTGAATAGAGAAATGAGAAGCAAGTTACCCAAGAATCAAGCAAATTTAAATATGATTTTGTTGATTTATCAGCTTGAATAAAACAGAAGGGGAATTGCACATACATATTATAAATAATTGTCATTATAATTAAATCTTAGTGTGATTACTCCACTCCAGAGTTCCCAAAACCATGAATAATAGTCATATACTTATAGTGATTAGTATCTTCTGTGTTTAGGAAATGAAGCATTTGCTCCAGGTATTAATAACCTGGGGCTTAGGCACCATTTACAACTTTCCCTTTTTTGCATGGAGTATACACCATTGTACCATGTTTGTTTCCTCTCTTGTGAATACAAAGAGGATTCCAAGTAAGGAATTAAATTTCAATGAGACTTCAACAGAACAGGCAATGTGAAAGGCTGTATCTCGTTCTGCACAGTGAAAATTTCTTCACTCCTAACTTTCAGGGAAAAAAATGGCTCAAATTGTGTGCATTCTGGGATTTTTGAAGTGAAAGTATCTGTGTGTGTATGTGTGTGTGCACGGTACACACGTGTGTGTTTAAAATCTTTATACTGTAATTCCTATACCATAAAATTCACTCTCTTTACTTTGGCTGCACTGGGTCTTCATTGCTGTGTTCAGGCTTTCTCTAGTTGCGCCAGGCAGGGGCTACTGTCTAGCTGCCGTGAGCAGGCTTCTCCTTGCAGTGGCTTCTCTTGTTACTGAGCACAGACTCTAGGGTGCACAGGTGTAGTTTGGGCTCACAGGCTGTAGAGCACAGGCTCAGTATTTGTGGCACATGGGCTTAGTTGCCTTGAGACATGGTGAATCTTAATTCCTGTACCAGGGATCAAACTCATGTCCCCTGCATTGCAAGGCAGATTCTTAACCACTGGACCACCAGGGGATGTCCTGACTCATTTTAAGTGTACAATTTAATGACTTTTACTAAATTTAAGTTTACACCAGCTTCCCTGGTGGCTCAGACAGTAAAGTGTCTGCCTACAATGCGGGAGACCTGGGTTCGATCCCTGGGTTGGGAATTTCCCCTGGAGAAGGAAATGGCAACCCACTCCAGTACTCTTACCTGGAAAATCCCATGGACGGAGGAGCCTGGTAGGCTACAGTCCATGGGGTCGCAAAGAGTCGGACATGACTGAGCGACTTCACTTTACTTCACTAAACTTACAAAGTTGTGCAGTCATCACCACAATCCAGTTTTGGATTATTTCCAACCCTAAAAAGATCTCTAGGGCCTATTTGCAACCAGTCCCTTTGCCCAGCCCCAGGCAACTACTAATCTACTTTCTTTTTTTTTTTTACTAATCTACTTTCTATCCCTATTGATTTGCCTTGATAATCTCTGTTCTGAGCAGTGTTTTCATATAATATGACCACGGTAGCTGCTAAAGCCCCAACAAAGAGTTGCTTGCCCAGCCTAATGGACCATGGGAGAAAAAAAAATAGAAAATACTGCCAGAATGAGTGCATTTTCCTATAATTCTTGACCTGTCTGTAAGAAGTCCATACATTTTTCAAATTTAAGTTTCCACAAAGCTATTGAGGCAACTCCTTCTACTGCCTTTCTGTTTGTAAGGGAAGTAGCATCCTTGGTCTTGAGTGGGCAAAGCAGATGCTGACAGTCCCTGGGCAACCACTCTCCGGAGAGAAAGCCCAGAAACTTGGTCAGAATGCAACATTCACATAACTGCATTTTACCATCTCTTTTTATAACTCGTCACCGCAGGGCAGTGTGTGGATGAGAGAGAAGACCCCAGGAAAGGCAGTCTTGCCGAAGAAAGTATTCACCCACATTTACTTTTGTCATCCATCATCGAACAACTCAAGCAGAGAAATTCCATTTCTAAAGACAAAGACTCTTACTAAAAACTGGAGCCTCACCCTAGAACACGGGTCCCCAACCTCCGGGATCTAATGCCTGATGGTCTGAGGTGGAACTGATGTAATAATAAGAGAAATTAAGTGCACAAGAAATGCACTGTGAAGAAAAGCGATGTGCTTGAAACCATCCCCCAATGCCATTCGTCGAAAATTATCTTCCGAGAAACCAGTCCCTGGGGTCAAAAAGATTGGGGACTGCTGCTCTAGAACATTGTCTTGCTAGGACCTACATAAGTTGAAAGGTAGTCCAGAATTTCTCCTTAAAAAATAGTTATTTAGTATGGTGGCTAATTTTAGGTATCAACTTGACTGACTATGCAATGCCCAAGATTAAGCAATCATTTGATTTGAATCAGTGGTCTCAGAAAAGTAGATTACACTTCCCAATGTGGGTGTGCCCTGGGGACTTCCCTGGTGGTCCAGTGGTTAAGACTTGGAACTCCCAGTGCAGGGGGCGCTGGCCAGGGAACTAGATCCCACAGGCCTCAACTAAACATCCCGCAGGTCTCAGTGAAGATCGAAGACCCACATGCCACAACGAACACCTGTGCAGCCAAATAAATAAATAATAAAAGTAAAATAACAATGTGGGTGGGCCTTATGGGTTCAGTGTCTGAATAGGACAAAAGGCAGAGGAAGGACAAATTGACCCCTTTTTGCATGCCTTGCGATTCAGCTGAGATATCTCATCTGGCTCATGATTTCCAGCCTGGACGAGGACTTATATCATTAGCGTCCCTGGTTCTCAGCTATTCAGACTTGAACTGAATGAGACCACTGATTTTCCTGGGTCTGCAGCTTGCCGACAGGAGATCAAGAGACTTCTCAGCCTCCACAGTTGTATGAGTCAATTCCTCATAATAAATCTCCACATAAATCTCTATATCTGGGTATATATTACATAAATATATAATAAATCCAAATAGACAATATATATATCCTCCTGGTCTGTTTCCCTGGACAACCCTGACTATTACAGGTTACTGGTGCTAAGAAGTTGGGGTACTGCTCTAACAAATACCTAAAGATATGGAAGCAGCTTTCAAACTGGGAAAAGGGTAGAGACTGGGGTATTTGGAGGCAATTGCTAGAAAAGCTTACACTGCCATGAACGGCCCTTTAAAGGTAACTCTTTTTTTTTTTTCCTACTATGTGACTTTTGGGATCTTAGTTCTCGGGCCAGAGATTGAACCTGAGCCCTTGGCAATGAAAGCATGGGATCCTACTGGACCCCCAAGGAATACCCCCTCACTTAAAAAAATTATTTTTCAATTTTTAAATTATTCAGTTCAGTTTAGTCGCTCAGTCATGTCCGACTCTTTGTGATCCCATAGACTGCGGCACGCCAGGCTTCCCTGTCCATCACCAACTGCCGGAGCTTGCTCAAACTCATGTACATTGAGTTGGTAATATCATCCAACCATCTCATCCTCTGTCGTCCCCTTCTCCACGTGATTTCAATCTTTCCAAGCAACAGGGTCTTTTCCAATGAGTCAGTTCTTCACATCAGATGGCCAAAGTTTTGGAGTTTCAGCTTCAGTGTCAGTCCTTCCAATGAATATTCAGGACTGATTTCCTTTCGGACTGACTGGTCTGATATCCTTGCTGTCCAAGGGACTCTCAAGAGTCTTCTCCAACATCACAGTTCAAAAGCATCAATTCTTCAGTGCTCAGGTTTCCTTATGGTCTAACTCTCACATCTATACATGACTACTGAAAAAAACGATAGCTTTGACTAGACAGACCTTTGTCAGCAAAGTAGTGTCTCTGCTTTTTAATATGCTATCTAGGTTGGTCACAGCTGTTCTTCCAAGGAGCAAGCATCTTTAGTTTCACGGATGCAGTCACCATCTGCAGTGATTTTGGAGCCCAAGAAGTCTGCCACTGTTTCCATTGTTTCCCCATCTATTTGCCATGAAGTGATGGGACTGGATGCCATGATCTTAGTTTTTTGAATGCTGAGTTTTAAGCCAGCTTTTTCACTCTCCTCTTTCACTTCCATCAAGAGGCTCTTTAGTTCCTCTTCACTTTCTGCCATAAAGGTGGTGTCATCTGCATATCTGAGGTCATTAATATTTCTCCCTGCAATCTTAATTCCAGCTTGTGCTTCATCCAGTCTGGCATTTTGCATGATGTACTCTGCATGAAAGTTAAATAAGCAAGGCGACAATATACAGCCTTGACATACTCCTTTCCCAATGTGGAACTAGTCCATTGTTCCATGTCTGGTTCTAACTGTTGCTTCTTGACCTGCATACAGATTTCTCAGGAGGCAGGTAAGGTGGTCTGATAGTCCCACCTCTTTAAGAGTTTTCTACAGTTTGTTGTGATCCACACAGTCAAAGGCTTTGGCGTAATCAATCAAGCAGAAGTAGATGTTTTTCTGAAATTCTCTTGCTTTTTCTATGATCCAATGGATGTTGGCAATTTGATCTCTTTAAATTACTAGTCTGTGTATCTATGTTTGGCTGCACTGGGTCTTTGAAACAGGCTTTCTCTAGTTGCAGCCGGTTGGGGTACTCTTGAGCTGTGGCTTCTCTTGTTGCAGAGCACAGGCTCTGGAATCTTCCCAGACCAGGGATGGAACCTATTTACCCTGCATTGGCAGGTGCATTCTTAACCACTGGACCTCAAGGGAGGTCTGGGAATTCCCTTTTTTAAAGGTAGTTCTGAAGACAGGTCAAAGAAAAGAAGTCTGTAGAGAAAGTCTCAGTCTTCTTTGGGGATTCCTAAGCCAGGCTTCAGGAGTACGTGAACCATGAACTTTCTGATGTTCAAGCTGGTTTTAGAAAAGGCAGAGGAACCAGAGATCAAATTGCCAACATCCACTGGATCATGGAAAAAGCAAGAAAGTTCCAGAAAAACATCTATTTCTGCTTTATTGACTATGCCAAAGCCTTTGACTGTGTGGATCACAATAAACTGTGGAAAATTCTGAAAGAGATGGGAATACCAGACCACCTGACCTGCCTCTTGAGAAATCTGTATGCAGGTCAGGAAGCAACAGTTAGAACTGGACATGGACGGATTCATTTCGATATATGGCAGAACCAATACAATATTGTAAAGTTTAAAAATAAAATAGAATTAAAAAAAAAAAAAAACTGGACATGGAACAACAGACTGGTTCCAAATAGGAAAAGGAGTACGTCAAGGCTGTATATTGTCACCCTGCTTATTTAACTTATATAAAGAGCACATCATGAGAAACGCTGGACTGGAAGAAACACAAGTTGGAATCAAGATTGCCGGGAGAAGCATCCATAATCTCAGACATGCAGATGACACCACCCTTATGGCAGAAGTGAAGAGGAACTCAAAAGCCTCTTGATGAAAGTGAAAGTGGAAAGTGAAAAAGTTGGCTTAAAGCTCAACATTCAGAAAACAAATATCATGGCATCCGGTCCCATCACTTCATGGGAAATAGAAGGGGAAACAGTGTCAGACTTTATTTTTTTGGGCTCCAAAATCACTGCAGATGGTGACTGCAGCCATGAAATTAAAAGACGTTTACTCCTTGGAAGGAAAGTTATGACCAACCTAGATAGCATATTTAAAAGCAGAGACATTACTTTGCCAACAAAGGTCCATCTAGTCAAGGCTATGGTTTTTCCTGTGGTCATGTATGGATGTGAGAGTTGGGCTGTGAAGAAGGCTGAGTGCTGAAGAATTGATGCTTTTGAACTGTGGTGTTGGAGAAGACTCTTGAAGAGTCCCTTGGACTGCAAGGAGATCCAATCAGTCCATTCTGAAGGAGATCAGCCCTGGGATTTCTTTGGAAGGAATGATGCTGAAGCTAAAACTCCAGTACTTGGGCCACCTCATGTGAAGAGTTGACTCATTGGAAAAGACTCTGATGCTGGGAGGGATTAGGGGCAGGAGGAGAAGGGGACAACAGAGGATGAGATGGCTAGATGGCATCACTGACTCAATAGACGTGAGTCTGAGTGAACTCCAGGAGTTGGTGATGGACAGGGAGGCCTGGCATGCTGTGATTCATGGGGTCACAAAGAGTCGGACACGACTGAGCGACTGAACTGAACTGAACTGAAGCAGAATGTTGGTAGAAATATGGGTGGTAATGACCATTCTGGTGATGTCTCAGATAGAAATGAAGAGCATGTTACTGGAAACCAGAGGAAAGGCAATCCTTGTAAGAAGTGGCAAAGAACTTGGGTGAGCTGTGATTTGTGTTCCAGTGTTTTGTGGAAGATAGAACTTGCAACCAATGAAATTTTATATTTAACTGAAGTGATTTTTAAAAAAAGTGTCGAAGGTATGGCTTGGCTCCTCCTGGCGGCTTGTAGTAAAATTCAAGCAAAGAGAAATGACTTAAAGACAGCTTGTTAAGCAAAAAGGAAGTCGAACTGAATGATGTGGAAAATTCTCAGCCTATCCGTATTGCAAAAAAAAACAAATGAGAACACTAAGGATATGGCCAAGTGACCATATGGGGCACTGGGAAATGAGTAGGGGTGTGAACCACAGGAGGAGTCAGCCATCCCAGGAGGAAAACTACCAGTTTGAACTGAAGAAGAAGGAAATAGGAAGGAATGAAGGAAGGCTGTCAGACTTCATGAATTTTACAGGACGAGACCATAGGCCTAGTTGGTGAGATCGTGTGCTATTCTTTAAGGCAAGGGAAGAGTGGGACCTCCCTGGTGGTCCAGGGGTTAAGACTCCGTGATCCCAATGCAGGGGTCCCAGGTTCAACCCCTGATCAGGGAACCAGATCCCACATGTCACAACTAAGAGTTCACATGCTGCATCTCAAGATCCTCCATCCTACAATGAAGGTGGAAGATCCTGAATGCTGCAACTAAGACCCAGCACAGCCAAATACATAAATTAATTAATTAAAAAATATATTTTTTAAAGACAAGTGACCCCAAAGGCAATTCAGAGATCATCAGGGCTGCCTCCTTGGTTTCCGGAAAGATAACCATTGCCTTGCTTCCAACAGGTCAGACAGCCTCTGCCCACAGCCAGAGGGGAAGGGCCCCCCAGAGCTGTAGGGATGGGGTTTCCTAGGGCTCTGGAGGCGGTGGAGGTGGAACCACTGCCCCAGTGCGTCAGAAACGTGGGATTTCTGCCCCAGTGGGCCTGAAGGGGAGAGCACGCAACTGAAGAGTGTTATTCCGGAGCCTTGAGATCTTATGAAGTTTTCCTTGCTGGACTCTGGACTTGCTGCCTTCTTCCTGATTTCTCCCTTTTAGAATGGGAAAGTCTGTTCCTATGCTTGTGACATCTTTATGTGTTAGAAGTACATAGTTTGTTTGGTTTCATAGATTTCACTGCTGGAAAGGAATTAACCTCAGGACGAATCATATCTCAAGTTCCACCCATACCTGATTTGGATGCTATTCAGAAGAGACTTTGGACTTCAGACTTTAGAGTTGATGTTGAATGAGTTTAATACCTTTTGAGACTTGGGGGATGGAACAAATGTATTTTATTTGTTAGAAGGACATGAATGTGGGGGACCCAGAAGCAGAATATTATGGGGTGAAAGTTTATGTCCTCCCCAAATGTACATGTTGAAACCCAACTACTTGATGTAATGGTATAGGAGTGGGGGGATGGGATGGGTATAAGACTGTTGTTGTTCAGTTGCTCAGTCATGTCCAATTCTTTGTGACCCCATGCATGCCAAAGCTTCCCTGTCCTTCAGCATGCCAGGCTTCCCTGTCCTTCAGCATCTCCCGGAGCTTGCTCAAACCCATGTCCATTGAGTCAGTGATGTCATTCAACCATCTAGTCCTCTGTCGTCCCCTTCTCCTCCTGCCTTCAATCTTTCCCAGCATCAGGATCTATTCTAACGAGTTGGCTCTTCACATCAGATGGCCAAGGTGTTGGATATAAGATTCAGTTCAGTTCAATTCAGTCGCTCAGTCATGTCCGACTCTTTGCAACCCCATGAATCGCAGCATGCCAGGCCTCCCTGTCCGTGACAAACTCCCGGAGTTCACTCAGACTCACGTCCATCGAGTCAGTGATGCCATCCAGCCATCTCATCCTCTGTTGCCCCCGTCTCCTCCTGCCCCCAATCCCTTCCAGCATCAGAGTCTTTTCCAATGAGTCAACTCTTCTCATGAGGTGGCCCAAGTACTGGAGTTTTAGCTTCAGCATCATTCCCTCCAAAGAAATCCCAGGGCTGATCTCCTTCAGAATGGACTGCTTGGATCTCCTTGCAGTCCAAGGGACTCTCAAGAGTCTTCTCCAACACCACAGCTCAAAAGCATCAATTCTTCAGCACTCAGCCTTCTTCACAGTCCAAATCTCACATCCATACATGACCACAGGAAAAACCATAGCCTTGACTAGACGGACCTTTCTTGGCAAAGTAATGTCTCTGCTTTTGAATATGCTATCTAGGTTGATCATAACTTTCCTTCCAAGGAGTAAGCGTCTTTTAATTTCATGGCTGCAGTCACCACCTGCAGTGATTTTGGAGCCCCCAAAAATAAAGTCTGACACTGTTTCCACTGTTTCCCCATCTATTTCCCAGGAAGTGATGGGACCAGATGCCATGATCTTCGTTTTCTGAATGTTGAGCTTTAAGCCAACTTTTTCACTCTCCACTTTCACTTTCATCAAGAGGCTTTTGAGTTCCTCTTCACTTTCTGCCATAAGGGTGGTGTCATCTGCATATCTGAGGTTATTGATATTTCTCCCGGCAATCTTGATTCCAGCTTGTGCTTCTTCCAGTCCAGCGTTTCTCATGATGTACTCTGCATATAAGTTAAACAAGCAGGGTGACAATATACAGATTTGACGTACTCCTTTCCCAGTTTGGAACCAGTCTGTTGTTCCATGTCCAGTTCTAACTGTTGCTTCCTGACCGCATACAGATTTCTCAAGAGGCAGGTCAGGTGGTCTGGTATTCCCATCTCTTGCAGAATTTTCCACAGTTTATTGTGATGCACACAGTCAAAGGCTTTGGCATAGTCAAGAAAGCAGAAATAGATGTTTTTCTGGAACTCTCTTGCTTTTTTGATAATCCAGCGGATATTGGCCATTTGATCTCTGGTTCCTCTGCCTTTTCTAAAACCAGCTTGAACATCAGGAAGTTCATGGTTCACATATTGCTGAAGCCTGGCTTAGAAAATTTTGAGCATTACTTTGCTAGCATGTGAGATGAGTGCAGTTGTGTGGTAGTTTGAGCATTCTTTGGCATTGCCTTTCTTTGGGATTGGAATGAAAACTGACCGTTTCCAGTCCTGTGGCCACTGCTGAGTTTTCCAAATTTGCTGGCTATTGAGTGCAGCACTTTCACAGCATCATCTTTCAGGATTTGAAATAGCTCAACTGGAATTCCATCACCTCCACTAGCTTTGTTCGTAGTGATGCTTTATAAGGCCCACTTGACTTCACATTCCAGGATGTCTGGCTCTAGGTGAGTGATCACACCATTGTGATTATCTGGGTCATGAAGATCTTTTTTGTACAGTTCTTCTGTGTATTCCTGCCACCTCTTCTTAATATCTTCTGCTTCTGTTAGGTCCATACCATTTCTGTCCTTTATCGAGCCCATCATTGCATGAAATGTTCCCTTGGTATCTCTAAGATTATAAGATTAGATGATATAAGATTAGATGACATCATAAGGATGGAGTCCTCACGAATGGAACTGATGCCCTTATAAGCATCAGGAGAGAACTAGCTTCCTCTCTGCTCTCCAGCAGAGGAGAACACATCAAGAAACTGGCAGTCTGCAACCTGGAATAGGATCCTCACCAGAACCTGACCATGCTGGAACCCTAACCCCAGGCTCCCGGGCTCCTGAACTGCAGAAGATACATTCCTGTTGTTTATAACCCACCTTAAGATTTTCTGTGGTATTCTGCTATAGCAGCCTGGACTGACTAAGACACTTCTTCATGAAAAAAGTTCCCAAAGCCCCTGGCGAGAATCCAGTTTTACAATTGCTCTTGTTCTGACTTTGAGACTTACCTTCTGCTTTATGCCTGTCAGACAAGTATGGTCTTACCTGCAACAAAAATGTTCCTACTACCTTCAGATAACCTCCTGATCTGCCCTATTTTACTTCCACACATTGGAGGTCATATTGCAAGCACAATGAACACATTGCAAGACCATTCACTTCCCTGTCCTTCCACTCTATTCTTTATTTTTTTCATTCATTTATTTATATATTCATTCATTCATTTGGCTGCACTGGGCCTTAGTTGAGGCTTGTTGGATCTTCAGGTGTGGTATGTGGGATCTAGTCCCCTGACCAGGGATCGAAGCTGGGACCCCTGCGTTGGAAGCACAGAGTCTTAGCCACTGGACCACCAGGAAGTCTCTCCTCCCGTCCTATTCTGCTGACCCTGGGCCACCAACACTCCTTGCCTAGGCCACCACAATACCTTTCCAATTGTCATCTCAAAGCATCCACACTTTAACTTCACAATCCAACGTGGCACAGAGGTTGACTATATTCTTCTCCTTCAAGTACATAATAAAATCAGTTCTAGATTTTTTTTCTTCCAAAACCTCTTCCTCCCACTGTCTTCTGCATCTCAGTAAATGGTGATGCCATTCTTCAAGGGGCTCAGGCCCAAATCCTTGCCATCACCTGTAACCACTCTCTTTTCTTCCCACTGCAAGCACATCCACTCCACCCTTAGGGAGACAGGCTCCACCTCCAACTAGAGCCACCTACTTTCCAGGAAACACACCAGCGCTACTTCGATCCAAACCACCATTGTTTTCTGCCAAGATGATTAAAACAGCCTACAAACTGGTCTCCCTGCTTCCACAGATGCCTCCTTTCAGGCTGTTCTCACCCCAGGAACCACGTAATCTTTTGCAAAGGTAAGCCAAACAGTGCTTCTCCTCTGCCCCCAGTTTTCTAACAGTTTTGTATTTCGTTCAGAGATCCTTCCACCCACAAGGCCCTACCTCATCTCTCCCCGTCTCCTTTCTGGCCTCGTGTCCTACCACCTGAGTCCTGGCTGCAGGAGCCTCAGCAAGCTCACAAGGTAGGGCCCATGCACTTGCTGTCTTAGGCTGGAGCCCACTTCCCTCAGCTCTCTGTGTGGCCCTCTCACTTCCGTCAGGGCTCTGCTCCCACATTGCTGCCCCTCGAGAGGCCTGCCCTGACTGTACCCTGCACGTCTGCTCCATTTAGCCAGCTTTATCGTTCCAGGTGGCCCTAGTGGAAAAGAACCCACCTGCCAATGCAGGAGATGTACGAGATGCAGGTTCAATCCCCGGGTCAAGAAGATCCTTGGAGGAGGGCATGGTAACCCACTCCATGAAGAATTCCCACGGACAGAGGAGCCTGGCAGCCTACAGACCATGGGGTTGCAAAGAGTCAGACATGACTGAGGGACTTAGCATGCACACATGCATTTAGCACTTATTTGTAGCACCCAACATTTATCTGTCTATTCCTTTGTTGTCTGTCTTTCCCTCCTACAGTGTCAGCTTCATGACTGCAAGGGCTTGCGTTTGTGTGTGTGTGTGTGTTTAATTAGAATGTCTGCTAGTTTTACTTCTTTTCTTAGATTAATTTTTATTGGAGTATAGTTGCTTTGCAAAGTTGTACTAGTTTCTACTGTACAACACAGTGAATTGGCTATATGTACACGTGTCCCCTCTTTTTGGATTTCCTTCTCATCTAGGTTGCCACAGAGCAATGAGTAGAGTTCCCGAGGGGGATTGGTTTGTGAGGCAGATGGACTCTAAGATGCACCCCCACCCATGATCCGCACTTCCTCCTGGTGTTCACGTCTTTGTTTCATTCCTTCCTCTTCCATGTGGGTGGGACCTGTGACTTGTTTCCAACCACCAGAATGTGCAAAGTGATGGGCTGTCATTCCCATGACTATGTTACATAATATAAGACTTTGTCTTTCTAGCTCAGTGGTTCCCCCACGTTTTTAGTACCAGGAAGTGGTTTCACGGAAGACAGTTTTTCCAGGGGTCAGGGGTGGGAGGGCAGGGATGTTTTGGGGATGATTCAAGTGCAGTAGGGTTTGTGCTCCTATGAGACTCTAATGCCACCACTGATCCGGCAGGAGGCAGAGCTCAGGCGGGAATGTGAATGAGCTGTAAATACAGAGGAAGCTTCACTTGCTCCCTCACCCTTTGCTCACCCCTTGCTGTACAGCCCAGTTCCTAACAGGCTAGAGACTGGTAGTCATCTGTGTCCCAGGGGTTGGGGGCCTCTGTGCTCACAGATCCACTCTCACTCTCCTGCTGGTCTTGAAGAAGCAAGCTGATGTCTGTGAATTGTCTGAGGGTGGCGTCTGGGAACTGAGGACCTCCGGCTGACAGCCAATTGAAAACCTAAAGCACTCAGTCCAGTCACCGCAAGGAAATGTATTCTACCAACAACTGGAGTGTGCTTGGGAGCAGATGAAGAATCCACCTGAGCCTTCGGATGAGAATGCGGCCCTGCCAACATGTTGACTGCAGCCTGGCCAGATCCTGAAGCAGAACACTCAGTTAAGTAGTGCCCAGACTCTTGGTCCGCTGAAACTGAGAGATAATAAATGTCTGTTGTTCTTGGCTACTAAATTTGTAGCACTTTGTTACTCAGCAATAGAAAACCAATATAATTTGTTTTGTTCATTGTTCTCTCCTGAGTCCTTAGAACAGGATACAGTATTAGGTAGGTGCTCAATAAATGTCTGTTGAATGAGTATATTGTTATGAAAAGCAAAACAGAGAAAGAAAACAAAGTGGACAATATGGCTATAATATGCTACCACTTATGTGTGAATATGTGTGTAGCTAACCGCATAAATGTAGAATTTCTCTAGAAGGGTCTACGAGAAACTGACAAAAGTCTAGGGAGGAAAATGAAAATACTAGAAATCCATGAAGGGAGGAGACTTTTATTTTAAACCCTTTTGAACTATTTGAAAAATATTTTTATGCTATAAAGGTATTACTTAAACACATACACAACTGAACAAAATCGCTCCCGTGACTTCAAATTTTAATGATTTCTAAAGTAAAAGCATTTCTTCAGCATTTACTCCTTTAGGCAGTGCTCTGCCTGACCCATCCAAGCAACGCCCTGGTCTATTATTCATTTCCACCCAATCTCCCTCCAAGATGTTTCGTGGCAACCGTCTTCAACAAAAGAATTGCTACAGACAGGACTAAATATATTTTGCACTTGCACATCATGCTTTGACTGCCTCACAAAGGAGCAGAAAGGCAAATTCTGTTTCCAGACATGCGTAAGCCAAGCCACAAGGGCCTTTTCTACAGTACCATTCAAGACAAGAGGTGCCAAGTTTTTCCTTTATTGTTATCATGTATCCAGTCTAAAAAGCATCTCATTCAAGAAAAATGTGAATAATTTAACTTATGAAGTTACCCTGGAGTTTTTGTTGTTGTAGTTTAGTCGCTCAGTCGTGTCCGACTCTTTGTGACCCCATGGACTGCAGCCCACCAGTCTCTTCTATCCATGGGATCTCCCAGGCAAGAATACTGGAGTGGGTTGCCATTTCCTTCCCAGGGGATCTTCGTGATGCAGGGATTGAACCCATGTCTCCTGCTTGGCAGGTGGATGGCCTGATAAGCTTTAAAAAGTGTGACCAAAATAATGGGGTAGCAGGTCAATTTCCATACTGGCTTGGAAGAGGTAAACAAAAACCAACTAAAATTTGCAGGCCGAGGACAAATGGACCCATTACACAACAAGGAAAACTGAGTCAGAGAGTACAGCATGGAGCTCTAGGAGGCCATACACTGTGTGTCTCAGATAGAAACTGCCAAGTTTACCATTTACAAAAAGAAATAAAAAAACCCTATAGGGCTTGCCTGATGGCTCAGTGGTAAAGAATCTGCCTGCCAGTGCAGGAGACACAGGTTTGGTCCCTGGTCTGGGAAGATCCCACTTGCTGCAGAGCAACTAAGCCTATGTGCCACAACCACTGAGCCTGTGCTCTAGAGCCCGGGAGCTACAACTATTGAGCCCATTTGCAGCAAATACTGAAGCCCTTGCACCCTAGAGCCCATGCTCCACTATAAGAGAAGCCACTGCAATGAGAAGCCCACACAGCACAACAGAGAGTAGACTCTGTTCACCCCAATTAGAGAAAAGCCCATGCGGCAACAAAGACCCAGCACAGTCAAAAATAAATAAATGAATAAAAAAAAAAAAAAAAAAAAACTACAGACATCAGGTCAGTGAGATAGTTTCAAGTGTGTAGCCCCGATCTGTTTTGAAACTAGCTTATGTAACAAATTTAAGAGTTGCTGAAAGCCTTTCTCCTAGTGCTCTAGAAAATGTTTTGACATAATTATTCACTCTCAGCAATTAGTGAGGGACTATGACCACAGCAACATAAGATTACTGACCTTGTTCAAAGTTCTAAATCTGAAACACACAATCATAATGAGTGTTCAATGATTAATCAACATCTGTGAATTAATGGCTAAGAAGAGTTATATCATCGCTGTCCAGCTTCTCAAAGCATAGTTCACTTCATGTGAATGTGTATATGTGTATGTAAACATTTCAGTTTTTCATAGATCAGTTTGATTGTGCAATCAGTTCAAGCCAAGAAATTCACCAATATGGCTACAAGTTCATGACTAAGTCCTATGAAGGTCAAAAGCTGTGTGCAGCCTCTTGGCCAAAGTAACATCCTTCCCAAGAAACATTTAACTTACCTAATTGGTATCTTTGCCATTCATTCATACATATATATATTTACTCATTCTGCCAACATTTAACACTCATGTACAAAGAGGCATACATCAGGGGCATTGCTCATAGTCCAGTGGTCCATGGATGTGTTGGCATGTTTTCTCATCAATATACGTCATTTAGTGTGTGTATGTGTTAGTTGCTCAGTCGTGTCCAACTCTTTGGGATCCCAAAGACTGCAGCCCGCCGGGCTCCTCTGTCTGTGGAATTCTCCAGGCAAGAATAATTGAGTGGATTGCCGTTCCCTTCTCCAAGGGATCGTCCCAACCCAGGGATTGAACCCAGGTCTCCTGCACTGCAGGCAGATTCTTTACTCTTTACTGTCTGAGCCATGAGGGAAACCCATATGTCTTTTCAGCCCAAAGTTTTTCATTTGGCTGGAATGCAAGAACCTAGAGGACAGGCATAAGGTATGTATAACTTAAATGGAACAGCTGGGAGCCCCTGGAGCAGAGTGTCCTGGTGGCACATGCCCTAACCTAGCTCAACATATCTCAAAGAACAAAACTGCACATCTCCCTCATTCCTACTTCTGTCAGTTGTTACTACAACTTCTGTTCTAAAACTGTTCAAATACATTTCACAAGGCAATCAGGCAATTGACAAAATTGGACTCTATAGAAACTCTGTTCATCAATTACATTATATGATCTATAGCTCATTTTTCCAAATCATAGTGAATTAAATATCTTACTACCAAATATGAGAGACCCCCTCCTTAATGTTCTCTTAACTTTATTTTTTATAGCCACTTAAACTCATAAATTATTAAAGAAGCAAGAGGAAATGGAAAGTGAATAAGAAAGTTATTTGAAATGTCCCTGGGGAGCTGGATGAGCTTTCATGTAATACCACATAATGGGCTTCCAGGCATTGAGAGGAAAGATAAAGGATTCACTCTAAAAATCACACACACTTTTGGGAGGAAAAAAAATCTCAATTTCATGCATAAATTAAAATTAGGTACAATTTTTGTGTCTCTCAGATTGACAAAGATGAAAGAGTATGGTTATACCAAGTGCTGGTGAGGATACCGGACAAAAAGTCCTTGTTTACTGTGTGTAGAGGGCTTTCCCTGTGGCTCAGCAGTCAAGAATCCACCTGCAATGAGTCTGGAAGATCCCCTGGAGGAGGGCATGGCAAACCACTCCAGTATTCGTGCCTGGGAAATCCCATGGACGAAGAGCCTGGCAGGCTATGGTCCATGGGGTTGGACACGACTAAAGTAACTACGCATGCGTGCAGTGTGTGTGGAAGTGTGGTGGTGGTGGTTTAGTTGCTAAGTTGTGTCTGGTTCTTTAGGACTGCATGGACCCCACCAGGCTCCTCTGTCCATAGGATTTCCCAGACAAGCATACTGGAATGGGTTGCCATTTTCTTCTCCAAGGGATCTTCCTGACCCAGGGATCGAATTCAAATGTACTGCATTGCAGGCAAATTCTTTACAAACTGAGCCACCGGGAAGCCCTTTAGAAGGGTGAAGTAGGGCAGAACTTCTGAGGATTATTTTGGTCATATCTATCAAATTAAAAGTGAGTACGTTCTTTGTCCCAGTGTTTCAGTCTATTTGGGCTTCCATAACAGAATATCAAACCAGCACACAATTGCACTCATCTCACATGCTAGTAAAGTAATGCTCAAAATTTTCCAAGCCAGGCTTCAGCAATATGTGAGCCGTGAACTTCCTGATGTTCAAGCTGGTTTTAGAGAAGGCAGAGGAACCAGAGATCAAATTGCCAACATCCACTGGATCATGGAAAAAGCAAGAGAGTTCCAGAAAAACATCTATTTCTGCTTTATTGACTATGCCAAAGCCTTTGACTGTGTGGATCACAATAAACTGTGGAAAATTGTGAAAGAGATGGGAATACCAGACCACCTGACCTGCCTCTTGAGAAATCTGTATGCAGGTCAGGAAGCAACACTTAGAACTGGACATGGAACAACAGACTGGTTCCAAATAGGAAAAGGAGTATGTCAAGGCTGCATATTATCACCCTGTTTATTTAACTTATACGCAGAGTACATCATGAGAAACTCTGGACTGGAAGAAACACAAGCTGGAATCAAGATTGCTGGGAGAAATATCAATAACCTCAGATATGCAGATGACATCACCCTTATGGCAGAAAGTGAGGAGGAACTCAAAAGCCTCTTGATGAAAATGAAAGAGGAGAGTGAAAAAGTTCGCTTAAAGCTCAACATTCAGAAAACAAAGATCATGGCATCTGGTCCCATCACTTCATGGGAAATAGATGGGGAAACAGTGTCAGACTTTATTTTTTTGGGCTCCAAAATCACTGCAGATGGTGACTGCAGCCATGAAATTAAAAGACGCTTACTCCTTGGAAGGAAAGTTATGACCAACCTAGATAGCATATTCAAAAGCAGAGACATTACTTTGCCAAGAAAGGTCCGTCTAGTCAAGGCTATGGTTTTTCCTGTGGTCATGTATGGATGTGAGAATTGGACTGTGAAGAAGGCTGAGTGCCAAAGAATTGATGCTTTTGAACTGTGGTGTTGGAAAAGACTCTTGAGAGTCCCTTGGACTGCAAGGAGATCCAACCAGTCCATTCTGAAGGAGATCAACCCTGGGTGTTCTTTGGAGGGAATGATGCTGAAGCTGAAACTCCAGTACTTTGGGCATCTCATGAGAAGAGTTGACTCATTGGAAAAGACTCTGATGCTGGAAGGGATTGGAGGCAGGAGGAGAAGGGGGCGACAGAGGATGAGATGGCTGGATGGCATCACTGACTCAATGGACGTGAGTCTGAGTGAACTCCGGGAGTTGGTGATGGACAGGGAGGCCCGGCATGCTGCGACTCATGGGGTTGCAAAAAGTCGGAGATGACTGAGCGACTGAACTGAACTGAAATGAACAGAATATCACAAAACAGGGGGCTGAAAGTTCTGGAGGCTGGAAGTCTGAGATCAAGGTGCCAATGGGGTTGGATTCTGGTGAGAACTCTCTTTTTAACTCATAGATAACATTTTTCCCCCTGTGTCCTAAAAGTGTACACACAGGAAGAGAGACATCTCTGGAGTCCCTTCCTCTCCTTAAAAGGACACCAGTTCTGTTGGATTAGGGCCCCACTCTTATGACTTCTTTTAACCTTAATTAGGATCCTTAACCTCGCTAAAGATCCTATCTCCAAATACACAATGAGGGTTAGGATTTTAAGATGTAAATTTAGCAGGGGGAAGGAGTTAGGGGCATAGTATAGTTCATGCTGCTGCTGCTGTCACTTCAGTCATGTCCGACTCTGTGTGACCCCATAGATGGCAGCCCACCAGGCTCCCCTGTCCCTGGGATTCTCCAGGCAAGAATACTGGAGTGGGTTGCCATTTCCTTCTCCACTGCACGAAGGTGAAAAGTGAAAGTGAAGTCACTCAGTCCTGTCCAACTCTGAGCGACTCCATGGACTGCAGCCTACCAGGCTCCTCCGTCCATGGGATTTTCCAGGCAAGAGTACTGGAGTGGGGTGCCATCTCCTTCTCCGAGTATAGTTCATAACACCCAGCAAATCCAGTTTTAGAGATTTATCCTGCATTTGTGTTTGCATTGTGTCCAGGGATCTTTAAATAAGAATGTTTAGAGACTTCCCTGGTGGTTCAGTAGTTAAGACCTCAATGAAGGGGGATATAGGTTCAATTCCTAGTTGGGGAACTAAGATCCCACATGCCTCATGGCCAAAAAAAAAACAACGCAAAACAGAAACAGTATTGTAACAAATTCAATAAAGACTTTAAAAATGGCCCACATTAAAAAAAATAAACCTTAAAAAATAAGAATGATTAAAGTTCTATTATCTACAGTAGCCAAGAATTATAAATAACCCAAGCATCCATCAGGAGGGGGCTAGTCAAACTAAGGTACACTCAGTCAGTAAAATACTGCTATCCAATTATTAAAATGAATGAGCCAGCACTAAACACACTGACATGGAGAACTCACTAAACTATACCATTAAGTAGAAAAGGCACAGTGCAGAGCAGTTTGTAGAACATGATCCAATTTCTGTAAAGAAAAAATATGTTTAAGCACCGATATTTTCTGGAAGATTTACAAGCAACCATTGGCATCATTATCTCTAAGGAGTAGACTGGGGGCATGAGGAAGAAGAATTTGTTCCTTATACCTTTTCATACGGTTAGTACTTTGACTACCCTCACTGCTAGGTGAAGGTGTGTTACTTCTTATTTTAAGGTAAAAATTCACGTAGAAAAACATTCACCATTTTAACCATCTAAAAGTGTATTATTCAAGGGGATAAATGCCTAAGGGGCATTCACAGTGTTATGCCCATCACTTCTTTCTAGTTTGAAACATCTTCATCACCCCCAAAATGAGTAATAAGTCTCCCACTCCACCCAGAGCCTAGAAATCATTAACCTGCTTTGCATCTCTATAGAGTCATCTTCTTTGGATATTTCTTATAAATGGAATCATAAAAGTGTGGCCTTTCTGCCTGGCTTCTTTCACTTAGGATAAGATTTTCAAGGTGCGTCCATACTGTAGCATGTATCATTCCTTTTTATGGCTGAACAATATTTTATTGTATGAATATCCTACATTTAGCTTATCTGTTCATCCACAATGGGCATTTGGTTTGTTTCCAATTTTTGGTTATCACAAACAGTGCTGCTAAGGACGTTTGTTTACATGTTTTTATTTGAATTACTCTTTTTAGTTCTTTTGGGTACCTACCTGGAGTGGAATTGTGGGATCATATGGTAATTCTATGTTTCAACTTTTTGAGGAGCAATGTTACTTTTTATTGTATTTAAATATTCAGCTACCTGCCATAAATGAGACCAGTATATGACAGGATCTTGAAAGATCTTTTAGTCTGGTCTCTCTGACAATGGACAATATTTATCATAGTTAAAGCAGTAATTTGGGTTTAGCATTATATTTTGTCTTAGGGTCTATTAGATGTAATGTATAAAATGGAAAGCCCAGTGCTCATCAGTTCAGTTCAGTTCAGTTCAGTTCACTCAGTCATGTCCAACTCTTTGTGACCCCATGAATCGCAGCACACCAGGCCTCCCTGTCCAACACCGACTCCCGGAGTTCACTCAGACTCACGTCCATCGAGTCGGTGATGCCATCCACCCATCTCATCCTCTGTCGTCCCCTTCTCCTCCTGCCCCCAATCCCTCCCAGCATCAGAGTCTTTTCCAATCAGTCAACTCTTCGCATGAGGTGGCCAAAGTATTGGAGTTTCAGCTTTAGCATCAGTCCTTCCAAAGAACACCCAGGACTGATCTCCTTTAGAATGGACTGGTTGGATCTCCTTGCAGTCCAAGGGACTCTCAATAGTTTTCTCCAACACCACAGTTCAAAAGCATCAATTCTTCAGCGCTCAGCTTTCTTCACAGTCCAACTCTCACATCCATACATGACTACTGGAAAAACCATAGCCTTGACTAGATGGACCTTTGTTGGCAAAGTAATGTCTCTGCTTTTTAACATGCTAGGTTGGTCATAACTTTCCTTCCAAGGAGTAAGCGTCTTTTAATTTCATGGCTGCAATCACCATCTGCAGTGATTTTGGAGCCCCAGAAAATAAAGTCTGACACTGTTTCCACTGTTTACCTGTCTATTTCCCATGAAGTGATGGGACTGGATGCCATGATCTTCGTTTTCTGAATGTTGAGCTTTAAGCCAACTTTTTCACTCTCCTCTTTCACTTTCATCAAGAGGCTTTTGAGTTCCTCTTCACTTTCTGCCATTAGGGTGGTGTCATCTGCATATCTGAGGTTATTGATATTTCTCTGGCAATCTTGATTCCAGCTTGCGCTTCTTCCAGCCCAGCATTTCTCATGATGTACTCTGCATATAAGTTAAACAAGCAGGGTGACAATATACAGCCTTGACATACTTCTTTTCCTATTTGGAACCAGTCTGTTGTTCCATGTCCAGTTTTAACTGTTGCTTCCTGACCTGCATATAGGTTTCTAAAGAGGCAGGTCAGGTGGTCTGGTATTCCCATCTCTTTCAGAATTTTCCACAGTTTATTGTGATCCCCATTGTCAAAGGCTTTAGCATAGTCAATAAAGCAGAAATAGATGTTTTTCTGGAACTCTCTTGCTTTTTCCATGATCCAGCAGATGTTTGCAATTTGATCTCTGGTTCCTCTGCCTTTTCTAAAACCAGCTTGAACATCTGGATACTGTTGACTGAAAGAGTGCATCTCAAAAGGATACAAGTATTCTTTTGTAACTGGAGAAGGAAATGGCAACCCATTCCAGTATTCTTACCCGGAGAATCCCATGGACAGAGGAGCCTGGTGGGCTACAGTCCATGGGATCACAAAGAGTCAGACATGACTGAGTGACTAATAGTTATTCTTTTGTAACATTAATATCCTTAGACAAGATGCCATCCAAAAATAATACTTGAATTTTAGAAATATTGTTTATTTAAAAAATAACTAGTGACTACTTCACTCCCATTAGGATGGCTATTATCAAAGCATCAAAAATAGCAAGTGTTATCAAGGATGTGGAGAAATTGCAACCTTTCACTCTTGGTAGGGATGTTGTGGAAACTGTTGTGGAAAACATTATGGTGGTTCATCAAAAAACTAAAAATAGAACTACCGCACTGTACAGCAATTCCACTTCTGGATATATACTCAAAAGAGTTGAAATCAGACACTTGAGCAGATATACATATACACGCATGTTTATAGCAGCATTATTCACAATAGCCAAGAAGTGGAAGCAACCCAAGTGTCTGTGAACAGATAAATGTTAAAAAAAAATGATACATCCTCAGACATAGATAAACCTTCAATACATAATGTTAAGTGAAATAAATCGGTCACAAAACAACAAATATTATGATTCCACTTACATGGAGGTACCTAGAGTATGTCAAATTCATAGATTCAGAAAGTAGAACAATGCTTGTCAGGGGCTGTGGGGTGAAAGGAGTTAATGTGTAACGGTACAGAGTTCTGGTTGAGGAAAGTGAAAAAAATCTGAGTTGGATGGTGGTGATGGTTCTACAGCATGTGAATGTCTTTATGTCGCTGAACTGTACACTTGAAAAGAGTTAAAATTATAAGTTCACATTATACTTAAACAATATATTTATGTATATTTTACCACAAAAAAAGAAGAGGAACATACACACACACACACACATAAATAAAAATAACTACTGATCTCCTGGTAAGCACACTGAAGGTACATAGAGCAGTGAACATTACATATAAAACATAGTCCTTGATTTGATAGGACTTACTATCTAGTAGGGGAGAAAAACAATAAAAAATGTGAAAATAAAACATACACACACGTTCCCTCAGACACATACCCATCTTAGTCTTTTGCTATCATAAGCACTGCTATAAAGAAGATCTTCATAGGAGCCTTTGCCACTCTGCCTCTTAAAAGCAGGTCTTTTATTTTATTTTTTTTAATTTTATTTAATTATTTATTTTTGGTTGTGCTGGGTCTTCGTTGCTGCTCAGGCTTCTCTCTAGTTGCAGTGCACGGGCTTCTCATCGCGGTGGCTTCTCTTGTTGCAGATCACCAACTCCAGAGCACAGGCTCAGCTCTTCAGGTGCAGGGGCCCAGTTTCCCCGAGGCATGTGGGATCTTCCCGGATCAGGGATCAAACCCGTGTCCCCTGTATTGGCAGGCAGATTCTTCCACTGAGCCACCAGTCAAGCCCCCAAAGCAGGTCTTTTAATAACGACTTTATTTTTAGTTTTCTAAATCCCTAGACCTATGCAAGTAATCATCAAGGTGATCCCTCTTAACAGATACAGAAATGGAGGCACAATTATTTATTCACTTATTTTTGGCTGTGTTCGGTCTCTGTTGCTGCTCGAGGGCTTTCTCTAGTTTGGGTGAGCAGCAGCTACTCTCTAGTTGCAGTGGGCAGGCTTCACATTCTCGTGGCTTCTCTTGTCGCGAAGCATGGGCTCTAAGGTGCCCGGGCTCAGTAGTAGTGGCACAAGGAGTTGTCCAAGGCATGTGGAATGTTCCCAGACCAGAGACCCAACCTGCGTCCCCTGCGTCTCCATTGGCAGGCAGATCTCCAACCACTGGAGCACCAGGGAAGTCCCAGGCACAATTTAGATAAGCAAGTTCTTATACGTTTTATTCCTGTTATCTCTCTTGGATTAAAACATTACTTTTCAAACTAGGTGTGTAGCTCTGATTTTCTGCTATGTCATTTCCATTCATTCCTGTTAGACAAGAACTTATCAATTAGCTTTTCTAGAGCAATTTCACATGTAGTTCAGCAAGTATTTCCATCCACACACTCAAAGATTAGGTCTCAAAAATCAGCTTTGAAGTTAGTTGTTTGAACCTCAGAATCCACAAGCCATTTTGAGCTTTAGGTTGAAAGATTTCCCTTTTGAATTTGCTTCCCCTGTAATTGCCAATGGCATGACAAGTGGTGGGATGTGCCATCATACTTTCCCACTAAGTATTTTATAACCCATTTTTCTTCAGATAGCTATATTATTCTGATCCTAAGTCGATGGAAATGTAATTTAATCAATCATCAAATTAATTTCTGTTAAATAGAGATGTGGGCTGGCATAAGCAATTTTTATGCAGGAGACCAGAGTTTGATCCCTGGGTCAGGAAGATTCCCTGGTGTAGGAAATGGCAACCCACTCCAGTATTCTTGCCTGGAAAATCCCATGGATGGAGGAGCCTGGTGGGCTACAGTCCATGGGGTCACAAAGAGTCAGACACAACTAAGAGACTTAATTTTTGATATCTGCAGAAGGAAATTAGTTTGATAAATAGAAATGAGAATTCTCTTCCCTCCTAAGGCAGGGAATCTATGATCATCATCCTGCGCACTGCCCAGCACCACTCCATGGCTGCGGCTAATGCACAAAGCTCTTGCACACCCAGGATATAAATTTATAAACTTATGGATTTTACACACACAGTTTTTCCCCTTGAAACACAACTTAAATATGTCTTGTGTTGCTTTGGGTTCTCCCAGAAGCAGGCACTGGGCCAAGGTTTCAACTGAAGACGGTTTCTGTGGGAGGTGATCCCAGGAGACACCAGTGGGGAGCAGGAAAGCCAGATGGGGAAGACAGGCAGCAAGTGAAGCATTTGTTTTCAAGCAGGGTGCCAGCGTGAGTAACTAAGACTTAACCCTGCAGCAGCACGCGAGGACCTCGGTGCCACCCTATCCAGGGCAAGTGTGCTGGGCAGTTATTACACCTCCTCCTGTCAGTCACCGATGGAGGCGTTGGGGAGGGGGAAGTTTCCTCCATGCCTGTCCTGCTGGGCAAAGGAAGACCTGGGGGCCAAGCAAAGTCCTCAGACAAGGAAAGGAGAGGGCTGGCAGCTGGAAATGAGGCGGGTGTGCAGCAAAGGGGCAAGGATGAGTGCTGATCTGCTTGACAACATCACCATATCTGTCCTCCTGAAACTTCTAAGCAGGATTAGTTGCCTCTTTTCTCCTGTTTCTTCCAGAATTTATTCAGCTGCCCAATGTCATTACACATCACAGAACCTCACACACCTCTCATTCTCTATAGGGACCCTGCAGCCCCCAAAGGCAAGAACAGTGACTTCCTACACAAGCAGGAAAGGGCACAGGTGAGCACTACAAAACATGAGGCTTCCAGATGCCTTGTTCTTCCTAAAGCCCTCTTTAAAGCAATGAAAAACCCTAGAATGCAGGAAGTCTCTCTGGTTCCTGGTTGCTATTCTTCTTTCCAAATATAAAGAGAAGAAATCTGGGCTGATTTATGGAATTAAAAATACAATGCTCCAAATAAAAGTATACATCATATGGCAATAAGTACCAAAAAAGAAATACACAGCAGAGGAAGGCGGTATAGTGTGCATCAGGTATGCTATTTTATTTATGTCTTTTGGCTGAGCCAAATGGCTTGCAGGATCTTAATTCCCCAACCAGGAATTGAAGATAGCCCCAGCAGTAAAAACACCTAGTCCTAAAGGTAAAGAATCTGCCTACAATGCAGGAGACACATGAAACATGGGTTGAATCCCTAGATCCGGAAGATCCCCTGGAGTAGGAAATGGCAACCCACTCCAGTATTCTTGCCTGGAAAATGCCACAGACAGAGGAGCCTGGTGGGCTAAAGTCCATGAGGTCGCAAAGAGTCGGACACAACTGAGTGACCAAGCAACAACAAAACTATTGGATTGCCAGGGAATTCCCAAGGGTATGCTATTTTAGATGAGGGGGTGGGAACGGACATCATTATATATGCTATATATAATATATATTAGTCACAACTACTAAAAGATAAGAAATGTATATATACATATATATACACACACACATACACATATGATGTATTATTACTATGTATTATAATTATATATAATGTACCATATATGTACAAGTGTGTGTGTATATATATACACGTGTGGGTATATATATACACTTCTACAGATCAGATCAGATCAGTCGCTCAATCGTGTCTGACTCTTTGCGACCCCATGAATCTCAGCACGCCAGGCCTCCCTGTCCATCACCAACTCCCGGAGTTCACTCAGACTCACCTCCATCGAGTCAGGGATGCCATCCAGCCATCTCATCCTCTGTCGTCCCCTTTTCCTCCTGCCCCCAATCCCTCACAGGATTAGAGTCTTTTCCAATCAGTCAACTCTTCGCATGAGGTGGCCAAAGTACTGGAGTTTCAGCTTTAGCATCATTCCTTCCAAAGAAATCCCAGGGCTGATCTCCTTCAGAATGGACTGCTTGGATCTCTTTGCAGTCCAAGGGACTCTCAAGAGTCTTCTCCAACACCACACTTCAAAAGCATCAATTCTTCGGCGCTCAGCCTTCACAGTCCAACTCTCACATCCATACATGACCACAGGAAAAACCATAGCCTTGACTAGACAAATCTTTGTTGGCAAAGTAATGTCTCTGCTTTTGAGTATGCTGTATAGGTTGGTCATAACTTTCCTTCCAAGGGGTAAGCGTCTTTTAATTTCATGGCTGCAGTCACCATCTGCAGTGATTTTGGAGCCCAGAAAAATAAAGTCTGACACTATTTCCACTGTTTCCCCATCTATTTCCCATGAAGTGATGGGACCGGATGCCATGATCTTTGTTTTCTGAATGTTGAGCTTTAAGCCAACTTTTTCACTCTCCACTTTCACTTTCATCAAGAGGCTTTTGAGTTCCTCTTCACTTTCTGCCATAAGGGTGGTGTCATCTGCATGTCTGAGGTTATTGATATTTCTACTGGCAATCTTGATTCCAGCTTGTGCTTCTTCCAGTCCAGCGTTTCTCATAATGTACTCGGCACATAAGTTAAATAAGCAGGGTGACAATATACAGCCTTGACGTACTCCTTTTCCTATTTGGAACCAGTCTGTTGTTCCATGTCCAGTCCTAACTGTTGCTTCCTGACCTGCATACAAATTTCTCAAGAGGCAGATCAGGTGGTCTGGTATTCCCATCTCTTTCAGAATTTTCCACAGTTTATTGTGATCCACATAGTCAAAGGCTTTGGCATAGTCAATAAAGCAGAAATAGATGTTTTTCTGGAATTCTCTTGCTTTTTCCATGATCCAGCAGATGTTGGCAATTTGATCTCTGGTTCCTCTGCCTTTTCTAAAACCAGCTTGAACATCAGGAAGTTCATGGCTCATGGAAGTTCATATTGCTGAAGCCTGGCTTGGAGAATTTTGAGCATTACTTTACTAGCATGTGAGATGAGTGCAGTTGTGTGGTAGTTTGAGCATTCTTTGGCATTGCCTTTCTTTGGGATTGGAATGAAAACTGACCTTTTCCAGTCCTGTGGCCACTGCTGAGTTTTCCAAATTTGCTGGCATATTGAATGCAGCACTTTCACAGCATCATCTTTCAGGATTTGGAATAGCTCAACTGGAATTCTATCACTCCACTAGCTTTGTTCGTAGTGATGCTTTCTAAGGCCCACTTGACTTCACATTCCAGGATGTCTGGCTCTAGGTCAGTGATCACACCATCATGATTATCTTGGTCGTGAAGATCTTTTTTGTATAGTTCTTCTGTGTATTCTTGCCATCTCTTCTTAATATCTTCTGCTTCTGTTAGGACCATACCATTTCTGTCCTTTATTGAGCCCATCTTTGCATGAAATGTTCCTTTGGTATTTCTGATTTTCTTGAAGAGATCTCTAGTCTTTCCCATTCTGTTGTTTTCCTCTATTTCTTTGCATTGATTGCTGAAGAAGGCTTTCTTATACAGTTCTTACCCTTTAGTAATTCAAGTTCTAGGATCTTGTGCATAGATATTTGTGTAAGTACTAGAATATTCACTTCAGCAGTGTCTGTAGCAGCCAAGACTAGAAACAGTCTAGCCATCTATCTAGGTAAGAAACATTTGTATAGCTTTTAATATGTGTCAGGCACTGTTCTGTGTTTTACAGATATAAACTCACTTAATGCTCAATAAGAAACCTATTAAGGGCATAAAGTCATTATTCCCTTTTTCAGATGAGAAGACTGAGGCACAGAAATCAGGTCATTTGTCCAACTTAGCACAGTGATTAAGTGGCAGAATCGAGATTCAAGCTCAGGCTATACAGCTTCAGAGTTTGAACACTTGACTTGGATGCTGTCTTCTCCTCTGAGGGGAGATTAATTAAATCAAGGTTCCAACACTTCAGTGGAATTCTAAGGCATTGCTTTTCTTAAAAAAATGGGGGGACCTCACTGGTGGTCCAGTGGTTAAGACACCCAATGCAGGGAGCACGGGTTCAATCCCTGGTCAGGGAACTAAGATCCCACATGCCGCGAAGTGCAGACCCCAAAAAAAAAGAAAAAAAATGAGGGCAGTTTTATAACAGTTGATATGGAAATCTCTTGAAGATATTAACTAACAGCATGAAGATACTGAACGTGTGAAAACTACACTAACATTTTTACAAAACAGGGGAAGAACACGTGTATGTGCTGTATCAGTTAGACAGTGGTTCTATAAGGATGCATGTAAAAACAGAAGGGGTATAAAGGGGTATACTTTTGGGGGGAGAGGAACTGGGAGATAGAAAAATTTTTTAAGACTTTTCTGGTATTGTTTAATTGCTTATCATGCACATGTAATACCTATTTTATTGACTATAACTTTAAAAAATTGAGGAAATTCCCTGGCAGTCCAGTGGTTAAGACTGAGCGTTTTCACTGCTGGGACCCAGGTTCAATCCCTGGTCAGAGAACTAAGATCCTGCCAGCTGCACAGTATGGTCAAAAATTAAAATCTTTTAAATTAAAAATATTTTAAAATAAATGTAATAAAAACTGAAAGGAAATAAAACTTCTGCCAATAGAGCAATGGAAAATGTCATCTGAGTTTTTTTTAAGATTTATATATTTGTTTATTTTATTTTTGGCTGTGCTGGATCTTTGCTACCTCTCACAGGCTTTCTCAAGTTGCAGGGAGTGGGGGTAACTCTTTGCTGCACTGTGCAGGCTTCTCATTGCAGCTGCTTGTCGTGGAGCGTGGGCTCTAGGCACCTGAGTTTCAGCAGCTGCAATGCAGGGGCCCACAATTGTGCTGTGTAGGCTTAGTTGCTTTGAGGCATATGGGATCTTCCTAGCTACTGCTGCTGCTGCTAAGTTGCTTCAGTCGTGTCCGACTCTGTTCGACCCCATAGACGGCAGCCCACCAGGCTCCCCCGTCCCTGGGATTCTCCAGGCAAGAACACTGGAGTGGGTTGCCATTTCCTTCTCCAATGCATGAAAGTAAAAAATGAAAGTGAAGTCGCTCAGTCGTGTCCGACTCTTAGCGATCCCATGGACTGCAGCCCACCAGGCTCCTCCGTTCATGGGATTTTCCAGGCAAGAGTACTGGAGTGGGGTGCCATTGCCTTCTCCGAGGGAACAGGAATCAAATCCATGTCCCCTACACTGGCAGGTGGATTCTTAACCACTGGACCACCAGGGAAGCCCTCATCTTCTGAAATTTTTCAGAATTTACTTTATACTTCAAGGTCAAAGTAAAAGACCCAAGGTGAAAACTTCGTTAACTTTCATATGGCTTAAAAAATTTTGGGTGACTTATCAGCTTACTTTTATCAAATTGTGAAACGCATTAAATTCATGAGTAAATTTTAATGAAAATAATTGCACAATATGGAGTTACTTCCTTAGAGTGTATAATGTTTTTAAAGTGGCCATGATCTCAAGCTTCTTTTCTGACTTTGTACACTAACCTTTGAAATAAAAAAGAAAAAGAAAGGCAACTATTTCCAACACCTTTGTGAAATAATTTTGGCTCCATGTTCGGCACCTATTCCATTATCTGTAATTTAAAATCTCATGGCCCTAAAAATGAATCCACTATTCTTTTAATTCAATAGCACTCAGTTTCCCAAAAAATCTTCATTTCTTTCTATTTTACTTGAATAACTTTAATTATCTTTATGTTAAATAAAATCAGGAAATTGGTTCCTACAAATGAGAGTAAGAAAGCATTTTTTCCTGGTTTCATTAACAGTAAATGAAAGTAATCGAAGACTGTATCTCCTTTATTCAAAAAGAATTTGTTCTTTTCATGGACAGGCATACATTGCTGAAAATGTTAAAATTTTAGGGCAACTGTGTTCTCATAATTAGGATTCCTATAGGAGATTAGGGAGGATAAAAATATATTTAAGCAAATACTGGAAACCACTTGCTTGTAATTTCTCACTCTGCCTAGAAAAAAATGACTCAAGTTAGTTCTGTTTATTAAAATAAGAAAATGCTCAATTGAGGGGACCAAAATAGTTTCAATGAAAGATATAAATTTCTTTAATAGGGCAAAATTTGAGAATCTTCCATTATATGAAGATATGACATTATCCTGGTTAGATGGTAAAACTAAGAAGGGATAAGATTAAAAAAGCATTTACTAAGACTTTGAAATTCTCCATGTTTGTTAGCAACAGAAGCAGTAAGCAGGTTTTGAGGTTTGGAGAGAAAAAAAACAACTTCTCTAAAAAGTTTTCTAGATAAAATCTTCCTTGATCTAAGCTACAGGTATGTTCTACCTAACTTAGGTCTGCTTCTAATCTTGAAAAACAGACCACTATTCAATTAGTTCTATAAGCTGGAAACCAGGGTCATTCTTGGATTTTCTTTTGCTCTATCGTCCATATCCAATGGACTTCCCAGGTGGCTCAGTGGAAAAGAATCCACCTGCCAAGGCAGGAGACGCGAGTTCGATCCCTGGGTCAGGAAGATACCGTGGAGAAGGAAATGGCAACCCATTCCCGTATTCTTGCCTGGGAAATCATGGTCAGAGGAGCCTGATGGCTACAATCCATGGGGTCACAAAAGAGTCAGACCAGACCTGGCAACTGAGCACGCTCACACACCAGTGCATCAGCAATTCATTCATTCACTGATTTATCGTAAGTGAACAAGAATGGCTCCTTCCTTCAATTGCTGCCTTATTTTCTTCCTCCCTTCACGAATCTCTCTAAAGACTGGTCTCTGCCCCAGACTCATTTCCTCACATTCCCCTAACTCTGCCCAGGCTGACCTCTGACCTGACCACTCCACAGAAATAGCTCTTGCTACTGACACTGATGATATCTGAGTCACTAAACCAGTGGCTGCTTTTCATCTCTCCTCTTTCTGGACCTTAATCACATTCCACAATCTTAGCCCCTTCCTCCCGAAAGCATTTCCTAGTGCCCCCGTTTTCATGTTCATCTGGTTTTTCTCCTCGCTCTCAGGTTACTCCTGTGCATCCTGGTAAGACTACCCTTGACCTCACTATCTACAGCAAGTCTCTCTTACAGCCTCAGAGCAGCGTGTACTCTCTACAGCACTTTTCACTTTTGTAATTTTACACTGACTATGTCTGCCTCCTATGAATCCATAAGCCCTGTAAAGACATTTTCCTGACCTTGGTGTCCTCGGAGCAGAGTGCCTGGGACACAGTTCAGTTCAGTTCAGTCGCTCAGTCGTGTCCAACTCTTTGCGACCCCATGAATTGCAGCACGCCAGGCCTCCCTGTCCATCACCAACTCCCGGAGTTCACTCAGACTCACGTCCATCGAGTCAGTGATGCCATCCAGCCATCTCATCCTCTGTCGTCCCCTTCTCCTCCTGCCCCCAATCCCTCCCAGCATCAGAGTCTTTTCCAATCAGTCAACTCTTCACATGAGGTGGCCAAAGTACTGGAGTTTCAGCTTTAGCATCATTCTTTCCAAAGAAATCTCAGGGCTGATCTCCTTCAGAATGGACTGGTTGGATCTCCTTGCAGTCCAAGGGACTCTCAAGAGTCTTCTCCAACATCACAGTTCAAAAGCACCAATTCTTCGGCGCTGAGCCTTATTCACAGTCCAACTCTCATATCTATACATGACTACTGGAAAAACCATAGCCTTGACTAGACGGACCTTTCTTGGCAAAGTAATGTCTCTGCTTTTGAGTATGCTGTATAGGTTGGTCATAACTTTCCTTCCAAGGAGTAAGCGTCTTTTAATTTCATGGCTGCAGTCACCATCTGCAGTGATTTTGGAGCCCCCAAAAATAAAGTCTGACACTGTTTCCACTGTTTCCCCATCTATTTCCCATGAAGTGATGGGACCGGATGCCATGATCTTCGTTTTCTGAATGTTGAGCTTTAAGCCAGCTTTTGCACTCTCCACTTTCACTTTCATCAAGAGGCTTTTGAGTTCCTCTTCACTTTCTGCCATAAGGGTGGTGTCATCTACATGTCTGAGGTTATTGATATTTCTCCTGGCAATCTTGATTCCAGCTTGCGCTTCTTCCAGCCCAGCGTTTCTCATGATATACTCTGCATATAAGTTAAATAAGCAGGGTGACAATATACAGCCTTGATGTACTCCTTTTTCCTATTTGGAACCAGTCTGTTGTTCCATGTCCAGTTCTAACTGTTGCTTCCTGACTGGCATATAGGTTTCTCAAGAGGCAGGTCAGGTGGTCTGGTATTCCCATCTCTTTTAGAATTTTCCACAGTTTATTGTGATCCACACAGTCCCCAAATCAGATTGATTATATTCTTTGCAGCCAAAGATAGAGAAGCTCTATACAGTCAGCAAAAACATGACCGAGAGCTGACTGTGGCTCAGATCATGAACTCCTTATTGCCAAATTCAGACTTAAATTGAAGAAAGTAGGGAAAACCACTAGACCATTCAGGTATGATCTAAATCAAATCCCTTGTGATTATATAGTGGAAGTGAGAAATAGATTTAAGGGACTAGATCTGATAGATAGAGTGCCTGATGAACTATGGACGGAGGTTCGTGACATTGTACAGGAGACAGGGATCAAGACCATCCCCATGGGAAAGAAATGCAAAAAAGCAAAATGGCTGTCTGGGGAGGCCTTACAAATAGCTGTGAAAAGAAGAGAAGTGAAAAGCAAAGGAGAAAAGGAAAGATATAAGCATCTGAATACAGAGTTCCAAAGAATAGCAAGGAGAGATAAGAAAGCCTTCCTCAGTGATCAATGCAAAGAAATAGAGGAAAACAACAGAACGGGAAAGACTAGAGATCTCTTCAAGAAAATTAGAGATACCAACGGAACATTTCATGCAAAGATGGGCTCGATAAAGGACAGAAATGGTATGGACCTAACAGAAGCAGAAGATATTAAGAAGAGGTGGCAAGAATACATAGAAGAACTGTACAAAAAAGATCTTCACAATTAAGATAATCACGATGGTGTGATCACTCACCTAGAGCCAGACATCCTGGAATGGGAAGTCAAGTGGGCCTTAGAAAGCATCACTACGAACAAAGCTAGTGGAGGTGATGGAATTCCAGTTGAGCTATTCCAAATCCTGAAAGATGATGCTGTGAAAGTGCTGCACTCAATATGCCAGCAAAATTGGAAAACTCAGCAGTGGCTACAGGACTGGAAAAGGTCAGTTTTCATTCCAATCCCAAAGAAAGGCAATGCCAAAGAATGCTCAAACTACCACACAACTGCACTCATCTCACACGCTAGTAAAGTAATGCTCAAAATTCTCCAAGCCAGGCTTCAGCAATACATGAACCGTGAACTTCCAGATGTTCAAGCTGGTTTTAGAAAAGGCAGAGGAACCAGAGATCAAATTGCCAACATCCGCTGGATCATGGAAAAAGCAGGAGAGTTCCAGAAAAACATCCATTTCTGCTTTATTGACTATGCCAAAGCCTTTGACTGTGTGGATCACAATAAACTGTGGAAAATTCTTTAAGAGATGGGAATACCAGACCACCTGACCTGGGACACAGTTAGGCAAATACTAACATTCAGATGAAGAATGAAGTGCTATGAAGGAAGGGTATATAATACAAGACCCTCTGAGTGTCTAGATCTTGTCCTGAGCATTTGTGAAAGCTCCCCCGTGAAACTGCTATTTGACTGACTTTTGAAGGATGAATAGGACTTAACTAGATTAAGGGGCAAAAGCAAGCAGATGGTAGGTTTGCGTACATATGTGATACTGAGGAACATGGTGTATTCAAACAATCAAATAAAGGACAAGAAGGCCGAAACTTAGAGAACAAGGCAGGTAGTAGAGCAGGAGAAATGAGAGGGTCAAGCAGGACCAGACTATGCAGGGGGTTATGGTTGGGATGATCTTTTAATTTACTGTTTAAACTGAAGAACTTTGTTTTCCCCAATTTAAAAACGTTACTTTCCTAAGTTTTAATTTTGATATCCTGATACTGGGAAAGATTGAAGGCAGGCGGAGAAGAGGACAACAGAGAATGAGATGGTTGGATGGCATCACTGATTCAATGGACATGAGTTTGAGCAAACTCCGGGAGACAGTGAAGGACAGGGAAGCCTGGTGTGCAGTAGTCCATGGGGTTGCAAACAGGTGGACACGACTGAGTGACTGAACAACAACAACAACAAATTTTGATAACATTTCAAACTTATTGAAAAAAGTGCAAGAATAGTTCAAAGAGGTCCCATGTACCCTTTACCTAATGCACTGTTTACATTTTGTCCCATTTTGTCCCATTTTGTCCCACAGTTTACATTTTGCTTTATTTCTCTCTGCTGCTGCTAAGTCGCTTCAGTCATGTCCGACTCTGTGCGACCCCATAGACGGCAGCCCACCAGGCTCCCCCGTCCCTGGGATTCTCCAGGCAAGAACACTGGAGTGGGTTGCCATTTCCTTCTCCAATGCATGAAAGTGAAAAGTGAAAGTGAAGTCGCTCAGTCGTGTCCGACTCCTAGCGACCCCATGGACTGCAGCCTATCAGGCTCCTCCATCCATGGGATTTGCCAGGCAAGAGCACTGTAGTGGGGTGCCATTGCCTTCTCCATTATATATATATATATATATATATATATATATATATATATCTCCATTATATATACATTTATATATAAATGAATTTTTTCCCCTTTGAATCATTTGAGAGTACATCAGAGGGCTTCCCTGGTAGTTCAGACAGTAAATAATCTGCCTGCAATGCAGAAGACCTGGGTTCGATCCCTAGATTAGGAAGATCCCCCGGAGAAGAGATCTTGCCTGGAGAATCCCATGGCGAGAGCAGCCTGACGGGCCACAATCCATGAGGTCACAAGGGGTCATATATGACTGAGTGACTAAGACGCACACAGAGACACTTTGCTCCTTTACTTCTAAATGATTCAGTGTGCATTTCCTAAGAACAAGAACACCCCCTTTCACAATCACAGTGATCAAATGAGGACATTTGACAGTGATAAAATACTATTATCTAGTTCATGACACGTTCAACTTGGTCACTTGTCTGTTATGCCCATTACAGCTGCTTCTACCCTGGTCCTGGACCCTATTCTGAATCTCACACTGTATCATTGGTTTCCTTTCATCTTAATCCTGAGCACCTCTGATAGTCAAATACAGTCCTATTAGTAATTATGCTGGACTCACAGGCAAACCTGGGCATACTCGCAGGTGATGGCAAGGATTTCAAACTTTGTCTTCTGGGTAATGGGAGCCACTGAAGTATCCAGAGTAAAAAGCAAGGAAGCAACATGAGTTCACTCATGTTTCAAAAAGACTAATCTTACTCCAGTGTGGAGAAAATATAACAATGGAGCAATATTTGTTTAATAAAACATTAAATGTTGAATGAATAAAAGAAATCTATTAACAGACAATTACATCTAGCTCATCATTGCTAATTTATTAGAGAAATGCAAATCAAAACTGCAATAAGGTATCAGCTCACACTAATCAGAATGGCCATGATTAAAATGTCTACAGATAAATGCTGGAGAGGGTGCTTTTCACTATTGGTGGGAATGTAAATTGGTGCAGCCACTGTGGAAAACAGTATGGAGGTTCCTCAAAAAACTGAAAATAGAGTTGCCATATGATCTAGCAATCCCACTCCTGGGCATACATCCAGACAAAACTATAATTTGAAAAGATACATGTATCTTTATGTTCATAGCAGCACTATTTACAGTAGCCAAGACACGGAAGCAACCTAAATGTCCATGGACAGATGAATGGATAAAGAAGGTATGGTAGAATACTTGTTGTCGTTCAGTTGCTAAGTCGTGTCCAATTCTTTGTGACCCTAAGGGCTGTAGCCCACCAGGCTCCTCTATCCATGGGGTTTACCAGGCAAGAATACTTGAGTGGGTTGCCACTTCCTTCTCCAGGGGATCTTTCTGATCCAGGGATCAAACCCACATCTCTTGCACTGGCAGGTGGATTCTTTACCTACTCAGCTATAAAAAAGAATGAAATAATGCTATTTACATTATTGCAAATTGCAATCTACGAAACAGAAATAGATGCCCAGATATAGAGAATAGATTTGTGGTTGCCAAGGAAGAGGGGAGAAAAGGATGGGGAGTTTGGGATTAGCAGATTCAAACTGGTGTATATAGAATGGATAAACAACAAGGTCCTACTACATAACAGAGGGAACTATATTCAATATCCTGGGATAGACTATAATGGAAGAGACTATGAAAAAATATGGATATATATACAGATGAGTCATTCTGCTATATAGCAGGAATTAACATAACATTGTAAATCAACTATACTTCAAAAAAAATTTTTAAAAGTCAATGGACAATTGAATCTAGCAGTGTTCAGAATACTTTTTGACTTAAAGTTGGAAGAGTAAGCAACTCAGTATAAAATCACAAAACTCAACCTAATGTCCATGGGTGAGCTGAAAAATCCAAAAGCAACCTCTACTCTGATGCAGAATAAAGGTATGTATGTTTGAAAATATGTCCACCGATTCTTTGCTCTTCCATTCTTCAAGATGTGGATCTTAGTTTCCCTCCTCCTGACTGTGGTTGGATTTGGTGGCTCGCTTACAACAAATGGAACACGGCTGGAGTGATGGTGTGCTACTCCTGAAAACAGGTTTATTTAATTTCAAAATTCTATTGAAGTAGAGTTGATTTACAGTTTTGTGTTAATTGCTGTACAGCAAAGTGATTCAGTTATACGCATACATATTCCTTTTCATATTCTTGAAAATAGATGATAAAAGGCATCACTGCTTTCTCCTTCTCTCTCTCTTGGAATCTCGACTCTGGGGAAAGCCACTTGCTGTGTCATGAGGACGGAGGCTGACTGCCAACAGCCAAGTGAATGGGCCACCTTGGAAGAAAGCCTCCAGCCCAGTCAATCCTTCAGCTGACTGCAGCCCTGGGCAAAATCTTCACTGCAATCTTGTGAGACCCTGAGGCAGAACCACCCAGCTAAGCTGCTCCTCAATTCCTGATCCACAGAAACTGTGAGGTAATAAATTTTGTTGCTCTAAGCTATTAAATTTGGGATAACTTGTTACACAGGAGATAACTACTAATGCAGTGCATTTATTTGAAGGGTCTATGATTTTCATCAGACTCTCAGCATAATTAATGACCTGGAAAAGGCTAGGAATTACTACTGTATAAGTACTAGATTTCTAAAAATCTCTGGTTTCCATCTTATAGTTCTTCTGGGTTTATTTTTAATACAAGTTTGGGATTGCTTCCAACAAATGAGGAGATTCAATTCTCCAAATCACTGGAAGACTCAAAAGAATGTTTAAAAGTGCTGTCTCAAGAACAGGCCTAGAGATGCAAATATCCAATCCACATTATATGTGAAATAGACAAACTACAAGGTCTTACTGTGTAGCACAGGGAACTATATTCAATATCCTGTGATAAGCCATAATGGAAAAGAATTATTAAAAAGAACATATATATATATATATATATGTTTATACATGTGTGTGCAGGCTCAGTCATGTCCAACTCTGTGACCCCATGGACTGCATCCTGTCAGGCTCCTCTGTCCATGGAATTTTCCAGGCAAGAATACTGGAGTGGGTTGCTATTTCCTTCTCCAGGGGATCTTCCCAACCCAGCGATCAAACCTGCATCTCCTGCATTGGCAGGCAGTTTCTTTGCCATTGAGCCACCAGGGAAGCCCATGTCTCTGTGTGTGTGTGTGTGTGTGTGTGTGTGTGTGTGTGTGTGTGTGTGTATGAATCACTTTGCTGTACAGCAGAAATTAATACAACATGTAAATAACCTATACTTCAATTAAACAAAAAAAGAGGCGGCCTAAAAAAGTAAACCACCTCAATCTATCAGACTGAGATCTAATAGACTCTCATGTGGAAATGAAGTGATTTTTCCTGTTCAAGAAACAAGGTTTACCCTAAGACCTAATCATGATTCTGACATGACATCTCTGAATTACTGTTAAAGAAAAAAGCCAAGCTGCTGAACATTGTGTTCCTGTTGTAGAAAGAATATTTTCATGTAGGTATAGATGGATGTGCCCAGAAAAGTACTGGAAGGATCAGGGTTTTCAGGTGGCAAGCAACAGAAATCGAGAATGGCTATTAAAAACAGTTTATTCAGAGAGACTCACAGACTTAGGAACAAACTTATGGCTGCTGGGGGGAAGGGATAGTTAGGGAGTTTGGGATGGACACATACACATGGATGCATTTAAAATGGATAACCAACACGGACCTACTGTATAGCACATGGAACTCTCCTCAGAGTTATGTGGCAACTGGGATGGGAGGGAGTTTGGGGAGCATGGATACATGTGATGGATACGTGTATATGTGTGGCTGAGTCCCCCCGGACTGAGACTATCACAACATTGTTAACTGGCTATACCCCAAGACAAAATCAAAAATTTTAAATTAAAAAGAAAGCTTATTATTCTAGGGTAGCTCAAAAATTAATGAGAGGGCAGGAGGATCGGTTCTGGAAATACACAGGACACAAGGGACCTGGTGCAGTCATAGGAGCCGTCTAGTAAGAAGCTGCCACCCCAAAGAGAACACCAGTGTGAGCACAGGCCTCGTGTTCCTGCTGGGAATATCTCACTAATCCTTGACTTTCCATTGGTTCCACAACAGTCCAAGTCCTAGGGCAGAATCAACCAAAGGACCAAGAATTTCTTTGGCAACAGACAATCATTACCACAGTCCACTTAAAACAGAAATAAAGGCTTAGAAATAAATAAAATAAATGCTTAGAAATAAAAAAAAATGCTTAGAAATAAATCTAGGCAAACAATGAGGTATCACCTCACACTAATCAGAATGGCCATAATTTAAAAATATACAAATAACAAATGATGGAGGGTGGGTGGAGAAAAGGGAACCCTCCTTTTCTCACTGCTGGTGAGGATGTAAATTAGTGTAGCCACTATGGAAAACAGTATGGAGGTTCCTCAAAAAACTAAAAATAGAGCTACCATGTGACCCAGCAATCTCACTCCTGAGCATACGTCCAGACAAAAGTCTAATTTGAAAAGACACAGCATCCCTATGTTCATAGCAGCACTATGCACAGCAGTCAGGACATGGCATGTTCACTAACAGATGAATGGATAAAGAAGGCGTGATACATATATACAATGGAATATTACTAGGCCATAAGGAAGAATGAAATAATACCATTTGCAACAACACAGATAGACCTAGAGATTATCATACCATGTGAAGGAAGTCAGAAAGAGAAAGACAAACACTATATGATGTCATTTATATGCGGAATCTAAAGCACGACACAAGTGAACTCATCTGTGAAAGCGAGACAGGCTCATACACACAGAGAACAGGCCGTGGTTGCCAAGGAGGAAGAGGAGTGGGGGAGGGAAGGACTGGGAGTTTGAGATTGGCAGATGCAAACTCATACATATAGGATGGTCAAACAACAAGGCCCTACTATACAGCACGGGGAACTATATTCAATATCCTGTGATAAATCATAATGGCAAAGAAGATGAAAAATAATGTATACATGCATAAAACGAATCACTTTGCTGTACAGCAGAAATTAACACAGCATTGTAAATGATGTATGGCAAAACCAATTCAATATTGTAAAGTAAAAAAAAAAAGAAAGAAATTGAAAAAAAAATCTAAGTGGTAACAAGATAGAGACAATGACAGACTTTATTTTGAAGGGGAAAGAATATATGGACTAACAATACTCTATAAATCCCTATTTTTAAAAAACAAAATGGCAAGGAAAGGAAGAGTTCTGGTCTTAAAAGCAGATGTTTTAAAATAGTATAATACAACTTAATTGCTGCTGAACACAAAGAGTTTCTGGATATGGAGATGAGAGTGCTAACATTGCCCATGTTCTATATATGAGTTAAATTAGCACACCTTGTGCTTCACAGATAACAGCATTTTTTTTTTTAATAAATTTGCTCACTCTGTCTGTGTCACATTTTGCTCACTCACTCTGTATCTGTGTCACATTTTGGTAATTTTCACAATGTTTCAAAATTTTCACTATTGTTATATTTTTATGGTGCTCTGTGGTCAATTATGGGCACTCTTGCCTGGAAAATGCCATGGACGGAGGAGCCTGGTGGGCTGCAGTCCATGGGGTCGCTAAGAGTCAGACATGACTAAGCGACTTCCCTTTCACTTTTCACTTTCCTGCATTGGAGAAGGAAATGGCAACCCACTCCAGTGTTCTTGCCTGGAGAATCCCAGGGATGGTGGAGCCTGGTGGGCTGCCATCTATGGGGTCACACAGAGTCAGACACAACTGAAGTGACTTAGCAGCAGCAGCAGCAGTGGTCAATGATCTTCGATGTTTACTATTGTAATTATCTGGGGGCACCACGAACCACACCTAGATAAAATCAGCTCAGTCCAGTTCCTCAGTTGTGTCCAACTCTTTGTGACCCCATGGACTGCAGCATGCCAGGCCTCCCTGTCCATCACCAACTCCTGGAGCTTGCTCAAACTCATGCCTATTGAGTCAGTGATGCTATAAGATAAGATGATGAACTTAATAAATTTTTTGTGCTCCTTTTATTTAAAAAAAAAGAGATTTATCTAATTTTTGGCTGCATTGGGTCTTAACCATGTGCTTCAGATCTTCACTGCAACACAGGCTTCTGTCTAGTTGTAGCACGTAGGCCTGGTAGCTGCTGCACATAGGGTTAGCTGTTGTACAGCACGTGGGATCTTGGTTCCCTAACCAGCGGTCCAACCCATGTCCCCCACATTGGAAGGTGGATTCTTAACCACTGGACCACCAGGGAATTCCCAAGTTTTGTGTGTGTACTGACTGCTCCACCAATGGGCTGTTCCGTTAACTCTCCCTCTATTGGGCATCCCTATTCCCTGAGACAAAATGATACTGAAATTAGGTCAATTAATAGTCCTAACTAGTCTCTCAATCTAACCACACAGACGGACCACAGCCTCGTCTAACTCAATGAAACTAAGCCATGCCATGTGGGGCCACCCAAGATGGGCAGATCAAGGTGGAGAGGTCTGACAGAATGTGGTCCACTGGAAAAGGGAATGGCAAACCACTTCAGTATTCTTGCCTTGAGAACCCCATGAACAGTATGAAAAGGCAAAATGATAGGATACTGAAAGAGGAACTCCCCAGGTCAGTAGGTGCCCAATATGCTACTGGAGATCAGTGGAGAAATAACTCCAGAAAGAATGAAGGGATGGAGCCAAAGCAAAAAGAATACCCAGCTGTGGATGTGACTGGTGATAGAAGCAAGGTCCGATGCTGTACAGAGCAATATTGCATAGGAACCTGGAATGTCAGGTCCATGAATCAAGGCAAATTGGAAGTGGTCAAACAGGAGATGGCAAGAGTGAACGTTGACATTCTAGGAATCAGTGAACTAAGATGGACTGGAATGGGTGAATTTAACTCAGATGACCATTATATCTACTACTGTGAGCAGGAATCCCTTAGAAGAAATGGAGTAGCCATCATGGTCAACAAAAGAGTCCAAAATACAGTAGTTGGATGCAATCTCAATAACAACAGAATGATCTCTGTTCGTTTCCAAGGCAAACCATTCAATATCACAGCAATCCAAATCTATGCCCCAACCAGTAACGCTGAAGAAGCTGAAGTTGAATGGTTCTATGAAGACCTACAAGACCTTTTAGAACTAACACTCAAAAAAGATGTCCTTTTCATTATAGGGGACTGGAATGCAAAAGTAGGAAGTCAAGAAACACCTGGAGTAACAGGCAAATTTGTCCTTGGAATACGGAATGAAGCAGGGCAAAGGCTAATAGAGTTCTGCCAAGAGAATGCACTGGTCATAGCAAACACCCTCTTCCAACAACACAAGAGAAGACTGTACACATGGACATCACCAGATGGTCAACACCGAAATCAGATTGATTATATTCTTTGCAGCCAAAGATGGAGAAGCTCTATACAGTCAGCAAAAACAAGACCAGGAGCTGACTGTGGCTCAGATCATGAACTCCTTATTGCCAAATTCAGACTTAAATTGAAGAAAGTAGGGAAAACCACTAGACCATTCAGGTATGACCTAAATCAAATCCCTTATGATTATACAGTGGAAGTGAGAAATAGATTTAAGGGCCTAGATCTGATACATAGAGTGCCTGATGAGCTATGGAATGAGGTTCATGACACTGTACAGGAGACAGGGATCAAGACCATCCCCATGGAAAAGAAATGCAAAAAAGCAAAATGGCTGTCTGGGGAGGCCTTACAAAAAGCTGTGAAAAGAAGAGAAGTGAAAAGCAAAGGAGAAAAGGAAAGATATAAGCATCTGAATGCAGAGTTCCAAAGAATAGCTAGGAGAGATAAGAAAGCTTTCCTCAGCAATCAATGCAAAGAAATAGAGGAAAACAACAAAATGGGAAAGGCTACAGATCTCTTCAAGAAAATTAGAGATACCAAGGGAACCCATGCAAAGATGGGCTCGATAAAGGACAGAAATGGTATGGACCTAACAGAAGCAGAAGATATTAAGAAGAGGTGGCAAGAATACATAGAAGAACTGTACAAAAAAGATCTTCACGATTAAGATAATCACGATGGTGTGATCACTCACCTAGAGCCAGGCATCCTGGAATGTGAAGTCAAGTGGGCCTTAGAAAGCATCACTACAAACAAAGCTAGTGGAGGTGATGGAATTCCAGTTGAGCTCTTTCAAATCCTGAAAGATGATGCAGTGAAAGTGCTGCACTCAATATGCCAGCAAATTTGGAAAACTCAGCAGTGGCCACAGGACTGGAAAAGGTCAGTTTTCATTCCAATCCCAAAGAAAGGCAATGCCAAAGAATGCTCAAACTACCACACAATTGCATTCATCTCACACGCTAGTAAAGCAATGCTCAAAATTCTCCAAGCCAGGCTTCAGCAATACATGAACCGTAAACTTCCAGATGTTCAAGCTGGTTTTAGAAAAGGCAGAGGAACCAGAGATCAAATTGCCAACATCCGCTGGATCATCGAAAGAGCAAGAAGAGTTCCAGAAAAACATCTATTTCTGCTTTATTGACTATGCCAAAGCCTTTGACGTGTGGATCACAATAAACTGTGGAAAATTCTGAAAGAGATGGGAATACCAGACCACCTGACATGCCTCTTGAGAAACCTATATGCTGGTCAGGAAGCAACAGTTAGAACTGGACATGGAACAACAGACTGGTTCCAAATAGGAAAAGGAATACGTCAAGGCTGTATATTGTCACCCTGCTTGTTTAACTTATATGCAGAGTACCTCATGAGAAACACTGGGCTGGAAGAAGCACAAGTGGAATCAAGATTGCCGGGAGAAATATCAATAACCTCAGACATGCAGATGACACCACCCTTATGGCAGAAAGTGAAGAGGAACTCAAAAGCCTCTTGATGAAAGTGAAAGTGGAGAGTGAAAAAGTTGGCTTAAAGCTCAACATTCAGAAAACTAAGATCATGGCATCTGGTCCCATCGCTTCATGGGAAATAGATGGGGAAACAGTAGAAACAGTGTCAGACTTTATTTTGGAGGCTCCAAAATCACTCCAGATGGTGAATGCAGCCATGAAATTAAAAGACGCTTACTCCTTGGAAGCAAAGTTACGACCAACCTAGGTAGCATATTAAAAAGCAGAGACATTACTGTGTCAACAAAGGTCCGTCTAGTCAAGGCTATGGTTTTTCCAGTGGTCATGTATGGATGTGAGAGTTGGACTGTGAAGAAAGCTGAGCACCGAAGAATTGATGCTTTTGAACTGTGGTGTTGGAGAAGACTCTTGAGAGTCCCTTGGACTGCAAGGAGATCCAACCAGTCCATTCTGAAGGAGATCAGCCCTGGGTATTCTTTGGAAGGACTGATGCTAAAGCTGAAACTCCAATACTTTGGCCATCTCATGAGAAGAGTTGACTGATTGGAAAAGACTCTGATGCTGGGAGGGATTGGGGGCAGGAGGAGAAGGGGACGACAGAGGATAAGATAGCTGGATGGCATCACCGACTCGATGGACATGAGTTTGGGTGAGCTCTGAGAGTTGGTGATGGACAGGGAGGCCTGGCGTACTGCAATTCATGGGGCTGCAAAGAGTCGGACACGACTGAGAGACTGAACTGAACTGAACTGAACTAGTCCCTAAGTGTGTAAGTGAAAAGAAGAGTCACATATCTCTCACTTTAAATCAAAAGTTAGATTAAGATCAGTAGAGAAGACCCTACTATTTGGAAAAGATCCCAATGCTAGGAAATATTAAAGGCAGGAGGAGGAGGCAGCAACAGAGGATGAGATGATTGGATGGCATCACTGACTCAGTAGACATGAGTTTGAGTAAACTCTGGGAGATAGTGAAGGACAGGGAAGACTGGTGTGCTGCAGTCCGTGGAGTCACAAAGAGTCGGCACGACTTAGTGACTGAACGATAACAACAGTGAAAAAGTCAGGTGAAAGCAGAGACTGGTCAAACACTCAGGCTCTTGCACCAGTTAGCCAAGTTGTGAATGCAAAGGAAAAGGGCTTGAAGGAAATTAAAAGTGCTACTTCAGTGAACACATGAGCGATAAGGTCAAAGAGCATTATAGTTGAAATGGAGAAAATTTTAGTGATCTGGATAGAAGATCAAACCACTCACAACATTCCTTTAAACCAAAACCTAATCCCAAGCAAAGCCCTAACCTTCTTTAATTCTGTGACTCCTGAGAGAGGTGAGAAACTGCAGAAGGAAGTTAGAAGGTAGAAGAGGTTGGTTCACGAGGTTTCTGGAAAGAAACCATCTCCATAACATGAAAAGCATGGTGAAGCAGCCTGTGCTGCTGTAGAAGTTGCAGCAAGTCCCCCAGAAGAGTTAGCGCTCATAGTTAATGAGGGGTGAGTGTGTGTATGTGCACGTGTGTGTGTGTTCAGTCACTCAGTCATGTCCAACTCTTGTGACCCCATGGACTACAGCCCACCAGGCTCCTCTATTCATGGAAGTGGCTAAACTAAACAACAGATTTTCTCTAGAGATGAAACATCCTTAAACTGGGAGAAGATGCCATCTGGGACTCATAGCTGAAGAGGTTATGTCAATTCCTGGTTTCAAAGCTTCAAAGGACAGGCTGATTCTCTTGTTAGGGGCTAATATAGCTGGTGACTTTTAAGTTGAACCCAATACTCCTTTTTCATTCCTAAAGTCCTCGTCCCCTTAAGAATTATGCTGAATATACCCTACTGGTGCTCTGCAAGTGAAACAATAAAGTCTAGATGACAGCATATCTATTTAAAACATGGTTTACTGAATATTTTAAGCTCATTGTTGAGACCTACTGCTCAGAAAAAAAAATTTTTTTTCCACGTCAGACAGGTAATGTGCTGGTGTCGTAACAAGGTTTGCAGGGAGGCACATGTCACACAGTAGCGTGAACACCCAGTCGTCACGCTCACGAACTACAAAACGATCTAGAAAACATTTTTCAAAATATTAATGCTCATTGACAATGCACCTGGTCACTCAGAGCTCTAACAGAAATGTACAATGAGATTAATGCTGTTTTCATGCCTGCTAATGCAACTCCCATTCTGAAGTCCATGGATAAAGAGTAATTTTCACTTTCAAGTCTTATAATAGATTTCATAAGGCTATAGCTGCCAGAGATAGCAATTCCTCTGGTGGACCTGGGCAAAATATACTGAAAACCTTGTAGAAAGGATTCACCATTCTAGATACCATTAAAAACATTCACGGTTCATGGGAAGAGGTCAAAATAGCAACATTAACAGGAGTTTTGGAGAAAATGACTCCAGCTCTAATGCATGACTTTGAGAAGTTCAGGATTTTAGTGAAGGAGGTTACTGCAGATGTGGTGGAAATAGCAAGAGACCTAGAATCCGAAGTGGAGTCTGAAGATGTGACTGAATTGCTGCAATCTCATTTTAAAACTTTTAATGGATGAGGAGTTCTTCTCATTGATCAGTAAAAACTTAGGTGACATAGCAGGAACAGGGTGTGAGAGGATTGACTCCAATTTTGCAAGAAGTTGTGTGGATAAAATGCTATCAAACACCTTTGCATGCTACAGAAAACTTGTTTGCGAAAGAGGCCATGGATGTTTCCTTGGTGACTTAGAAATTACCACAGCCACCTCAAACCTTCAGCAACCACCACCCTGATCAGTCAGCAGCCATCAACATCGAGGCAAGACCCTCTCCCAGCAAAAAGATTACAATTCCCTGAAGGCTCAGATGATGATGGGTAGCATTTTTATTAGCAATCAAGTATTTGAAAATTAAGGTGTTGCACACTTAATAGACCATAGTACAGTATATACACTGGGAAATCAAAAATTCGTGATTCATTTTATTGTGATGCTTGCTTTAATGTGGTTGTCTAGACCCAAATCTGCAGTGTGTCTGAGGTCTGCCTGTATAATCAAGTATTGGTCCATGCAATTTCAAAAAGGCAGGGAGCAAGGCGACAACAGAACTGTATGAACAGGAACGCTGAAGAGATAAGAAACTTGCTCCATCTTGATAACTCAGAGGTATTTTTTTGAAAGACTAAAGGCAAAAGATAAGACTGCAGATAAAGAAATGTAATTACATGACTAATATTCCAAAATCAATTCTATCTTAAAATGAGTTTCCATGTTACAGAAAAAGAGAACTAAAGCAGTGATTTTTATTTCCTTGGATAGCATGCCATGGCAGGCTGGACACTTAAAGGTACCTTCTAGAACAAAGGCTGTCACATGAGCTTGAATATTTCAGCTATTAAAACAGTGTATCTTTTTAATGGACTATTCTGGATAATTTGCAAATAACTATGTTAAAGCAATTTTTTTCCTTCAGGAAAAAAACTATAGTTTCTATTTTGCTGTGCTGTGTGAATAATATTCATATGCTTACTGAGCTAGTAATATAAACAGCTGTACATTTAATCTTTTCCTATCTTTCCTGTTGTTCAGAGTAGTAAAATTAAATGATAGCAATGCAGACTATTAATGCCTCAGAGCCTAAAAAACTGGGGGGATGGCACATTTCCAATGTAATAACTCACATTCTACTGTTCCATAGGATGATTCTACATTGAACAACTGCAACAAGCTTGCTTAATAAGACAGAAAATCACTAACATTTATTTGACAAATTTATCGAGAGCCTACTATGAACTAGGCCCTGTGCTAGATATTTCACGTTTATGGGTTAGAAAGTGTGGGAAAGATGACAAAATTGGAAATTTTATTCTCTTTGAAAATGAATATATGCTTTAAATATTCGATGCATATTCGAGAACTCTGAAACTTTTCTTCATTGAAAGAATTTGTCTCTCAAAACCACAATGAGCCTTACACCTGCTAGAATGATTTTCAAAAAGATAAAGTGTTGGTGAAGATGTGGAGAAAAGGGAATCTTTGTGCAGTATTGGTGGGAAAGTAAATTGGTGTAGGTACTATTGAACGCAGTAGGGAGGTTCCTCAGAAAATTAAAAATAAAACCACCACATGATCCAGAAATTCCAACTCTAGGTATAGATCTGAAGGAAACAAAATCACTGTCAGAAAAAGACAGCTGCACTGCATGTTTATTGCAGCCTTACTCATGGTAGCCAAGACAGGGAAACCAACTCAATGTCCACCAGTGGAGGTATGGAGAGAGAAAACGTAGTGCATGTACACAATGGGGTATTATTCAGCCAGAAAAAAGACAGAAATCCTGCCACTGGCGACAGCAAGGATATACTTTGAGGATATTATGCTAAGTGAAATAGATCACAGAAAAACAAACACTGTATGATCTCACTTATACGTGGAACCTAAAAACCACGCAAACAACCAAACGCATAGAGAAGAGAGAATAGACTGTCAGTTGCCTGAGGCGGGGGCCAGGGTTGGGTGCTGGAGGACAAGCAAAATCGGTGAAGGCAGTCAAAAGGTGTAAGTCTGTAAACTCCCAATTGTAAATTATTGGGCATGCAACGTACAGCATAGTGACTACAGTTAATACCGTATTGTACAGTTGAAAGCTGCTGAGAAAGCAGATCCTAGAGTCTCACCACAAGGCGAAAAAAATATAACCACGTGAGGTGATGGATGTGAGTTAACTGAAGTCCTGTGCTGGGTACGGGGCCTTTTAACAGATCAACTGAGATCTACAGGAGGGAAATTTTCAAGTCTCCAACTCCCCTGATCAGGCAAGTGGGCAGACAATGGACCTGGGAGAGGGGCCGCGCTCGGTGACGTGCACTGAAACTCCCTCCCTTTGATCCACCTGCCACTTGCTTCTCAAAGGACACGATAGCGATGCTGGAGACTCGAGGAATTAAGATGTCCTTTTTTAAAAAGTAATTTTTATTGGAGTAGTTGCTTTATTGCTGTTAGTTTCTGCTGTACAGCAAAGTGAATCAGCTGTGTGTTTACATATACACCTCTTTCTTTTATTTCCTTCCCGTTTAGGTCACCACAGAGCACCGAGCAGTCTCCTGTGCTATGCAGCAGGCGCTCATGAGTTATTTTATGCATTCTATCAATAGTGGATATGTCAATCCTAATCTCCCAGTTCATCCCACCTCCCTTTATAAATCTTGTTTTTAACAGCACACATATATTCAAAGCAAAATCCATTAGCAAGCAGACACCCAGGAATAGGATTATCTGGCATTTTAAAAAGATTTTGCAAGACACAAAGCTTTCAATTTTAAAATTATTTATTAAAAAACATATTCTCCCAATTGTGATTGCATTTCAGATTAAATAAGGAGTGATGTTACAAATCGACGGATCAGATCCTTTCGTACAGAGAGTGACAATGGCCTCATTAGCGAGGAGTATAGACTACTAAATAGTGGAATATGAATCCAACTCATTCCCCTCATCATGAAAGGCAGACATAATTGATAGATCTCATACCAAAAAAAGTTATAAAGCATGTTTTCACATTTCAGTTAAATATTTAGTTATTATAAAATGATATTGGCTTAAAAGAGCACCCAAGTTATGCTCTGGATTTTCTTTTGCAAAATTCAGGGAAACATGATTGGCAGTGTCTTCACTGCTCATGAAGAAGCACCTGAGATGCAGCGTTTCCAACCTTTGGGTTTCCAGTGATTAAAACATGCCGGAAACCTGAGAGCACTAGAAATGCCACACAGATCCCAGAGCTTCAAAAGAGTTCCTGATATGTCCTGGAGTTTTCATCAACTTCAAATTAACACACAGAACACCAAATCATTAAAAAAAAAAAATGACTTTCAGAAGAAACACCCTAAAAGGAAACCATCTAGTATTCTTCAATGTTGAAAACTCTGGGGTGAGGACTGGTCTCTTTCAGAGGTTCAAGTAGTCAGTCTTTTCTCAACAGTTTCTTGATAAGCGACAAATCTTCTCAAATTCATCTTCACGTTGTCAAGAACACACAGCTGATCTGGACTGTATTTAGTTCTCCCTTCTTTTCGTATCTGCCAAAAAAATATCATATGAGATTTTTGGTATCTACCACTAACTCCTTTAAATAAGAAAGCATTTAATTTGGGGTGTATTTATTTTTAGAACAAACGGTTGCCAGAAATTGGTGGAACATTTTCACTTCCAAGGTGATGGAACACAGTACATGAGCTGTAACCAAGATAAATTAGATCATGCACCTTTTATTTTTTATTTATTTTTGGCTGTGCTGGGTCTTCGCTGATGTGCGCAGGCTTTCTCTAGTTGGAGTGAGTAGAGGCTACTCTCTAGTTGCGGTGCATGGTCTTCCCATTGTGCTGGCTTTTCTTTTTGCAGAGCACAGGCTCTAGGGTGCACAGGCTTCAGTAACTCCAATGAGTGGATTCAATAGTTGTGGTGCATGGGCATAGTTGCCTCTTGGCACGTGGGATCTTCCCAGACCAGGGATTGAACCCGTGTCCCCTGCACTGGCAGGTGGATTCTTAACCACTGGACCACCAGGGAAATCCTGTGCACCTTTCAAATGATACTGAAAAACTGAATTGTAGACTTTAAAAAGAATGAGTATTATGGTATACGAACTAACCCTCACCTCTAATCTTGAGCAGTGGTTCTCAAATTTTAGCATTTGGAAAAGTCAAAGTGAAAGTTGCTCAGTCATGTCTGACTCTTTGCAACCCTGTGGACTACACAGGCCAGAATACTCGAGTGGGTAGCCGTTCTCTTCTCCAGGGGATCTTCACATCCCAGGGATCGAACCCAGGTCTCCAGCATTGCAGGTGGATTCTTTACCAGCTGAGCTACCAGGGAAGCCCAAAAAAATACTGGAGCGGGTAGCCTAACCCTTCTCCAGGGGATATTCCCGACCCAGGAATCAAACTGGGATTTCCTGCACTGCAGGCGGATTCTTTACTAGCTGAGCTACCAGGCAAGTCCATTTGGAAGGCTTATTTAAAAAACAGACTGCTAAAGCTCCAATACTTTGGTTACCTGATACAAAGAGCCAACTCAGTGTAAAACACCCTGATGCTGGGAAAGAGAGGGAAGGAGGAGAAGGGGATGACAGAGGATGAGATGGTTGGATGGCATCACCAATTTAATGGACATTAATTTAGGCAAACTCAAGGAGATAGTGAAGGACAGTGAAGCCTGGCATGCTGCAGTCCATGGGGTCACAAAGAGCTGGACATGACTGAGCAACTGAGCAACAACAAGGCTGGTCCACATAGTTTCTGATTTTTGGTAGGTCTGGTGTTGGGCCTGAGAATTTGCATTTACAACAAGTTACCAAGTGATGCTGGCACTGCTGATACAGGGCACTTTTGAGGATGTCTGCTCTAGAGAAGTTCTTTAGTAAAATGCATTGTGCTGTGTTTAAATGCAATTTGGGGCTAAATATAAACCAAACAGCCTTTAATGCAACTGTGGTTTCATTTACAAAAGACAGTCATATAAAAAACTGCATGCTGCCATTCTGGCTAACAAAGACACTTCATCAGGGCTTTAGAGCTTTGAGAAAAGAAAAACACTCAGTTAAATAGCACCATCACTGCAATGCATACTAGGTAGGCAAATCAATCAAACAATGGACGTGCCAGAGATGAGGGGTTATTCTCCTAGTTCACAGTTTACATAACTGCTCTCTAAGCATTTGCTTCTGCAGAGTCTGATGACTCTCAACCACATCTGCCTTCCCAGGGGCTGCAAGGAAAGGAGATATTTTCCTTTCCCTTCAGACTCCTTTTTCAGAGGTTTAGAGGGCCTGTGACCTTTAAGAACAATGTGGACACCCTCCATGTACTGGTTTAGAAATGTCTCTAGGAGACAGTGTGAAATGAAAGTGCATGAAGTACAAGGCTGTGAATATATTATGCTATCGTTGGATAATAAAGGGGAAAAATACTAGCGTGCATTTGTCTTTGTGCAGAGAAACACCATTTGGTTTGGTTACCCATGAGGCAGGCTGGGAACACGTGGGAATAAAACTTCTCACTGCTTAAAAAATAAACACCAAGGGAATGTCCTTGGAGGTCCAGTGGCTAAGACTCCATGCTCCCAATGCAGGGGGCCCAGGTTTGATCCCTGGTCAGGGAGCTAGATCCACCTGCTGCAACTAAAGATCCTGCATGCCACAGCGGAGACAGAAGATCCAGTGTGCCCCAACTAAGAGGCCGAGATCCAGCGTGCCCCAACGAAGAGGCCGAGATCCAGCGTGCCCCAACAAAGAGGCCGAGATCCAGCATGCCCCAACTAAGAGGCCGAGATCCAGCGTGCCCCAACTAAGAGGCCGAGATCCAGCGTGCCCCAACTAAGAGGCCGAGATCCAGCGTGCCCCAACTAAGAGGCCGAGATCCAGTGTACCCCAACTAAGAGGCCGAGATCCAGCGTGCCCCAACTAAGAGGCCGAGATCCAGTGTACCCCAACTAAGAGGCCGAGATCCAGTGTACCCCAACTAAGAGGCCGAGCAGCGAAAATAAACAAAGAAAAGCCACCCCAAAACAAAAATAACCCCCCTAGCGTGTGGGGAGGGTGAAATGGGTCAAAGTGGTCCAGAGGTACACACCTTCAGTTCCAGATGATCCCTGAACACTGCAGGGGTTGGGGGGCCACGTCCCTATCCCTTGTTGAAAATCCAAGTGCAAGTTCACTGCTGGCCACCGATCCAACCAGCTGCAGATCATACAGTACTGCAGCATTTACCACAGAAGAAGATCCATGTGTTTAAGTGCATCTGCACAGTGTCACTCAAGGATCAACTGTGTAAGAGAACTAAGTCCTGAGGATGTAACGCAAGGTGACTCCCGTTAACAACACTATATGTATGGTGATGTATGTTAATTAAATTTATTGTGGTGACCATTCTGCAATATATATACATATCCAATCATTACGCTGCACACCTGAAACTAACACCATGTTGCAGTATGTCAATTATATCTCAAAACAAAACAAAACCCAAACCAACAAAACTAGGGGCTTAAACAAAGCATAATTAAGAGTAAACTGATTAATTTTCCCCCCTCAAGACTAAAGACACTTACTAGTGAAGCTTAACTCAATGTCAGCCGCTATATTACTATATTTTTAAATGTAAGATGTCAAAACATGAAAATGTTACAAGACAAACCAGTTATTAATGTTCCTAAATGAACACTGATATATCTGTGAGAATGTGCATGGCATGTGTGGCTATGTTTTTTTCTTCTGGAAAAGAAAACTATTTTTCACACCTTAAAAAAATTCAAAAAGTTTACATTTCTAGACATAAAATCATTTTACCTAAAAACTTGTCACAGAGTTCTGCCTATGGGAATTGAATTCTGCCTTTGACGCTTCTTAGAGAAAAGAAATACACATTGGAAAGCAACAAAAGTAAGCTAATTTTCCATTAAAACCTCTACTTTCCTGACAGAGATTTAAAGGTGAAAGTTTAATTCAAAATGTAAAGTCAAAACATACAAATATTTTTATTTCTCGAAATGAAATATATGGATTTAGATAAGAGGAGAACTGGCCAACTTAAATTTGTGAATATGTGATCAAAGTCTGTTTTTAAAATTTCCCATTGCTTTCCCCCAACCACCAAAACAGTTGTTTTTAATTGTCTTTTTGACTCCAAGTTAGCTTTGATGCTTCTGATGAATCAATCGATCGATCGATAAAAAGGCAAATGAAGGTAGCTGCATGCTCCATTACAGACCAGCTGGAGTTTGTTTGCCTTTTTGTTTTTCAAAGGACCAAAGGGAAACACATGAAGCCAGCCTACAACATCGGCATTACATGATATAAAATAAATTTAACACTGTCTCTGAAAGTGCTTTGCAGGCCACACTGTAGTGCTTACACATAAGCATCGTTAACATTGCTAAACCACCGCAGAGAGAGGAACCTGTCCACACCATTTTAGCTCAAGTCACAGTGATTCAACAGAAAGGGCTCAGTCGCCCTGACTCAGCCGACAAGCATTTACACAGAACTGGGGCTGAAGTGCTGTATGAATCACCAAGACTGCAAGTAGGGAACCACACACACCCTTGTCCCACAGAATGCTGAGACTTCAGCATTTCTAAATAAACCATTTGTTGTTTAGTCCCTAAGTCGTGTCCGACTCTTTTGTAACCCCACGGACTGAAGCCCGCCGGGCTCCTCTGTCCATGGGATTTCCCAGGCAAGAATACTGGAGTGGGCTGCCATTTCCTTCTCCAGGGGATCTTCCCACGTCTCCTGCGTTGGCAGGTGGACTCTTTGCCACTGAGCCAGCAGGGAAGCCAAATAAAATGTTACATACCTTCATTTTGAAGACTGGCTGGAATTCTTTCAGAGTAGATAACAATTTAATTTGAACTGAGGCCCTTTCAGCTTCTTTACCGTCTGCAAAAACGTCAAAGAGGGCATCCAAGGCCTCCCCTGCTACCACAAGACAGGGGTCTTTGGTGGCAACCTCAAGCAGAGAGTACCCGATGGTCTGGAGAAAACAAAACACAGCAAGGGATCGTCCAATATTCTAAGTCAGTTTTCAAAATAAGTACTAACTCTAAATGTGACAACAATTCACGCATAAAGTTTTACATACAAGTGCTAGGGGAAAAGTTAACATTTTTAAAAGACTAAAGACTTAACATATATTTACAAAAATACCAAGTATAATGTAAGCAAGATAAATTCAAAACCTTAGTTTATATTAGTGAACTAAGATCCATAAATGACCTATGAAAGACTAACACTGGAAATTATTAGATTTTCCCTTCTATCTATCTCCATCAAGAAGGCTTTTCCCATGGTGTCAAATGCATATAAACATTATCAGTAACAAACAAAAACTCTTTTTAAATTATATGAGGAAACACTCCGACATTAAAAAAATAAAGAACATACAATCTCATTTTGCTTCACTGTGATGATTTTTAACATCCACTCATTTTTTTTATGATTAGCTAGCTATAGGAACAAACTATTCCCAATCTGAAGAACTGGTCAAGAGTAAAGTTATTTTATTTTGGTTGTTTTGCTTCACCGTTTACATCTTTAAGGGCAATGTGCACACCTGTTATTATGGGTGAGAGAGTGAAAATGCTGAGTCTGAAATACAGCTCTCCTGTAAATAACAGGGTGACTCTGGGACCTTGCTACTCACTCTGGACTTCCATTTTCTCATCTAAATTTAAGTGGGCAAGACAACCTCTAGGAGAGTATTTAAATTTAATATCCCATTGGGACTTCTCTGGTGGTACAGTGGTTGAGAATCCGCCTGCCAAAGCAGAGGACACAGGTTCAGTTCCTGGTTCGGGAAGATCCAACATGCTGGGGAGCAGTTAGGCCGCGTGCCACAACCACTGAGTCTGCACTCCGGAGCCCAGGAGCCACAGCTACTGAAGCCCGAGTGCCCAAGAGCCCGCGCTGGGCAACAAGGGAAGGCCCTGCAATGAGAAGTCTGCACTGAAACGAAGAGTTGCTCCCGCTCACTCCAACTAGAGAAAGCCCACACGCACCAACGAAGACCAAGCACTGCCAAAAATATAAATAATAAATACATTTAATATCCTATATAAACATGGAATGTACAGCATCACCTATGAAGTAGTCTTACTGAAAAAGTTGAACCTGAATCTAACCTAGCCTTTAGATCTAAACTCCACTCTGCAGGAAATTCAGAAGATAAAGGAACAAACTTAACGCCACAGGGAGGCAATAGGACAAATCAGCAAGGCTGAACACTAGGAGCCAACTGACCCCGAAGCTGCGGGAGAAAGAGGCGGCGTATGGGAGGTACTAGACGGGGCAAAGCCCTCAATGAAGAGAGACTGCAGTCAGTTCAGTTGCTCAGTCGTGCCTGACTCTGCGACCCCATGAATCGCAGCACGCCAGGCCTCCCTGTCCATCACCAATTCCCCGAGTTCACCCAAACCCATGTCCATCGAGTCGGTGATGCCAGCTAACCATCTCATCCTCTGTCATCCCCTTCTCCTCCTGCCCCCAATCCCTCCCAGCATCAGGGTCTTTTCGAAGACCCCAAACCAAGCACAACATGGAGACCCGACTTAGATCCTGCTTTAAACAGACAGTCTATAAACAGTTATCTTGGGAACAACTGGAAGAATTTGAATATGGACCACGTATTAAACATATTAAGAAATAATTGTGTATGGCATAATAATGGTGGCTATACAAAAAGAGATCAGCCCTGGGATTTCTTTGGAAGGAATGATGCTAAAGCTGAAACTCCAGTACTTTGGCCACCTCATGCGAAGAGTTGACTCATTGGAAAAGACTCTGATGCTGGGAGGGATTGGGAGCAGGAAGAGAAGGGGACGACAGGGGATGAGATGGCTGGATGGCATCACTGACTTGATGGATGTGAGTCTCAGTGAACTCCGGGAGTTGGTGATGGACAGGGAGGCCTGGCGTGCTGCGATTCATGGGGTCGCAAACAGTCGGACACAACTGAGCGACTGATCTGATCTGATACAAAAAAACTGTGTTTTTAAGTCGTGCATATGGAATAACAGGGACACAATACCAGGATGTCATTAATTTAACACATTCAGCAGAGGAACTACTTTAAGTACATATGATAGAAAACTCATGACTGTTAAATAGGCTTGGTGGCTGTACAAAATTCACTGCGCTTTCTACTTTCATTCATGCTTGAAAATGTGACTAAATAAAAACATTTTGGAAATCTTACGTTATGCCTGAGAAAAATGTGCTGTTCCTCTAAAGTGGGCCTTGGACTTGAGAGTCTTAAGGGTTGGGAAGAGACTACACCTACACGTGCTCACTGGTATGTGTGTACATGTACAGACTGATACAGCCGTGCTCTCTCACTTAGGTCTATATGTTAGAATCCCTGGAGTGACACATGAGGAATGGGTAACAGTGGCGGCCTCTCTGGAGTGGAACTAGGGGACTGGAACTTCAGGAGTGATGTGCCTTAGCTTCCCTGGTGGCTCAACTGGTACAGAATCCGCCTGCAATGCGGGAGACCTGGGTTCGAACCCTGGGTTGGGAGATTCCCCGGAGAAGGAAAAGGCTACCCACTCTAGTATCCTGGCCTGAAAAATATAGTCCATGAGGTCACAAAGAGTCGGCCACGACTGAGCGACTTCACTTTCACTTTTCACTTTCATGCACTGGAGAAGGAAATGGCAACCCTCTCCAGTGTTCTTGCCTGGAGAGTCCAGGGATGGGGGAGCCTGGTGGGCTGCCGTCTACGGGGTCACACAGAGTCGGACACAACTGAAGCGACTTAGCAGCAGCAGCAGCAGCAGCAGAGCAACTTTCACTTTCAAATGGTCTGGATGTGCATATATCATCTTTTTGAAACAGGCGTCTAAAAAATACCAGTCACACTGGTAAGCTCTTAGCAAGTTAAGAAGTACTTTAGGGGCTTCCCTGGTGGCTCAGCAGTAAAGAATCTGCCTGCCAGTGCAGGAGACATGGGTTCGATCCCCAGTCTGGGAAGATCCCACATGCCCTGGGCAACTAAGCCCGTGCACCACAACTATTGAGCCCATGCACTGCAACTAGCGAAGCCCACGAGCCCTGAAGCCTGCGCTCCACAAAAGAGAAGCCACCACAATGAAAGCCTGTGCGCTGCAACTAGAGAAAAGCCTGCACAGCAAAGAAGACCCACTACAGTCAAAAATAAATAAATAAATAAAATTAAATTATATGTAAAAAAGAAATAACTTATAATAACCAGTTTATTATCCACTACCAGTAACCCACGCTTTGCCGATTACTTTTAGCACAAAGAAGGGTGACTTCACTATTACTGTCCCTTTAGTTACTAGGCGGTACCTCTGGCAGTGCAGTTGCTGAGCAACTTGCTTGGATCAAGTGCTGGAAGCAAACAGGCTGCGTGAGTTCCTTGTGTGCGGGCACTACCAGAGTCGCTGCTTAAAATTTATGGAGTGGTCTTGGGACGAACTGGGTGGCAAGGTGCAGACTGCACTTCAGCCTGGTGTGCTGGGAAAACTGTTTGGATTGCTCTATATCCGCAGGAGAATACAACGTGCACACAGTTTACGCAACAGTCAAAGCAGGGTCAACTTGAACAACTTTGAACCTTGGCCTTCCACTGAAGACAAATTTACTTTTGAGAAACATCTCCGGAATAAAGTTAAATGGCAAAATGCGACTCGACTCTTCAGTGTGACTCATGGAGTAAGATCAGGCCAAAGGGTATACTTTATAATATATCTTAATAAACAACTTCTTGATATGATTTCATCTCATGAAATCCACAGGAGATTTTAAAATCCACAGGAATGATTTTAAAGTCACTCTCCTCCCATTTTCAGTGATTTAATGGTTCAGGTTGGAAGCACAGTGTTTTACCTTGAGAGTGTCGAGTGTGCCATCTTCTTTGGCTAGGACGCTGCCTGTGATTCCTAAAATACTGACCACATTCACTCTCACCCCCACATTACTACTGCGGACGCCTGCTGTGCACAGCGTCATCAGCTGGTCGGGAGTCATGCACTGTTGAAAGAGAAGGAGAGAGTGTTTAGCGTGTGAAACTCGGCCAATTCCAACAGCACATGCCTTGGGATTGGCGAGAATCTCTTGTACCGGCGGCACGACTCTGCAAGTGACAAGAACACTGGGTGGGCAAGTTATTAAATATTCTAAACACTCCGAAAAACAACTAATTCTGCACCAGGATGAGGCCTGCTCACGTCACTGTCACCACTTACTCTATCATGGCTGGGAGCCTGTAAAAGAGCCTTCAGTTCCTGTTTGTCTCGTGTGAAGATTTTCGTTCAAATGTAGACAGACCAAAGAGATTCTAACTTCTGTTCAACATTGGTCACCAAAAAAAAGAAAACGTTTTGAAAATGGAAATAGGATCATGCAGCTTTACTAAAAATGGGCTGAACCTACACAAGGCAAGAGCTAACTCTTGAGATTTCTGTGCTATGGTAGATTATTAAAGATTGTAAAATGCTTTCAGTTACGTAGAGTTTCCATCACATAGTGATAACTTGTACTTTAAGCTGATTTGACTTCATTTTTGGCCGCACCATGCAGCATGTGGCATGTGGGATCTTCATTCCTCGACCAGGAATCGAACCCGTGCCCCCTGCATCCCTGCATTGGAAGCATGGAGTTTTAACCACTGGACTGCCAGGGAAGTGCCTTAAGCTGATTTGCACACACTCATGGATGCAGGTATCATTAAGAGTGCAAACGTCACTTTCCATTTCACAGAAACTGAAGGTCAAAAGTTTTGTTCCTGGAAAAAAATTAAAAGAATAAAATTTAAAGATATACATTAGAGGCCAACATCATATACTATATTTAATAGTAAAACATGAGCGACTTTCTGTTAGACTCTGAAGGAAGGCCAAGTCTGGAGAGCACTGCTCTAGAGGCGTGGCCATGCAATGACTAAGGAAGGAAGGATGGAAGACAGCCCATAGGAGGAAAGGAGGCCCAAGAACTGCAAAGCCAGGTTCCTGGGAAGAGTCTCCACGTGGATTCTGAAATCACCCAGAATCATATGGGACCAGTAACAAACAACAGGGTCCAACAGCAGGAATCTTCAAGCAACGAGTGGCCCCTGGGGATGGTGGGTGACTGTAACTGAGACGTAGGTGGCGTGGTCTAGTGACATGTTACTCAAAACTGGAGGATTTTAGAAAGGAAGAAGTGAGCATGCTTTAGATCTGTGATTCTCAAACATCAGTGTGTACGACCGTCGCCTGGAGAACTGGTTAAAACACAGACACTGTTGGGCGCCTCCCCGGAGCTTCTGCTTCAGTAGATCCTGGGATCTACCCTTTAATACAAAAAGGAAAAAGACCACCAACTCAGTAGCAAAGCTGGCAAAAGACAGGGAAAGTCACAGAGAAAGAATGCAAAAGCCCTCAAAAGACATGAAACGATCTCCAACCTCCTCAGAATAAAAGAAATGCAGATTAAAATTGAGACACAATTTCTCGCCCAACAAACCAGTAAAAATCCAACATTTTGACAACATAGTCTTCTGGTGAGGGTGTGACAATACAGGCACTCTCCAACAGTGCTGGTGGAGATTCGAAACGGCTCAGACTTCTAAGGGGGACGAGAGCAATGCCTGGAGCAGAGCTACTGATGTGTCTGTTCTCTGAGCCGCAGCCCACCTCTAGAAATCGGCCCAAAGACATAATGGCAAAAACACAAGGGAACTTCGGTAGAAGTGCTACTCGTTGTGGTTCTATGTGTAATAGCAAAAGACTGGAGAGAACTAAAAAATCCATCAATGCCAACATGGTGAATAAATATGGAATATGTCCACAATGGAGGGCTATCAAGCTGTAAAAAGAACTGAGAAACAGGTTGACATACTATGATGACTAATAAGAGAGAAAAGCAAAGTGCAGAAGCATCCTTTTAAGAAAAAGGGTGAAATACAAATACACACATATTTTGCTTATGTTGTTCTTTTGCTAAGTTTTCTGAAAAAAGAACAACAGAATGATAAATAAAAACATCAATAAGGATGATTACCAATGGCACAAAGGAAGGAACAGGGGCAAATGGACAGAAACTAGGCATCCCTCTACATATACTTATGTGTGTGTGCATATAAAATATACATAAAACTTACCATTTCAACCATTTTAAAATGTATAGTTCCGTGGCAGGAAGTACATTCACACTGCTGTGTAAGCGACTATCACCACCATCCATCCCCAGGACTTTGTCATCATCCCATACTGCAACCCTCAACCTATTAAACGATATCTCTCTGAGCCCCTGGTAACTACTCTTCTACTTTCCATCCTTACGAATTTAATTATTCTAGGTCCCTTATAGAGGATTCATATTATACTCATCCTTTTGTGTCTGGTTATTTCACTTAGCATAATGTCTTCATGGTTCGTCCATGCAGTAGTATGTACCAGAACTTCAGTCCTCTTTAGAGCTGAATAATACTTCAAAGTATGTATACACCATGTTTTCCCCTGAATATATCCTGCTTTAGTTTTAACTCTGAAATTGGGTAAATATTTTATATAATTAAAAAAGAAAAATTAGAGCAATCAAAAAATGCTTTAAAAAAAAGCTGAAACTGAAACTAACTTTATAACAAACCACACAAGAGAATTTGTTCAAAGCAACTTTAAAGCACAGTAATTTGTACAGTCCTAGAGGGATTTTTCTTCCTAAGGACAAAAAAAATCACAAAGAAATCTTAAACTGCATCCAGCAGTGTTAATGTTAGTAATAACAGCATTACTTTGAAACTAGTAACGATATGCCATACGATGAAGTAAATAATAATGAGTTCATAATGATACTTAAAAAAATTCACTGATGCTTTTTAGAGACTGCTAGGAAACCAACTCATTTTCTGGGAAAAAGGGTTGGGTGGGGAGAGAGACCCATATCCTACCTTTTTTGGTATGAAGTGTATTCCAAAGTTACCAAAAATTGATGAAATAACAAGTTCTTACTTATGGAAGAATCACAGCTAATCAATGTAAAAGGAACGACAAAATTAGGGTATCTTTATCTTGCAAACCCTGATGAAATAATGGATCTATATAATAATCACTGGTTGCTACAAGTGAATCTATAGATGTTAAGATTTTAATATCATTATTTTACAACAGTGATGTATCACTTGTGATATAAAATATACATACACCACAATGAATTTTGTCTAAAAACTCAGATCCTGAATCTAATTAAGGCTCTAGACGTACCCCTCAATTTGTAGGAGATATGGAAGACAGACAGACCCGTTAAATAAACAGCATTGTTTAGCCAGCCACATGTGAGAATGGGGGAAATTCTTTAGGACCAATGGTAACTTACTCAATGGAAAGATAGTATGAGGAAAGGCGGGCAGGTAGGGGAGATGTTTTAGATTCAGAGATTTAAGAATTTGTCAACATGCGAAAAATTGTTGTCTAGTTGCTCAGTCGTGTCTGACTCTTTGTAGCCCCATGGACTGTAGCCCACCAGGCTCTTCTGTCCATGGGCTTTCCCAGGCAAGAATACTGGAGTGGGTTGACATTTCCTTGTCCAGAACTAAAAATTACTGAATTACATACTTTAAATGTGAGAACTGTATGGTATGTGAATTATAAAAAAATATGTATTTAAGAGACCAAAATATCAACTAAGAACAATATGTGGATACTGCTTAGATGCTGATTTGAACAAACCATTAAAAAAGAGAGACATTTTTAAAGCAATTAGGGAAAACTGAACTCAGACTGCCTATTAAATGATAATTTTAAAACATCTGTTAATTTGGAGGTTTGAGATAATGGTAATGTGGTTAAGTTTTTTAAGTTCATTTTCTGTCACAGACAACATAATGAAGCACACAATAGAACATTCATGGGTGAAATAACATGATTTGCCTTAACTATTCCAAGAAGCAAAAACGAAAATGTAGGGAAAGTGAAAGAAACAAGAAAGTCAAGACGGGACTTCCCTGGTGGTCCAATGGCTAGGAATCTGCCTGCCAAGGCAGGGGACGTGGCTTCGATCACTAGTCTGGGAAGCTTTATGTGTCACGGGCAACCAAGCCCGTGCGCCACAACTACAGAGCTCACGCGCTGCAACCAGTGAAGCCCACGCGCCCTAGAACTCGGGCTCCGCAACAAGAAGTGCCAACGCAATGCGAAGAGGCCCGTGAACCCCAACTACAGAATGGCCCTCACCTGCCGCAAGTCGAGAAAGCCTGTGCACAGCCGTGAAGCCCAGCGCGGCCAAAAAGAAAGAAAACAAAGACTGACTTGCTGACACTACGTGGAATGCTTGCAGGCAACTACTATCATCTCTGCTTTTCGTGATGTTTGAAAATTTCCTTCACGGAAAGTAAAAAAATAAAAGCGAAAAGGCACCTATCAGAGAGGCGCAGACAAGTCACTGTGGAGTACCTGGAGGACATGCTTGAAAATTTCTGTACTGCAGTATTTCAAAAACAGACAAATGGCTTTCAGAGAAAATACAACATACATATGTCAAATACATTATAGCAATAAAAAGAAAATTGTATAGGGGACTCCCCTGGTGGTCCAGGGTTAAGAATCTACCTTATAATGAGGCAGGGGATGAGGTTCAATCCTTGGTTGGGGAACTAAGCTCCCTCGTGCCAAGGGGCAACTACTGAGCCCGAGCACCACAGCTAGAGAGAAGCCCCTGTGCCGCAAGGAAAATTATTCCACACCCGCAACTGAGGCCTGAGGCAGCCAAAAGCAAAACAAATGGATAAAACTATGCTCTGGTGGCAGAGTGGCGACAAGGAGATTTCATTTTTATGCTTCAAGTACTTTTGTTTTCACTTTACAAGGAACAAGCATTACTCTTCTAATAGAAATGCTTCAAAAAATTATTAAACTTTGCCTCCATTATACAGAAGCTTTGCTAGTTTCATATAAAAAACTTTAAAATCTTACCTGAGGAATGTTCTTGGAGGCCATTGTTTGCAAAAGGGCTCTCAAGGCACTACTTATGGCTTCTAAAAAGTCAACGTGCTTAGCAAAATCTAAAACACAAAAGTGAAACATAAATTTGTCTTTTCCTAAGAAGAGTGAGTTTTTAGAAAAATTCAAAACAAAGCATTGTTAAATGTTGATATATGCTACTATAATAAAAACACTTTGATATTTAAGCCCAAACTTGCAGTGAATAGCCCCCTGTGAACTGAATATTTGAGTCTGAAAGATGACCACAACTGAAAGAATCCTGACAGTCTTCAACTTGTAGATACTGAATTTTCACTTAACTCACACTTTAGCACACAATAAACCTGAGTGGGCCACTGTAGATGGAAGTCAGCTTTTCACTGATCGCTATCACTGTGCTGGGCAGACGGAGGGTGGAGTCGTCACCCAAATCAGAGTGCCGCCTGGCAACCCAAAGCCACTGCCCAGCCGCGAAGTATCGCAAGTGCAGGGCCAGGCCACCATGCTTCTCTGCTTTTCAGTGGCTTTCGTGGTTTTTACTGACCCACCTTCCCCTTCCCACTTTGGTTCATTTTTACTCCTTTTTTATTGTCCCTTCTTCTCATACAGGACAGAACACAACAGCAATCAACAATTATGCGAACAAAGCCATGCAGCAGGGTGAGGGCCACTACGTAAGCTGGCTCCCTCCCTGCTTCGGTGGGAAGGGAGAGTGACTGATGCACGTGATATGTTATGTTTTCCAAAAACAGCCACCACAGTGCTTCCAGTTCTGCATGATTCTGCAGAACCCTGCCACTTCCCACAAAGACGTGGAGTCTATTTCCCCTCCCCTTGAACCTGGGTGGGACTTCGTGGCTTCTTCAACCAAGAGAATATGAAAAGTGGCAGGCTGGGTGGTAGAAGGCATGACTTCCACCCGATTCACATGTGTTTGCTCTCTCCTCTCTCTCAGTTCTTGCTTTTGGAAACGCCATCATGTTAAGGTCACATGAAGAGGTCACCTGTGGGTGTTGTGGCTGACAGCTCCACGCTACCAGACATGTGAGCAGACAGACCTCAGACGAGTCTGCCTCTCAGTCTTTCGACAGAGGCCCCGGTTAGGGTTTCTTAACCTCAGCACTGTGGACACTTTGGACCAGGTGACTCTTTGTGGTGTGTGTGAGGTGCCCTGTGCACCAGGATATTTAACAGCATCTCTGGCCTCTACCCTTTAGATACCAGTTGTTGCTGCTAAGTCGCTTCAGTCGTGTCCGACTCTGCGCAACTCCATAGACGGCAGCCCACCAGGCCCTGCCGTCCCTGGGATTCTCCAGGCGAGAACACTGGAGTGGCTTGCCATTTCCTTCTCCAATGCATGAAAGTGAAGAGTGAAAGTGAAGTCACTCAGTCGTGTCCGACTCTCAGCGACCCCACAGACTGCAGCCCACCAGGCTCCTCCGTCCATGGGATTTTCCAGGCCAGAGTAATGGAGTGGGGTGCCATTGCCTTCTCCTTAGATACCAGTAGCACCTCCCAAATTATAACAGCAAAAACTGCCAACAGACATCGACAGAAGTCCTAGGAGGCAAAAACTGCTACTAGTTGAGAACCTCTGTCCTAGACATCGTGGAGAAGAGAAAACCACCTCCACTGGACCCTTTCTAAATCCCTCCCCCATAGAAACCATGAGAAAAACATTATATGTGATTACTGCAGTTTCAAGCCACAAGGTTTTGGGGTGATCTGTTACGTGGCAGGAGACACCGTGGCTTTCTCCCCTGTGGGGCGTGTGGCCGTATAAAGATACTGATGCCCCCTCTTCGGCTGCACGAGAGCGAGGCAGCTTCTGCACAGACTGGAATCAAGGACTGCTATCTCTTTGGGCTCTCTCATTTTCAGATCTATGCCATGCACAGAGGCAGGGAATTCCTATAAGTATCACAGAACAGGTACCAGGATTCTTTAGGGTCAGACAGAACAGGGACAGAATGCAGCCTTTGACACGATGTGACCTCTCATCCTGGTCTTAGCCAGAGAATATTAGAAGCCAGAGAAGTGGTAGCTCCTCAGAAGGGTCCTTCCATACTAACTAACGTGACACCTCATACCACTCTGCTCTGAGTTTTTCCTGTCTGGCCAGAATGACATCAAACCTTTATTTATGTGAGAATGCAAACTCCATGAGCACAGCAACCTTGCCTATCTTGTTCATGCCTGGATCCCTTGGACCTAGCACAGTGCATGGCATTAAGTCAGTCAATAAATAGTTGTTAAAAGAAGGAAGGCCCCAAGGGCTTCCCTCGTGGTCCAGGGACTAAGACTCCAAGCTCCCAATGCAGGGAGCCTGGGTTTGACCCCTGGTGAGGGAACTAGATCCCACATGCTGCAACTGAGTTCACACGCTGCAACTAAAACTCCTGCATGCCACTACCAACTCTGAAGATCCTGAGTGCTACAACGAATACCTGGTCCAGCCAAATAAATAAACAAAAATAATTTTTTTAAATTTAGGAAAAACAAAAAAGGAATGCTCCTGAAAAACTTCCTAAACCTCTAAATCTCAGTGTCCTTATCAGGAAAGTGGGGTGATAATGCCTAGCTCATCAAACCTAGTACTTAACAGGTAGGTCCTCAAAAGCTGGCATAAAATTGTTACTATTAAAGTTCCAAAAGTCACCACACTGGCTCTGAAAAGTAACTTATGTTTGATTAAAGCTGTAAGTGTAACCCTGGATGTTTGTGAGCTGCACAGAACACAACTGAGATTCAAAACCCTAATCTAAACCACACTACTATTTTATATTACATGAAATTCACATGTTCCCTCTATTTGGAAGATTTTTACTTAATTCATATTTCTGGTCATCTACCCCAAATTAGGGGAGGAAGTTCAAATGACTCTGCCTTTCTGACAAATTCTCAGTGAAAGGTCAGCAACACACGATGTTGGCAAAAGAAGCTAAGCGATTCGAAATGTTTTTCACCTCTCAACAACTTTGTATAGGAGCTGAGAATTTGCAGCACACCTAAATGCAGGTAAATAGTCAACCCACAAGTAATCAAGTCGCAAATTATTTTTAATTTTACAGACCTATTTTCAATGTTGACATGGAATAAAAAGCATATCCCAGGACGGGAGCTACGACTATTTTAATTGTAATGAGAAGAAGCTTTCTGCTTCCCAAAACCTAGGGAAACAGGGAATCCTAAATGATTTTAGAACCCATGTAATGGAACAAATGACAAACTGACCCAATCTGAAAATACAACATTGCTAAGAATCTCTTGATGTTCTGAAGATCAATATTTTAAATGAAGGAGACAAAGATACAGGTGTTTTGAATGCAAGGGCCAGATTCTACTAAAAACTTTTTCCTTTTATCTCTGATGTCAGCCACAAAAAGCCTATACAGGTACGTATCACAAATTTTATAACTATTCAGACTGCATTTAAGCATTAAGATGAAAGTAAGTTAAATACAATACAGCTGTACCATCCTCATACATTACTTTCAAACATGGTAACACAAAAATGTAGAGAACTTTAGCCCCATTCTCCCCACCAAATTCCTCAGTAACAGTTCACATTATCCACCCAGAACTCACAGGGTTACATGACTTAAAAATCCCAAATGTCTGGGAGGACTATATAAGAATACTGTCTCTAAATATAAAATTTCACTCTGATAAAACGGTTGTATCAACAAAGCTATGAAAGTGAAATTTATTAAAAGATCAAAGTGTTTAATTATACTTTCCCACAATTCAGAAACTTTTCATTATTTCTCTAAGACTCGACTTGTTATGGTTTTGCTGTGACCTTTCCCGGCAATAAATGGGGATGTACCAGTGACCACAAGCAGCTGGCTGAACCAGGAGAAACACGCCTCAGTGTTTTCTCTACAGCAGAGGGGCAGAACACATCCACTTACTTCCTGTGAAATAAACTCTTCAGGCTGGCAGGAGACGGAGCCAGCGGGACCTTGACTGGACTCTCCTTGAGAAATGGCCCAGAGGGAAGAGATGGCAATACAAGGGGTCACTCAAGTTAAGCAGGTCTTGGGAGCACTAAGAGACGTGGGTAAGTCCTGCTCACCGGGGGCTTGGCTGTGGACCCTCCTGTGTGGCCCTGCTCCCTGCAGGGAGCCCACGGGAATGGGTGGACGGGGGTGGGCATGAGCGGTAGCAGCGCTCTGCCAGGCACCCCTCCATAGGACACTCTGCTGGGCTGACAGGAGCCATCCCCTGTACTTCTCATGCCATCCAGGTCTCTTTAGGTTTACTTCCTAAAAAAAATTGTGGCGTTCTTCACATCGTGTGGAATCTTAGTTCTCCGACCAGGGACTGAACCCATACCCCCTACATTGGGAGGTGAAGTCTTAGCCACAGATCACCAAAGAAGACCCCAGATCTCTTAGGTTTATAAGACTGGGAAAGAAATACAAAGCTTTAGTCATCACCTGGCCAGCTTCCATGGACAGTCACCTCTGCACTCCAGAGCTGGCTCAGTCCAGGCTCGGAATGGGAATGGCACTGCTCATATCCTGTCTATGTCCTGTCTTACATATGGATGGGCCTGGTTTTCACATGATGGCACCAGCTAAAGAATACATAGCCTGAGATCACTTGAAAACTCTATCTATAAACTGACAAATGCTGACAACTATATAATGAGTTTCTGAACATTTATTTACTTAATCTTTAAAAATTAATCTAGAACTTCTAAAACAGGTACCATTAAATACACAGAACCTCTTCATAGAGAGCAAAATAGATGTTTTAAAGTATCAGGGATCCGGCTTCCCTAGTGGCTCAGTGGTAAGAATCTGCCTGCCAATGCAGGAGACACGGGTTCGATCCCTGATCCGGGAAGATCTCACATGCCTCAGAGCAACTAAACTCATGCACCACGCTACTGAGTCTGTGCTCTAAACCCTGGGAGCCACAGCTACTGAAGCCCCATGAAGGCCATGCTGCTCTGAAACAAGAGAAGCCACGGCAGTGAGAGGCCTGTGCACCGCAACTAGAGAAAAGCCTGCATGGCAGCGAAGACCCAGCAAAGCCAAAAAAAAAGGAAAGAATCTGGGAACAACTTTTGAAGGACTGTTTATACAGAAACTTGTATTTAGTCAAAAGTGACCTTATTTTGATCTTCTAAGAATTTCAGCTCTTGGATTCAGTGTTCTAAGAAGGGGAAATGTTAAAACAGTTTTGCAAAGAATTAGAGCAGATTCGTATCTCCCATATTAACCCTCACTCCAGACATACATGCAGGGTAAAGTAACGTGGAGAATTTTCCTTTACTATGTAAAATACTCTATTTCCTCAGATGTACAAAGAGTCACAGGTGTAGAAAACAAACTTATGTTACCAGGGGGGTGAGAGGAGAGGGATAAATTGGGAAATTGGGACTGACATATATACACTACTATTTATAAAACAGATAACTAAGGACTTACTGTATAGCACAGGGAATTCTACTCAATACTCTATAATGTCCTATATGAGAAAACAATCTAAAAAAGAGTGGATATATATATATACGCACAGCTGATTCACTTTGCTGTATGGCAGAGACAAACACACTACTCCAGTAAAATTAAAAAAAAAAACAAAAAAACAGCATATTTACCTGGCTGAGAAAAAAGCAGTTGTGACAGGTGCTGTGCAAGCGTCTGAAGGGCAGCAGGTCCTCCCAGATGGTCCACATCCAGAAGGGAGACGAGGCTCTGGAGACACACGAGGGCTCTGCACTGTATAGTGTTCATTCTGGAAAGGAAGAAAGAGAATGCTGTCTGGGCCTCTCACGGTGACCTGACAGAGCTCAGCACTGACGTTGAACCCAGGCATCCGGTTCTGATGGGGACCATCTGTAAGCAGAAGGGGGTCTCGGGCAGCTGGCAAGAACGCTTAAGGTGAACTGTGAATCTGACCAGATCAAACTGCTTGAGCACTCAAGGCCTTGGAGGCACAGTAAACTGATGAGTCGTATGGAATCTGCTTGAGAAAAATTTCTGTGTGTGCCAGCATCTTTAAAGCCTATTTTTAAATGTGAAATATGACCCACATAAAGCGCTCAGGAATATATAGAGTTTGATAGTTTACAAAGCAAACACTGATGCACCTGGATAAGAATGTTAGCGCTATTCACAATACTCAAGACACGGAAGCAACCTCAATGTCCATCAGCAGATGAATGGATAAAGAAGATGTGGTGTACTTATCCAGTGGAATCTTACCCAGCCACAAAAAAGAATGAAATAATGCCATCTGCAGCAACATGGGTGGGCCAGGAGACTATCTTACTAAGTGAAGTACGCCAGAAAAAGACAAATGTATTATATTGCTTATAGGTGAACTCCTAAAAAAAAAAGATACAAATGAACTTATTTACAAAACAGAAATAGACTCACAGACATAGAAAACAAACTTATGGTAACCAACAGGGAAAGGCGAGGAAGGGTAAATTAGAAGTTTGGGATTAACATATACACACTACTCCATATAAAACAGATATCCAATAAGGACATACTGTATAGCCCAGGGATCTCTACTCAATATTTTGTAATAACCTAGAAGGGGGAAATCTGAAAAAGAATACATATATATAACTGAATCGCTCTGCTTATACCTGAAGCTAACACAACACTGGAAACCAACCCTACTTCACTAGGAGGAGGAAAAAATGCTTCTCGCACGCTCACAGCCACCTATCCCCTCCCTGTCACACCCACCTCCCTGACCCCCAAAGCGAGGGGGTCTGATCCTTTGTGACCCCATGAACTACACAGTCCATGGAATTCTCCAGGCCAGAATACTGCAGTGGGTAGCCATTCACTTCTCCAGGGGACCTTCCCAACCCAGGGATCGAACCCAGGTCTCCCACATTGCAGGCGGATTCCTTACCAGCTGAGCCACAAGGGAAGCCCAGGAACCATCTATGTATGCACCTCTCAACGAACTACTCACTATTTTGTGAGTGGTTCCAGTTCGGATGCTTTTTACTGCTGTATGTATTCTATTGTATGAGCATGTCGGCACTGACTTATCCATTCTGCCTCCGATGGACACTGAGGTTGCTTCCAAGTTGGGGCAACTGTGAGCCACACTGCTATGAGCATTCTCCTCCCTTAGGGCACATATGCGCTCACACACACAAGATACAGGACTAGAACTCTCGAATGCGGGGGGAGTCGGCATCTTCTGTTTAATGGTCCATCATTTCCGATAATAACATAATGACAAATGGTTTTGAAAGGAGAAATGTTCTTACTTTCTAATCAAAGGTTTCCAAGTGGGGCTCCTAGAGCACACGTCAACTGCAACGCTGTTTGGAAAGGCAGTTTTGTCAAAAATCTAAATTTAAGAAAGACAGTAAGGCAAACGTTACAAGGAAAGGTTTTTTTCTGAACACATGATTCCTTTATAAAATCCCAACTTCTAAGTGAGATGGTTAGGCTTGATAAGCTTCAGCCCACCTCCAGTGCTGTTCACTGTCTCACTTTCCGTATCTCACCCATCGCCCACACCTGGAGTGGATTGACACACTTCCTCTGTGCACAGAAAGAATGGCTTTCTGAAACCTTCTCGATGCTCTAGAGTGAGCCCAGACTGAAAACCGATTACCTTCTTTGGGAGGAGGTGGTGGGTGAGAGCCGTGTGAACCTCATGGGAGAGGCAGAGGGGAGAGAGCAGCTGCCCACCGCATTCACTGAGGGCATTCTCCATAAACGCGTCGCTTTCATCACTGCTAGAAAGCTCTTCCCATTCGTCGTCTGTGGGATCTGGGAAGAGTGCAGATCACAGAGAACTGGACTGTTTAAGATAATCTGCATGGAAGCGCCCGCCCAGTGCCGGGGAGGATATCTAAATGGGAACTGGTAACACACCTTCACTGCAGCACATGTTCACAATGATTTCCAGAGCTGTCTGCTGAGCTGTCAGCAATGCTATGGTCTCTCTCAGCTCCTTGTCGGTGGGCTAAAAAAAAAAAAAAGGCAAACGACCAACGCTCACGCCAAGGTTTAGAAAACTATTTTCAGGTGGCTTTCTTTAGTTAAAGCCCACTAAATGGTATTTGCACTTGGAACAGGGGACCTGGCGGCAGGGGTGGGTGAGCAGAAGAAGAGTCCTAACGGGCTGAAGGACACGCAGGCATTACGATTCCGCGCGGCACTGTGCGCCACACCACTGTTCACTGGGTTCCCATGTCTCCGCACGGCTTCTCTAAGTGCTGCTTAGTTAGCTGGGGAGAACAGATAAATATTCAGGAATTCTGAACTGAATTCACCCTGAAACTTGATGTACTGTGTTAAGAAGTAGCTCAGCATACAAAGATTAAAACAAGGGTTCGTTATAGACGCCAGGCACTTATACACAACAAACCTGCCTTTGGATGCTTAGATGTCTTCTCGGAAAAGTCTGCACTAACCAGAATTACTAACAGGCCCTTATGTGACCAACAGAGTTTGGCTAAGGAGCAGACGGGTTTGCCGCATTCTGGCTTTCTCTGAAGACTGCAATAAAGCATTCCTTTAAGACTGAAGAAAAAGGGAGACTTTTTCTTGAGGAAATAAATAATGTGAACCTAACATCAATTAACAGTCTCAAAATGGGTTGCATAAATTTGTATGACCTTAATTCTCAAGTCACCTATGAAAAGTGAAATAGCTATACTGCTATTCCAAAGTAGTGCACAAGCTAAAAAATGATGTATATTTTGTTGTCTGGATGATTCCCAATCTCAAAAGTTTCTATTAAAAATTGTCTTTTCAATGGTTGTGTAAAAGTCCCTTAAATGAATGTTTTATAATTTATAAGCATTCCTCTAGTGTGGAATAATTCACATTACTTGGTTATCTTATTTCCTCAGATTTACTGGATCAAAGGTTAAAAACACGTCTACAGATCCTATGACATATTTCTGTTCTCCTTTTCCAGAATGTTCATACTCATTTATAATCCTCTAGCAACTGTGCAATGAATTAACTGTAATTTTGAAACACACTCTTAAAAAATAAAAAAGCAGACTGCTAATTTAGTAGATAGACTTTAGGAATCCCTATATTATATGTTCCTTTTATTACGAGCAAGAATGTATCCAAAATTTATTCTTCTGCTGTGCTGTGCTGAGTGGCTCAGTCCTGTCCAACTCTTTGAGACCCCATGGACTATAGCCCACCAGACTCCTTCCTCTGTCCATGGGGATTCTCCAGGCTAGAATTCTGGAGTGGGTTGCCATACCCTCCTCCAGGGGATCTTCCCAACCAGGGATCGAACCCAGAAAATTTATTCCTATTCACTTCATACGTGTATGCTGAGACTCTAAATAAGACACACCCTTGCTGGCCTCTCATCCACTTAACATGTATGAAGATCCGGCATGAAACAACTCTGAAAGAAGTTCCATTTCTTTACCTGACTTTCCTGCTCAGAACAATCCCCTGCTTCTTACTGTTACCAAACTGACATAAAGAACCAAGCTAGAGGAAATGTTATGACAGCTGAGATTTGCTTCAAAGTATTCAGTAGTGAGAGGGGAGAGTAGGTAGGGAAGCAGATGAAAGAAAATAGACCATGATTTGATGATTGCTAACTGCGGAAGCCAGGGAAGGAGTGTTCTACTTCTGCGTGTTATGGCAACAACTTGGGTTGGTTCTCTCCTTCCCGGTTTGTGATTACACTTGCACAAGCCACTGGGCAGCGTGCAAAGACCTGAGCTGCCTGCCTGTGAATCTGTATTCCCGGCACGTGGCAGCAGGATGCTTAGCACCCTACTGGCACCAAAACACTGGCTGCCTGACCAGCATGTTAATCACCCAGTCTGCTCAGCCACAGTGACAGACTTTGAAAAGTGAGCTTTTGTTAGGAGAAAACACTGCATTTTCTAAGCACCAAAATTCTATCTGTAAGTAATACTTGAGAATGTGTATCTCTAAATAACAGTTAAACACCGATACTTTCAAATAGTGGCACTTCATCTTGGTGGACTGGGATCCCAATCCCCACTCACCCATTCCCTGGAGGGTCCCCCGGAAGCAAAGCTGGAGATGGGGCAAACCCGCAGGGGTGGTTCTTCTCCCACCCCCAGCCAGGGACATCCAATCTCTCAGAGTCCCCAGGCAGCCCAAGTAGAATTCCCACTGCTCCCCTGATGGGATTTTGGGGTGGGGAAACGCAGTACAGATGTGTCCATCAGGATAAAGTGACCTGGTCAGCGCGATGCCAGCCCCTGCGGAAGAGCCTCCGAGCGCCAATCTTTTACACCTGACGCTCCACACGAGAACCCCAGATCTGTAACTTACCTCCACGTGGCACCTGAGAAGGTGTTGCTGGGGTTCTATCAACACCCTTTGGGATGAAAAGGCTCACAGCTATGCCTTTGTCTATCTTGTTTACCGACTTTAAACTCTACCCACTCTGACTCAGATGCACAAGAGAGATATGATACGGAGTTGCCAAGCAACTCAAGGGCAGGAGGGACTTTTCATTTTTGTGTTCAACCCAGCACTTAACACAAAGCTTTGCACCTAACAGCCATTCACGGGGACTGAGAAAACAGCTCTTAACTACATTTGAGTGCTTTAGAACACCACCAATTCACCTTTACAAGACTTCGTCAATGTAAGGTGGTATGCTGATGAGTTTATGCCCATTAAGAATTCTTTAGGGACTTCCTTGGCGTTCCAGTGGTTAGGACTCTGTGCTTCTAATGCTTCTAATTAATGCTTCTAATAGGACTCTGTGCTTCTAATGGGTTCAATCTGTGGTTGGGGAATTAAGATCCCACAGGCCACGCTGCTGTTGTTGTTCAGTCACTAAGTCATGTCTGACTCTTGTGACCCCACGGACTTGTAGCCCACCAGGCTACTCTGTCCATCGGATTCTCCAGGCAAGAGTACCAGAGTGGTTGCCATTTCCTTATCCAGGGGATCTTTCTCACCTAGGAATCAAACCCAGGTCTCCTGCATTGCAGGCAGACTCTTTACCAACTGAGCTATGAGGGAATCCCACATGCCATGTGGTGTGGACAGAAAATAAATTTTAAAATGTTTAAAAAGAATTCTTTAAAAATAAATCTATCCAAACTCGAAGACACTGACTTAAGACACTTCTCAGGTTCAGTTTCTCATACACGAATTAGGACAGGCCACACGTGCAACAGTAGAGAGGGTGAGAGGACATCCCTAGAGTCCTTCCAGTTCAAGCATCACCATCCTTCCCTAGAATGACTTCGGCAGCCCCTGACTGGTTCTCCTGCCTCCAGGCCCCTCGAACAACACTAACAGCTTTCACCATGCTGTCTGCCCCATCCTTTCAGACGGCTCCGGTCTGCCAAGCCTCTTCTGAGAGTCTCTTCCTTTCTGCTCCTATCAGGGCTGAGTCAGCTGTGCCTACTCACTCAGAAGTCTGGGCACAGACCTATCACTGCTCTTAGCACAGGTACTGTAATAAGTTAAAATTACATGTCCATCCTTACAAGATGGAAAAGGTCCCTGAAGACAGGAAATACGTCTTATCATCTTTCTACCAGTAGCCTCTGGCACAGTGCCTGGGACTCAGCGTAAGCATAGAAAACGCACACCTCGATGAATAAAGCCCAGCTCGACGTCCTCCCTGGCTTTCTGAGGACTTGCTCTCCTCCTTGGGAAAAATGTTTTCCCAAAGAACAGCTCCATCTCTGCCGATGGGCTCAGCTGAAAAGTTGCCTGCACTGGAGACTGGTCGCCCACACCCCAACATCACACCCAGCACAAGTAAGCCGCGATTATCCAGGCTGCAAACCTACAAACCATCATTAATTCTCAGGGTCACCCTACCTCCTCTGCTCAACAGTAGTGACTAAATATAACTTTGGCTTGCTACTTTGGCTTAGTAAGGCTAAACTCTAAAGTAGAAGAGACAAGGATACAAGGGACTATCTGAGCAAAGTAAAAATCCTTTAGTTTGAAGACAGTCTGGGAGAGAGTAGGAAACTTAAGTGAGATACAAATGTTAGGAAGAGGACCACATATTTTTCTTCTTGACCACACCATGCCACATTAGGTATCCTCGTTCACTGACCAGGAACCGAACTCATGTCCCACTGATCAGGAATCGAACCCAGGAGGGGAGCTCAGACTCTTCATCACATGACTGCATGTTTCTCAAATACTGCAAAAGTACTGGTCTACCCATCTTTCAACTTCTCTACTATATAAATGTTTCATCTCAGATTTTTTTTCTCCTTTGGGAGATTTCTGATGTTTTAATGAGAATTAATGGGAAAACATGGCTGTTTTTACGGAAATTCACTTCATAATTAATTGCTACAACATTTTCCTACGAAGCTTAGGATATCTATTGAAAGAAAATAGCTGTATTGATCTATGCTTGAAAGCACCAATCTGACTTACTGGAAGTAAATCTGAAATGAACGTTTTCCTTCTGACTTTCCTTCTGTGCGGAATTTCTTCCATTTCCTCATCTTCCATCAGGTCATCACCATTAGCACTCTGTAGTGTGTCCTCAGTCTCTGCAGCGGTTTTTATCCTTTGAGTTTCAGCCTCCTTCATTTGAATAACCGTTTCGCCAGCATCCATTTCCAGAACTTCAGATAAGATCTTTAGTATGGCATTTATGATTTCTGCCTGACTCTTGGATGGAATAATGTCCTTTAGATTCCAAACTGTGCCTGTGGAAAAAAATGAGCATGAGAACAAAGAAATCGGCTGTGAAATCTTTTATTAAATACAGTGTCTACCATATTGGTTCTATAAGCTCAGGCATAATTTCAAGAAATCTCAGTCCTACTGCCTTTGTTGAGTTCTTATTAAATGTCAAAAAGCTCTGCCCAGAGGCAGCTCCCTTTACTGCAGCGGTCCTTCATAATCGTCTCCCGTTCCTGGCATACAATGCCTTGCCCTGATAGAGAGCCAACAAACCGAAAAAACACCGATCGAGTTTCTTTTACAATGACGAATTAAGTTGCCTCGGCTTTCTTTCATCTTAACCTGAGATGCTCTCCTGAGCAGTTTCTTACAGTCCAAGAGGGGAAAGGAATGCATTAAAATTCCAAGATCTCATGGACAAACCAGGGAGCAGGTTCTTGGTGTTGCACTTGTGAAACCAGAACAACAGCTACTGCGAAGTACACTAATTTTTTAAAATGTGACAAAATAAGAATAGTTCTGCGGTATATTCTGCTATGTTAAAAAAGAACTGAAAGGAGTCAGACAGATCATTTGCAGATCCATATTAGCAGCATCATTCAATAACCAAAGAGTGAAGCAACCCAAGTGTCTACCCACGGACGGACGAACATACACGGGGAGCTGTTTAATGTGCACAGTGTCTCAGTTTTGCAGGATGGTTACACAACAGTGTGGATATACTTAACACAACTGTACACTTAAAGATGCTTAAGAAATATCATAAAGCGATTATCCTCCAATTAAAAAAAAAAACGGTTAAGAAGCGGGCGGAGCTCTCTGCTGGTCTAGCGGCCAGGGTTCGGCGCTTTCACTATGGAGGCCAGGTTCAATCCCTGGCTGGGAAACTAAAGACCCTGCAAGCAGAGCAGTGTAGCCAAAAAAAGAAAAGCTTTAAAAATGGTAAAGATGGTAAATTTTATTTTGTGTGTATTTTATCAGTTTAGGAAAAAAACAAAACATCTCTCAAGATAAATTACCTTTGAAGACCAAACAAAGGGCAGGAGGAAAATACACAGTAAGTTACCTACTACTCACATGCCATCAGATTACTTCTGTATTTAGAAATTCTGGGGAGAAGCACTGGGGGTAAAGATCTTATAGGAAAGTGAGTGGTCACGTCTGAGATGCCTGCTGTCAACTTCTGAACTCACTGCTTCATAAATAAGAGGGGGTCCTGAGAGCACTATTTCTTTATCAGACAACAGGAGTTTGTTAAATTGAAAACACATCTAATCTTATAAGGCTTTGAAACTATGCAGAATCGCTTGAATTAAAGGTTTCCATTTAAATACTAAAAATTTCAGAACAGACATAAGCACAGAAATTCCCGATGTGGTGAAATGGGGAACTGACTGAATTTTGGCCTCTTCATTTCTGCCTGCTACAAGTCACTAAAATGCACACTATCGCAAGTGGTTAACTTTTACCTGCCACCAACGTCTTCAATAGAAGATACTCCATGGAACTGACAGGAGAAAGCATTGCTGATTCCAGCACGTGCAAGGCTGGGGTACTGAAAGATTTCAGTAGCTCTGGGTTATCTTCGGTCACCGTCTGCAAACAATATGCTAGAGAGACAAAAATCAAATATTCAGAAACAAGTGAATTCCGCTAGGATAATTTAAACCAAAATGACTCAGCAAAAAAAGTTTGCATCCTTAGAACTTCTCTGAACACATTTTGTAGGAGATTCACCCTTTTCCTCAAACATAGTTCGTGCAAATGAGGCTTCCCAAATTATCAGAGCTATGAAAGACTTTTCTTTTTTCTTAACTTATAATCCTTTACAGAACTATACCTTTATAAATTAAAAGGCTCTCAATTGCCGTGACAATGTGGAATTACTATAAACACTTATAAAGATTTGGCTTCAATTTCTGTACTCATCGCAGACCTGTAGCAAACAGCCTGTAGGCTGAACACCAGTGCATGGACAAGTGTTGTCTATGACAAGCCCTAGGTTTGGGGACATTTAAAAAATTCAGCATGATCTTAAAAGTTAATTTATGATACAGCACATTTAAGAAAAAAGGTATTTTATGTAAAAATATGAGTAAATTAAGAGATGGGTAAAGTATTAATAGACGTATGATTCATTCCGCACTTAACTCTTCTCTCGCAATTGAAACAAGATCATGGATTATAACTTGTAAATTAGAAATAATTAACTGAAAGTAGAAAACAACTGGGACTGCACGAAAAGCTTGACAGAAGAGACCTCTGACACACAAATGAGGAGGCCCAAATTTATTTTCTTTGAGATACTGCATTCCATAAAATGCATTTCTTTCCAGGTCTAAAAATTCCAAAGCAGATCATTTCCATCCAAATTAGTAGTCAAAATACATGTTATTATTGTGCTCTAGTCTGCATTCCAAAATACATTTATATACAAATCCATATGTATGCATATATGAACATATACATATATCCAAGTGTAATTTTTTTTTCATTAAGACTACTTAAATTCACTTTAACAATAAGCCAAGGTAAGTTGTGATTGCTAAGACAGCATGAGCTCAAAGAAAGCTGTATTAATACATAGTATAGAATTTCAGAATTTCACTTTACTATATATAAACTTTGCTTGATTTTCAAAACAGAAGCAATCTGACATTTGCCTTAAAAAAGTTATGAACCTAGCTAAGTGCCGAAGAAAATACTGCTATACACTGTAAAGTTACTTTATTCTGATCCCTTTTAAAAGTTCTTTTTAAAAGTTCTTTAGGAAAAAAACGAAATAACCAAATCTACAAAACTTAAGGCCCAAAAAACAGAAGCGAAGTTTTTCTTTTCAAAGCTATGAACTTTCCTGAAATTCTCTTATTGTCATAAAGACTGTCCTCTGAGACTAAAAGTCATCTGCCAATTTTCTAGTTCAAGTGTTTTTAAAATCCACATTTACTCACAAGTCTCCCCTCTGCCAAAGATTCCATTTTGAGAAACTGATTTAAAAATATTTCCCAATAGTATTTATTCCACTATTATTTTTTCCTTCTCTGTTCTATTTCCACTAGAGCCAAGAGAAACATCGGTAAGGGGAACACACTTCAGTAAGGGGAATAAACTTGTCCTTGCCAGGAGAAAAGTGTAGTTAAATAAAAGGACAGATGCCTATAGTTATGAAGGGTTGAATAAAAAATGCTTCTTATCCATTATTTCTCCACTCGCCCCTCCCCGCCCCGCGTTCTATTGAGATAGAACCCACCCCCTGGTTTCTGCCTCCTCCCCCTGCTGAGTGAGGGCCCCCAGTGGCTTGTAACCCCATGGGCAGAAAGCGAGGGAGCCAAGGCTGCTAACGCTGCCAGACTCTGTTTTCCCTGTCTGGAAGGGAAGCAGGCCTACGTGAAATTCCAATCACTATCTTCCTCTCTCAAAAAAAGCAGAGGTTATCGTCTACATTCCAATTAACTTTGGCTCAAAGGCCTGGCAGTTGTGGGTTACTGCTTCTCCGTAAATGGGAGATGAAAACTTTCAAGAGTTAATAAAAACTTCTAAGAATGCTCAGACGTTAGACACCACATATGCTCACATAATCCCTTTCCTCCCTCTTAGAGACAAAAGCAGGAAAACTGCATGAATAATTAAAGAATTAATCAAGATTCAGAATAGAACTCAGCGATTCATTTACATACAATGAGAAAAAAAAAATCACTCCCGTAGAATAAATAAGTTATGTCTGAATAAAAAACCTTGAATAAGGGCACACAAACTTTTCTTCACTTACCTACTGAAATAGCCAGGTCAACATTGGTGGAAAACCTACTTAAATACTTTAATACAATCTCCAAACACCCTTCTTTGTTGAATATAGATACTGCTCTACTACTGCATTCACTAAATTGAAGGGGGGAAAAAAAAGTTTTACTATTCACATTTTAACATTAAGAAATCAACCACAGAAATTCATGAAAAAATAATTAGGCTTTATAAAAGAACCAGAATTGTAGTCAACCCCCCACCATTTTTACAGATGAAGAAATTAATGCCCATTCATAGTCACTGTGCATGAATACAGCTGGCTATCTGAATTTTTATTCCCATTACAGTACAATATATTAGCCAATCTCTTTATCTACATGCCAGCTTCCTTACAGGAAGTTAAAGATGGAAAAGATCTTAGAAATCATTTGCTTCAATTCCTCTTTTTGTGAACAAGGAAACCCAGACCCCCAAAGGTAAAGTGATCTGTCTAATGATCAAACATTTTGTTAGTGGTGAGTCCCTGGATCCAGTCTACCTGTCTTTCCACTATATCACAGTAATAATAAATTAAAGTAAGGATTAAAGGCCTCTATTTTTATCATATAAAAAGCACACATTTAAAGAAAGTAAAACTAAGTTTTAATTATTCCATCTAGACTGTTATAATAATAACATTCTACAATCTTCGACAGAGAAACTGTACAAAAAATATTTTTGAAATTATAGTATCTTCTAATACAAGAATCAGAATGAATGTAATCAATGCTATTAATTGACATATATGCTAAATATAGGGTAAACAGTTACTGATAACAATTTTATTCATGGTTCCAGAGAAGCATATTCCTCTAGACATACCACATACACACATGACAGATTAACCACTGACAGAGCTGACTAAATGATTAAATCCAATCCTGCTGTCTAAAGATAAACTGTTTTCTGTCTGCATATCCATCTATCCATCCATCCATCTAGTTACTGCAACACTGCTATGAACCTCCCCTCAAGAAGCCCACATCAAGCTCAGGTATAGTCAGGAAAATAAAGCATATATATGTTAAGATAATAAAACATATACATGTGTAAACATAATTTAAACATAAACTATGCAACTAAAGTGTTAAGAGCTATAATAACCAGAAATGATATAGATAGGGCTCACGGGCACTCAGGAAAGAAAGATTACTGGACCATTTTTCAGGCACTTTAAAAAAAAAATTTTTTTTTAATTTCCAAATTCAAAAATTAAAAAAAAACCCTGCAAATTCAACAATTTATATAAGTTAAAGTTATTAGAAAAACAGCACACACTAGCTTGCTTGAATGCCATTTCCTCAAATCTGACCTCTCCTATTTCCCTGGTGGAATGCATCCACTAGTTCAAAATGAAATCACAGGGACTTCCCCGGTGGTCCAGTGCTTAGGACTTTGCGCTTCCACTGCTGGGGGCCCAGGTTTGACCCCTGGTTGGGGAATTAAGACCCCACAAGCTGAGTGGTGCAGTCAAAAAAAGAAAGAAAGAAACCATAGGCAAGTTTGACTGCTTGTAGGTAGTCAAGCAGTGTAGGCAGCTTTCCAGGATCCAACTTAACCTTGTATTCTGAGAGATACCTCTAAGAGGTCAGAAATAACCATGGCTGTTGATGGAAAATAAGGAACTATGACAGACTCCAGCTAGAAATGTGGTCCAATAAAATGGGGCAGAAAAAAAAAATCCAGGTTGTGTTTCTAGCCATCTCCATTCCTAAAAGCATGCCTCCATCTCCAAGCCCCCTTCCACTGCTACAATGATGGAATGGCGCGTGGTCTTCTTTCCACTGGGGCCAAAGGAGCTCTTCTCGGACATCTACTTCCCTGTCAAATGGCACTCACCAAGGTCTGTGGTCCCTGTCTCATTCCAGATCAAAGTATCTATTGCACTGGAGCCTGGCCAGCTTTAAGACAACTGCTGCTTAAGGCACACAGGCAGTGGGGGAGGAAGGGGTGCAGGAACCACTAATGACCACAATTTCTCTTATTTCTGTCGGTAGCAATAACTGGATAGAAGAATTGTAAAGCAAGGAAAGATGTAGTGGGACTTCCCTGGCAGTCCAGTGGTTAAGACTCCGAGAAGCACTGGCACAGGTTCAATGCCTGGTTAGGGAACTAGGATTCTGCATGCCACACGGAAAGGCAAAAACATAAAAAAAGATACAGTGCTGCTACCAGGACAAGAGCTTGGGAAGGACAGTTGATCTTAGGTCACTTAACGAGATCTGCTACCAAGCATTAACAGATTTACAGGCCTATCAAGGAGAACAGAGATTCCTCTGCAGTTTAACAAAGAGAGTAGAAGCCTGAGTAGTGTTGAAGCAGGAAGCTGCATCTGGAAAGCATCTTACCATATATTCCACAGCACGTTTATGGCCTCGTTGGCTATGTTTTCAATAGAATTTTTGTTCTGATCTTTTTTTTTCTGAGGAGACATCTCATTTGAATCCAGTCCAGTACTACACTGTAAACAAATACCATGATTAGCACCTTTGTTCAAAAAAATAAACAAGCAGAAATGCAAAAGGCAGTGAAGCATCACAAAAACTAAACATCAAAAATGACAGTTAACACCAGCCCATCAAGTTCTCACAAGTCACTGTACAAGCTGGATATAAAGCATTTCACATCTTAAGTGAAAATGTAAAATCAATACAAAATATTTTATCTAACTTGGTCAAGATAATATATAAGGCAAAGAAAAATAATCCATAATAAGAGCCAACATCTATACGGCATCTTGTAAGTGCGAGGCACTATTCTAAGCATTTCATGTCTATTAAGTGGGTGCTCTGAACCCCTCTGCAGTTCTGCCCCCTCGTACAATCCACGATACCCTCTCAATCAGGCTTCTCAAACTTGGCACTGCTGACATTTTGAACGGGATGATGCTTTGCTGTGGTGCATGTGGGACACTTTGCTGTCACTCCCAGTGCAGGATGCTTAGCGGCATCCTTGGCCTCCATGCACTACCAGGAGCAACCCCTCGTCCAAAGCTGAGAAAATCAAAAATGGCTCCAGACATTGCCAAAGGTCCCCTGCAGGGTACATCACCCCTACGAGAATTACTGTTCTAAAGGGACAAGATGTATTTTCCCTTTGATGATGATGTCTCTTATCAAACCTGGATATTCTTCCTACGGCCTCAAGTGAAAATTACCCATCAATACAGAACAGTGGACCAGAGGCATGATAGGGGGAGAATTCCTTAATCCCTGAACTGCATCTTGCAATAAAGGTGGTACATTAGAAAATTTGAAAACTTAATCTAGTCTTCTCAGCAAATTCTTAACGTCCATGCTTGAGCTTCCTCATCTGTAAAACAGGAATAACAAAGAATACCTGCCAAATAGGACTGCTTTGAGGATTCAGTAAAATAAGACACATAATTAAGCATCCAGTAAACACAAATCATTTTCATCCTATGAAGTCTGAAGTCTAAAGGAGGCAGTCTATACTCTTAGGAAGGGTTTTCCAACAAGCAGATAAATAAAGGTAGCGGGGACAAACTAGAGACTAGTGTCAACCATGAGAGATCAGTGATTGCAGGAAAAGAAACACAATTCCTACAGAATGTTTTGAGGGAAGACAAAATGACACCAAAGTACTTAGAAACAAGACAAAACCCCACACTGTTCGAGTGCGTGCACTAACAGAGACTTGGGAAAGCAGCATACCTCTTTCAGCAGTGCAACCAGCGGAGTCATGATATCCTTGGTCACCATGTCATCACAAACTTCGAAACCGCCACAAGCGCTGAGATTTCTACACAAGAAGTTTAAAACACACCAGTTTCAGATCACATGTCATAAAACATACTAAGCACTCAAGTTTATTTCTGTCTACCCATACTTAACATTTCCCGTTTGAAATAGCTTTACAATTTCTGTAAGACACTGCAGAACCAATCCACAGAACTCCACCTGCTCTGATCCTTGCTCTACATGAAGTAAACAGATGACTCTGTCTTGTAACAGTGTAATTCTCAGGACTGAGGCAGTACTCAGGGAGAGGGGAGACTTCTATTTAATGTAAATCAATTACTGCCTGATCTTTTTTTATTTTTTTGGCCATGCCATGTTGCTTATGGAAACTTAGCTCCCTGACCAGGGATTGAACCTGCTCCCTCAGCAGTGAGAGCTCAGAGTCTTAACCCCTGGACTGCTAGGGAATTCTCCTGCCTGATCTTGTATGAAGGGACCTTTTCCTGGAGTCAAGACTTTCAGTGAGGCTACTGAGAATGACCTTCCCTGAAACAATCCTGACTACATTTAATTGTGAAGACATGGCTTACCCTGTGAGTGCACAGCACTGAGCTAGGCATTCAGGCTACGAAGAGAAATGAGAAGATGTCTCACCATCTTCCAGGAGCTCCCAGTGCGTGTGTTGTTTTCTCCATCAACTGGTTAATTCCCCCTCATCCCCCAGATCTTACCTCAAACATCAAGCCCTTAGTTTTCTTCCCCGAACCCCTTCCCACAGCACCTTTTGTAAATATCATTGGTTGTAATTACACACTTACATGATTATTTGCATAATGCTCGCCTCCCTCAATACTGTTAAGATCCATTAAGGACTGAAATTATTTGTCTTGTTCACTCCCACTAGCCCACTGCCTAGCACTGCAGGCCCTCAATATAAACCTACTACATTAATGAATGAAACAGAATAAATACAGAGCTATGAGAACTACTGAATTTAACTCAGATGACCATTATATCTACTACTGTGGGCAGGAATCCCTCAGAAGAAATGGAGTAGCCATCATGGTCAACAAAAGAGTCCGAAATGCAGTACTTGGATGCAATCTCAACAATGACAGAATGATCTCTGTTTGTTTCCAAGGCAAAAAATTCAATATCACAGTAATCCAAGTCTATGCCCCAACCAGTAACGCTGAAGAAGCTGAAGTTGAACAGTTCTATGAAGACTTACAAGACCTTTTAGAACTAACACCCAAAAAAGATGTCCTTTTCATTATAGGGGACTGGAATGCAAAAGTAGGAACTCAAGAAACACCTGGAGTGACAGGCAAATTTGGCCTTGGAATACGGAATGAAGCAGGGCAAAGACTAATAGAGTTTTGTCAAGAAAATGCACTGGTCATAGCAAACACCCTCTTCCAACAACACAAGAGAAGACTCTATACATGGACATCACCAGATGGTCAACACCGAAATCAGACTGATTATATTCTTTGCAGCCAAAGATGGAGAAGCTCTATACAGTCAACAAAAACAAGACCAGGAGCTGACTGTGGCTCAGATCATGAACTCCTTATTGCCAAATTCAGACTTAAATTGAAGAAAATAGGGAAAACCACTAGACCATTCAGGTATGACCTAAATCAAATCCCTTATGATTATACAGTGGAAGTGAGAAATAGATTTAAGGGCCTAGATCTGATACATAGAGTGCCTGATGAGCTGGGGAATGAGGTTCGTGACATTGTACAGGAGACAGGGATCAAGACCATCCCCATGGAAAAGAAATGCAAAAAAGCAAAATGGCTGTCTGGGGAGACCTTACAAATAGCTGTGAAAAGAAGAGAAGCGAAAAGCAAAGGAGAAAAGGAAAGATGTAAACATCTGAATGCAGAGTTCCAAAGAATAGCAAGAAGAGATAAGAAAGCCTTCTTCAGCGATCAATGCAAAGAAATAGAAGGAAACAACAAAATGAGAAAGACTAGAGATCTCTTCAAGAAAACCAGAGATACCAAGGGAACATTTCATGCAAAGATGGGCTCAATAAAGGACAGAAATGGTATGGACCTAACAGAAGCAGAAGATATTAAGAAGACATGGCAAGAATACACAGAAGAACTGTACAAAAAAGATCTTCACAACCCAGATAATCACGATGGTGTGATCACTGACCTAGAGCCAGACATCCTGGAATGTGAAGTCAAATGGGCCTTAGAAAGCATCACTACGAACAAAGCTTGTGGAGGTGATAGAATTCCAGTTGAGCTATTCCAAATCCTGAAAGATGATGCTGTGAAAGTGCTGCATTCAATATACAAGCAAATTTGGAAAACTCAGCAGTGGCCACAGGACTGGAAAAGGTCAGTTTTCATTCCAATCCCAAAGAAAGGCAATGCCAAAGAATGCTCAAAGTACTACACAATTGCACTCATCTCACACGCTAGTAAAGTAATGCTCAAAATTCTCCAAGCCAGGCTTCAGCAATATGTGAACTGTGAACTTCCTGATGTTCAAGCTGGTTTTAGAAAAGGCAGAGGAACCAGAGATCAAATTGCCAACATCTGCTGGATCATGGAAAAAGCAAGAGAGTTCCAGAAAAACATCTATTTCTGCTTTCTTGACTATGCCAAAGCCTTTGACTGTGTGCATCACAATAAACTGTGGAAAATTGTGAAACAGATGGGAATACCAGACCACCTGATCTGCCTCTTGAGAAATCTGTATGCAGGTCAGGAAGCAACAGTTAGAACTGGACATGGAACAACAGACTGGTTCCAAATAGGAAAAGGAGTCCGTCAAGGCTGTATATTGTCACCCTGCTTATTTAACTTACATGCAGAGTACATCATGAGAAATGCTGGACTAGAAGAAACACAAGCTGGAATCAAGATTGCCAGTAGAAATATCAATAACCTCAGATAATGCAGATGACACCACCCTTATGGCAGAAAGTGAAGAGGAACTAAAAAGTCTCTTGATGAAAGTGAAAGTGGAGAGTGAAAAAGTTGGCTTTAAACTCAACATTCAGAAAACGAAGATCATGGCATCCGGTCCCATCACTTCATGGGAAATAGATGTGGAAACAGTGTCAGACTTTATTTCTCTGGGCTCCAAAATCACTGCAGATGGTGACTGCAGCCATGAAATTAAAAGACGCTTACTCCTTGGAAGGAAAGTTATGACCAACCTCGATAGCATATTCAAAAGCAGAGACATTACTTTGCCAACAAAGGTCCGTCTAGTCAAGGCTATGGTTTTTCCTGTGGTCATGTATGGATGTGAGAGTTAAAGAAGGTTGAGGGCCAAAGAATTGATGCTTTTGAACTGTGGTGTTGGAGAAGACTCTTGAGAGTCCCTTGGACTGCAAGGAGATACAACCAGTCCATTCTAAAGGAGATCAGCCCTGGGATTTTTTTGGAAGGAATGATGCTAAAGCTGAAACTCCAGTACTTTGGCCACCTCATGCGAAGAGTTGACTCATTGGAAAAGACCCTGATGCTGGGAGGGACTGGGGGCAGGAGGAGAAGGGGATGACAGAGGATGAGATGGCTGGATGGCATAACTGACTCGATGGACATGAGTCTGAGTGAACTCCGGGAGTTTGTGATGGACAGGGAGGCCTGGCGTGCTGCGATTCATGGGGTCGCAAAGAGTCGGACACGACTCAGCAACTGATCTAATCTGATCTGATGAGAACTACAAATATTAACTTTACTCTGGCCCCCTCTACAGTCCATTCTCAGTGCAGCTACCAGCCCTTTGAAAAGGCAAATTAGACCAGTCACTCTAGCTTAGAATAGGTCCTTAAGCTCTGCACCACTGAGTCCTTATCTCCAGTTGCAATCCCTATAATGTGCACCCTCTACTCTGCTCAGCCACATAACCTTCCCTTTCCTTAACCGTGCCGAGCCCTCTGCTGTTGCCACTCCCTGTCAGGAATGCTTTTCCCCTTGTGTGTCCACCTCTGGCTCTAGGCTACCTCAGCTCTTAGCTCACAAATGTTATCTAGAGATTATCCAATTTAAAGTAACTCCCCACCTCCGGCTATCACCTCCTTGGTTTCTCCATACCACCTCTTAAAACCTAATATTACGTTCCATCTGGTTACTAGTTCCCTGTCTGCATCAACATGGTTCTGTGAAGGCACAGATCTTGGCTGTCTTGTTCAGTGTCCTGCTTTCTCAAAATCCCTCGCATCTAGAAAATCTGGCACATACAATGGAAGAGTTCACCGAACCTCAGGACTCTATGAGGTCTCCTTGGGGAGGGTACAACGTGCCCTAATAAGCCTTGAGCAGAGGACGCTTGGCAGATGGCTACTGCAGTTGAAGCAGTCAGGCGGACAGATGGAATACGGGTAGTCCGGGGCTCATGAGGTCCTCCGGAATCCGAAGCCTGAGTTCAGATCCCTCCTCTGCAAACAGGAGAGCATAGCCAGTTCTTGGCCCTCCCGAGCTGTGCCTCAGACAAGAGCACTGAGGATGAAATCCATGAGCGACGGTGCCAGGCGCACAGGAGGCGCTGCCTGGACGCCAATGCCCGGATCCGAGGGCACCAGCCCGTATCCCCCTTCCCCGCTCACCTCAGTGCGCCGGTCGCTGTTTCCCTCACCGCCAGACTGGGATCGAGCAGCAGCGGCCCGAGGCGGCGCACGGCGTCCCGGCGAGCCAGGCTCGGGAGCACCGGCCGCTGCTGCACCAGCCGGGCCAGCCCCGCGCAGGCGCACTCGCGAACCTCGGCGCTCGGGTGCTGAAGCTGCGGGACAGAGTAAGTGGTCAGGGGGACAGCAGAGCGCACGCGCAGGGGCGCGCGGCACGGCTGGGGCCTCGGCGCCCCTGCTCCCCCGCCCCTCCCTGCGCGGCCCCGGCGAGCCCTCGCCTCACTTTTTCCAGCAGCTCCGCCGCTGGCCCGTCGTCCTCCTCTGGCTCCGTCCCGTTCGCCGCCGCCGCCTCGGCCTGACAGTCGCCCGTAGGCGAGAACTGAGGTCGCTTGAAGCGCTTCGTCCGGCTCTTGCCCATTGCGAAGTGCGCTGTGGTGGAGTGTGGGGATGGGAAGACCGAGAGAGGAGGGCTACAGCAAGACGGTGCAGGCGGGCAGGAGGGTCTTGCAACCTAGAGGTTTACGTGCCACTGCTCAGCTGGGCCGGATGACGGCTCGCGCCCACATGGAGAAGCACTGCGCTTGCGCTTGGCGAGTCGGCGGCGGGGGCGGGGGTCAGGCGCGGGGAGCGCGCAGGCGTAGAGGGGACGGCGGGCGGGGCCAGGCCTTGCGGAGAGGCAGGTCCTGGGGACCTGCTCGGAAGAGGAAAGGTTGCGTTTGAACGATGCCACTGTCTCCTCCTCCACTGAGCTAGTGACGTCTATCAAGAAACTGAATCTGCCAAACCTTTACGTATTTCCATAATAATCGAGGGCGATTAAGGATACCTAACTTGCCTAACCTTAGTGTGAGGCTTAAAAAAATACCATGTAAAGCCCCTAACTCCAAACCTGATATGTGTATTATAGTTGGTACTCAAAAAATATTATCCTCTCCTATCCTTTGTGCTCAGTCCTATCCGACTCTTTGCGACCCCATGGACATGGAATTTTCCAGGCAAGAATACTGGAGCGTGTTGCCATTTCCTTCTCCAGAGGCTCTTCCCCGACCCAGGGATCAAGCGCACGTGTCTGGCATCTCCTGCATTGGCAGGCGGTTTCTTTACCATTAGTGCCCCAAAATATTAACCATGATTTTATTCGGTGCCTAGCCTAGGTCCTGTCCTAGACAAGGTCCATGTATTGGTCCATAAGATGGACTCCCTAAGAAGTTGCTTAATCTTCCTGCCTCAGTTTCCTCATCAGTGAAATAGGGGTACCAATAATATATACCCAATGAAGTTGTAATGAGAAAAACTGTTCTAATGTTTGTAAGACACTAAGACAGAGACTGGCACAAAATAAGCATGATATAAATGTTTGGTTGAAACTTTTACTTAACAGAAGGATTCTTTCACAAATATTTACTGAGTACCAGGTGCAGTGTGGAGCATTGAGATAAAGCAATAACCAAGACAGATATGGACCCTACCCTTGTCCTTATGGAGTTTACAGTTTAGTGAGAGGTGTGTTAAATAATATATAATTATATGAATAACTATTTAATTACAATTATGGTAAGTAATAAGAAAGGAGGAAAGTATAGGAGAATCTTACGTACTCTTTTGGAGAAGGCAATGGCAGCCCACTCCAGTACTCTTGCCTGAAAAATCCCATGGATGGAGGAGCCTGGTAGGCTGCAGTCAATGAGGTCGCTAAGAGTCGGACATGACTGAGCAACTTCACTTTCACTTTTCATTTTCATGCATTGGAGAAGGAAATGGCAACCCACTCCAGTGTTCTTGCCTGGAGAATCCCAGGGACGGGGGAGCCTGGTGGGCTGCTGTCTGTGAGGTCGCACAGAGTCGGACACGACTGAAGTGACTTAGCATAGCATAGCATATGTACTCTTTATAATTATGTGTATATATTGAGCACCCAATAGATACATAGCTTGCAGGTCAACAATGTATGGAAGAAAAGTTCCACTCCATGCAACCCTGCCCTCAAAGAGTTGACTTTCTAGTAAGGGAAATGATTAATTACTTAAGCATATTTTGGAAAATAATCATGGAGGTGTAACTAAAGTTGTATAGAAGCTCGTGCCTATCAAAGACCAGGTTTAGGTACAAGGAACCCCAGGCATATGTTGGTAACCTTAACTTCCTAGATCTCTCTTATCTGGTTACTGATCTGTATACCTCTCTAGTCCAGGCTATTGTCTGCTCTTGTCTTGTTACATGGCCTTCTGGCCTTGCTTTCCCCACTCTGCCCATCTATAGAGCAGCTGGAGTGATTTTTTTTTTCAAACTGAAATATCCTTCCAACTTTCTCATATGTACTCCTTTGCTTGAAACCTTTCAGTGGCTTCACTTTCTCTTAGGACAGGGATCAAAACCTTGGCTGGCTGCAGTGTCTCATTCCGGCCTCCAGCTTCATCTCATGTCACCTCTTGGATCCAGTCCTTTAGCCACCCTCCAAAGGGCCAACCTCTCTCCTGCCTTAGGATTTTGGACAAGCCCCAGACCCAACCCGTGTCCTGGTGAATGCAAGAGTCGCTTCTTCATAGGTGCCGCCTCTGATTTTGAAGTCTGAGATGGATCTCTCTTGAAATGACATTCATCTTGTTCCTTTGCTTCAAAGCACAGTTCAAAATTACAACTATACACAAGTAAATTTAAGTTATAAGTATGCCCATGCTCTGTCCAACTGCACACTAAACCTTGTGAGGATAAGACTGCCTGTTTTAACACATCACTGTCTTCTCAACACTGGCCAAAACCTGGCACAAAATAAGCATGCCATTTTTTTAAATGAATAGAGACCACTCTGATGCTGGGAGGGATTGGGGGCAGGAGGAGAAGGGGACGACAGAGGATGAGATGGCTGGATGGTATCACCGATTCAATGGACATGAGTTTGAGTAAACTCCGGGAGTTAGTGATGGACAGGGAGGCCTGGTTTGCTGCAATTCATGGGGTTGCAAAGAGTCAGACACGACTGAGCGACTGAACTGAACTGAAAGAGTAGGGCAAGCAATCTAGACAGAATAGGGAGAGACAGATTCTTGCTATTTCTCCCACTGTAGGGATGAGCGCAAAAAAAAAAAAAAAAAAAAGTTCAAAACCTTAAACCCAGGGAGAACTTTGGGATCTATTTCATTACTATCTCCAGTAAGAAATTAACATTTCTGCTAAAAAATGAATACTGAACTATTTAATGAGAGTTGGACCATAAGGAAGGCTGAGTGCTGAAGAATTGATGCTTTTGAATTGTGGTGCTGGAGAAGACTCTTGAGAGTCCCTTGAACTGCAAAGAGATCAAACCAATCCATGCTAAAGGAAATCAACTCTGAATATTCATTGGAAGGACTGATGTTGAAGCTCCAATCCTTTGACCACCTGATGCAAAGAGGTAACTTGTTGGAAAAGACCATGGTGCTGGGAAAGATTGAAGGCAGGAGAAGGAGACAACAGAGGATGAGATGGTTAGATAGCACTGCCAACTCAATGGACATGAATTTGAGCAAACTCCGGGAGACAGTGAAGGACAAAGCCTGGCATGCTGCAATCCATGGCGTCGCAAAGAGTCAGATGTGACATAGCGACTGAACAACAACAAAAAACTATTTAATGAACTTAGTAGCCCTTCCAGAACCCACATCAGTCTTAGAGGCAGTGCAACCTTTAACCAGTCTAATAATCCTTAAAGTGAAAGTGAAAGTTCCTCAGTCATGTCTGACTCTTTGTGACTCCGAAGACTATACAGTCTGTGGAATTCTCAAAGCCAGAATACTGGAATGGGAAGCCTTTCACTTCCCTGGGGATCTTCCCAAACCAGGGATCGAACCCAGGTCTCCTGCATTGCGGGCAGATTCTTTACCAGCTGAGCCATAAGAGAGGCCCAAGAATACTGGAGTGGGTAGCCTATCCCTTATCCAGTGGATCTTCCTGACCCAGGAATCAAACTAGGGTCTCCTGCATTGCAGGCAGATTCTTTACCAACTGAGCTATCAGGGGAGCCCTATCCTTAACCAGTCATTAAAACAAAAAAATCCAGCCAAGCAATAATTGACATGATCAGTGTCAGTGATCCAGTCAACCGTCCATATTCCTACAAATTATCTTTGTCAAGAGGGAATTTTTGAATTGGATTGCGTAGAATCCTCCTCGCTTTTGAGACAATAAATATGCTTGTAATCAATTATCTGCAGATAATTCAAATAAGAATGAGCTGTTTTCTCAGATTCCTATTTCTCACCTTTCACACTGTTGAAGGACAGGGAAGCATGGTGTGCTGCAGTCCATGGGGCTGCAAAGAGTTGGGCACAACTTAGCAACTGAACAACAGCAACACAAATACATTTTGGCAGTTATAAATAATGCTGCTATGAAGATTGGGGTGCATGGATCTTTTTAAATTAGTGCACTCTATGTATATATACATATATACACATACATATATACACACATACATACATGAGTGCGTACACATATACATACACATACACACATATGTATGTGTGTGTGTATCTATGTATACACACCCAGGAGTGGAATTTCTGGGTCTCTTTTTAGTTTTTTGAGAGATCTCCATACTGTTTTTCACAGTGGCTACACCAGTTTACATTCCCACCAACAGTGTGCAAGTGTTTCCTTTCCTCTATATCCTCACCAACATTTATTTGTGTTCTTTTTGATGGTAGCTTTGATGGTATTCTGACAGTTGTGAGGTGATATTTCACTGTGGTTTTAATTTGCATTTCTCTGATGATTAATGATGTTGAGCATCTTTTCATGTGTCTATTGGCCATCTGTATGTCTTCTTGGAAAAATGTTTGTTCAGTTCATCTGCTCATTTTTTAATTGGGTTGTCTGTTTATTGATGTTGAATTGTTTATTTAGTTTGGGTATTAACCCCTTAGTAATATCATTTGCAAATATGTTCTCTCATTCACTAGGTTGTCTTTTCATATTCTTGAGGATTTACTTCACTGTGCAAAAGCTTTTAGGTTTAATTAGGTCCCATTTGTATATTTTTGCTTTTATTTCCTTCGCTTTAGGAGACAGATCCAAAAAAATATTGCTACAATTTATGTCAAAGTGTTCTGCCTATGAACACAAAATTGTAAAGCAACTATACTCCAATAAAAATTAATTTTAAAATAAATAAAAAAGAACAAAGAAAAAAAGGAGTTCTGCCTATGTTTGCTTCTTTCTAGAAGATTTATGGTTTCCTAGAAGTCTTCTTTAAGCGTATTTTTCCTCAGTGACTAAATTTCTGTTCCTCCTTTAAACCAATGTTTCCATCTTCCTGGTTCCTTCATTAAGGAACTGACGCATGATCACTATATGTTTATATGATAAACACAAAAATTTAAACTTGTGGAAATCATCCTTTGACAGTGTTTATTCATAAGGCAAGAAAGGTGTTCACCAGATATGAAGTAAAATGGCAGGTTACAGAACAGCATATATAGTAAAATCCCATTTATAGAAAAGCACACACAGAGGGAATATCTCTGAAAGTATATATACCAAGGGCTTCCCTGATGGCTGAGATGGTAAAGAATCTGCCTGCTATGCAGGAGACCTGGGTTCAATCTCTGGTTCAGGAAGATCCCCTGGAGAAGTGAATGGCAACCCACTCCAGTATTCCTGCCTGGAGAATTCCATGGACAGAAGGAGCCTAATGGGCTGCAGTCCATGGGGTTGCAAAGAGTAGGACACGACTGAGTGACCAACACTTTTCTTTCACATATATACCAAAGCGTAACTTGTGTTTGACTGTGGGGGGACTAAAGGAGATTATCTAATTATCTTACTTTTGAACTATCTTATTTTGGAGGTTTTCTAGAATGAGCAGGTAGTCTTCGCATATATTTTTTTAATCATGAACAATTTAAAAAAGAAATGTGATTTGACTTCCCTGGTGATCCAGTGGTTAAGAATTCACCTGCCAAAGCAGGGGACATGGGTTCAATCCCTGGTCCGGGAAGATTCCACATGCCTTGCCACAACTAAGCCTGTGTGCCACAACCACCAAAGACCAGGCACCATGGAGCCCGGGCTCCTCAACAAGAGAAGCCACGGCAAAGAGAAACTCACGCTGCCGTGAAGAGTAGCCCCCACTCGCCATAACTAGAGAAAGTGTGCATGCAGCAATGAAGACCCAGCACGCCAAAAGAAATTTTTTTTTAATGTTAAAAAAAGAAAAAGAAATGTGACTCAATTTCCTGATGTAGTCCCTATTCCTTTCGTATTACCCAACTACCTGCCACAGATCAGCGGTTGCCCCTGGAGCCAGAGACTCTGCTGTAAAGACTCTGCCCCATTCAGGGCTCCTCCCATGACTCCTGTGTCTAGATCGGCATTTTGTATCTTTTGTTAAGATCAATACCATTAATATGAATATTGTTGAATATTGTTGAATGTTGTTTCCAGGTTAGTTGTAGCACGAGTCCCACGTAGTACAACAGTCTTATGTTCGTAGAGTTCTTAAAAATTTCTCACTTTAAAAAAATTGTAATTTCCCAAATAAACCCATTTAATTCTGCAGTTCTTTTTTCTCCAGACGGGCAACATTTTCTTCCTGTTGGTAGTTGCTTACTTTCTTTACCCAGCTCTTCATGAATCCATTCTCAGTCTAGGTGCTTCTACAGTCCGCGAGGTTGCAAAGAATCACACGTGACTGAGCGACTGAGTGCAAAGACCACAAGACCAAGCTCTCCAGTGAAGAGCTGGTGTATTCCCACGTGTTTTTTAAAATTCACTTGTCTTTTTTTTTTTTTTTTTTCTGTCTTTATTTGGCTGTGCTGGGTCTTCCTGTGGAACACGGAAATTTCCATCTTTGTTGTGGCACATGGGATCCTTACCTGTGGCATGTAGGATCTAGTTCCCTGACCAGGGATGGAACCCAGGCCCCCTGCATTTGGAGCCTGGGTTCCCAATTGTAGAGTCTTAGCCACTGGGCCACCCAGGGAAGTCTTCCCATTTGTTTTTAAATGAGCTTGTCAGGAATTAGCTTTAGGGCATCTAAAGATTATTGTATTTTCGTATATGTTTTATTTAACTGATCAGGGGATAATATCACTTAAGTAACTGTGAGTATATAATTTTGCTTTTTCATTACCTTCTAAGCCAGATCAAAATCAGGATTTATCAAATTCTCAAGTAAAACTGAAAGTAAGGAATTTTTTTAGATGACTGACAGTTTTTGTGTATCTCAAATGTTAAAAAATGTTACAAATTGACTCCCTAGGGAATCTGTATCATATGTGATAAAACATGCAAAATCATATGAATTAAAAGATCATGGTTAATGATACCACATTTTACATCCAAAAGAAATATATAGCCTTGAAAACAAGTGGGGCCCTGTGGGGCTCCCAGGCACAGAGGCCTTTCTCTCCCCCATTTCTTGTAGGCAAGACTCCAGCCATCATGACCTTCCCTGGGTTCCGAGGGTCAGATTGGAACAGCTGCTAATCAAAGGAGGAGTAGCCAAGGTAACACCTGATGCAGGATTAAGGGGACCAGAAAAGCTCATCAAGATTAGAAGACTGAACACCTGAGACTCTGCTCACACCCTCATCTTGTCAGAGACCCCACCTTTGACCCACTAACACAAAAGCCCTCATCAAGTTCTCTGGGGTAAGGGACACAGTTTTTCGAGGCAGAGCCTGGTGTGTCTTCCTTGGCCTGGCAAAGCAATGAAGCTGTCCTTTCCTACTTCATTCCAAACTCTGTCTCCAGAATTTGATTTAGCACTGGTATTATAGAGAGGCTGAGCTTTTAGTAATAGCCTCTCTATAAAAAGTTCAGGCTTAAATAGTCATTTCACGTGTTTAGCCAATAGCAAAAGTGACAGAAATAATACCAGTTGCTAATATAGCATTTCAACTTTTTTTATTTTGTCCTAGCAGGTTAAAACTTTCTTCAAATAAATAGCATTTCAGTTTTTTTTAATTTTGTCCTAGCAGGTTAAAACTTTCTTCAAATAGAGAACTAATATTAAAAAAAATTTTTTTAAGAAAGCTGAAACCTAGTGGTCTTGCCTAAAATGAGCCAAATCAATTTTGTGTTGTAGGATATTCACATTTCTGCCCTTGAAAGCTATTGCCTGCTTTGTGGGCTGTTTGGCTGAAATAAACACTATGAAAAATACCTAGATTGGAACATACAATTTCTACCTGATAGGATTTAATCCTGAGTCGCCCTAAACTCCATCTAACTCAACCAACCTTTGCTGCTGTTGTTCAGTTGCTAAGTCCTGTGTGTCCGACTCTTTGTGACCCCATGACCTGCAGCACACCAGGCTTCCCTGTCCTTCACCATCTCCTGGAGTTTGCTCACACTCATGTCCATTGAGTCCATGATGCTATCCAGCCATTTCATTCTCTGTTGACCCCTTCTCCTCCTGCACTCAATCTTTTCCAGCAAAGGGTCTTTTCCCATGAGTTGGCTCTTCGCATCCAGTGGCCAAAGTACTGTAGCTTCAGCTTCAGCACCAGTCCTTCCAATGAATTAAGCCAACTTTTTCACTCTCCTCTTTCACTTTCATCAAGAGGCTCTTTAGTTCTTCTTCACTTTCTGCCATAAGGGTGGTGTCATCTGCATATTTGAGGTTACTGATATTTCTCCTGGCAATCTTGATTCCAGCTTGTGCTTAAAGCTCAACATTAAGAAAACTAAGATCATGGCATCCGGTCCCATCAGTTCATGGCAAAAAGATGGGGCAACAGTGGAAACAGTGGCAGATTTTATTTTGGGGGGGCTCCAAAATCACTGCAGATGGTGACTGCAGCCATGAAACAAAAAGATGCTTTTTCCTTGGAAGGAAAGTCTTGACCAGCCTAGACAGCATATTAAAAAGCAGAGACATTACTTTGTCAACAAAGGTCCGTCTGGTCAAGGCTATGGTTTTCCCAGTGGTCATGTATGGATGTGAGAGTTGGACTGTGAAGAAAGCTGAGCACTGAAGAATTGATGCTTTTGAACTGTGGTGTTGGAGAAGACTCTTGAGAGTCCCTTAGACTGCAAGGAGATCCAACCAGTCCATCCTAAAGGATATCAGCCCTGAGTGTTCATTGGAAGGACTGATATTGAAGCTGCAACTCCAATATTTTGGCCACCTGATACGAAGAACTGACTCACTGGAAAAGACCCTGATGCTGGGAAAGATTGGAGGAGAAGGGGACAACAGAGGATGAGTTGGTTGGATGGCATCACTGGCTCAATGGACATGAGTTTGGGTAAACTCCAGGAGTTAGTGATGGGCAGGGAGGCCTGGCGTGCTGCTGCAGTCCATGGGGTCGCAAAGAGTCGGACATGACTGAGTGACTGAACTGAACTGAACTTCCAATGAATATTCAGGATTCATTTCCTTTGGGACTGACTGGTTTGATCTCCTTGTTGTCCAAGGGATTCTCAAGAGTCTTCAGCAGCACAGTTCAAAATCAACCTTTGGAAAGCAACAAACCTTAATGGTTTTGATCCAAAGAGAGTGATGGGAGTACATTTTAAGAGCATCCTATATACCCCAAAGTCAACAGAGTCAGCTATCCCCTAAACCAGTATTGTCAGTCTTTCTCATTTTAGCCTTTTTAGTGGTTGTGTAGCTCCTGGAACTCTCAAACATTGCTGGTGGGAATGTAAAATGGGGCAACTACTTCAGAAAACATTTTGGTGGGGACCTCCCTGGTGGCTCAATGGTGAGACATCTGCCTGCTAATGCAGGGGACACAGGTTCAATTGCTGGTCTGGGAAGCTTCCACATGCCTCGGGGCAATAAAACCCATGTGTCACAACTACTGAACCCATGAGCCTAGAGCCCAAGTTCTGCAACAAGAGAAGCCGCTGTAGTAATAATTTGAGAAGGATAAAAATAAATAAATAATGAAAAAAAGAAAGATAACATTTTGGTGGTTTCTTATAAAGTTAACATATACTCAGCCTATGATCCAGGTGTTCCCAGAAAAGTGAATATATCCACACTGACCCGTAGAGTAGATGAACATTCACAGAAGCTCTAGTAATAACAGCCCCAAACTGGAATACCTGTCAACAGGTAAATGAAAAAACAAAAAAGCAACGGAAGGGAATGAATTACAGATACATGTATTAACATAGATAAAAATCTCAAAAACATGTTTGGCAAAGAAACCAGACAAAAGAGAATTGTACTGTATGATTATACCATGATTTCATTTGTGTGAAACTCTAGAAATCACAAATCTCGTCTATAGTGACAGAGCTGCCAAGAGTTGCCCAGAGCCAGAGGTTGGGGATGGGAACTGACTGGCACATGGGTGAGGGAACCCTTTGGGGTGATTGTTCTGCATTTTCCTTGTAGTGATGTTGCAGGGGTACTATATTTATCAAAGTTCATCAAACTGTACAGTTAAAATTGCATTTTATGATAAAAATTAGAGTTGTTTCATGTAAATTAACCTCAATAAAGTTGATTTTTTAAAAAGCCTGCAGAACCTACCCCTGGTTTGATCATCTCCCCCATACTCATTGGTAATTATAATGGATTCCATTCCCTATTTGGAGAGTGAGGGTACCCTTGACAGTATTTATTGAGCCATCGCTGTGTGCCAGACAGTGCTCTGAGAGCTCTGCGTGGATTAAGCTGTTTAGCCCATCAACAACCCCACGTGGCACCCACTGCCATGTCAGAGATGAGAGAAGCGAGGCACTGAGAAGTTACTTGCCTAAGAGCACGTGATTTCTAAATGACAAAGATAGGACTGACCCTACTCACACAGACTTGAACTGGCTCGAAATAACTCCAATACATTGTCTCCTAATGAATTTTTGGTATCTACTGAAGAGCTAGCAAATTGAAAAAAAAAACAAAACAAAACACCAAAGTTTTATTGGGTAACACCAGGTAAAAGGAGGAACATAATGACTAAGTATAAGAGCAGAGCAAGGGCTCCCAAACTGGGCAAAATGCTCTAAATGTGTTTCATAAAATGAACTACTGCCCCCAGCAAACTTGTATTTATTTTACTACCTCATTGAAAAGAAGTTTCTTACATAAATGCACAATTTGAAAAGTTATAAAAGAACAGCAGTCCCTTGCTTTTCTTCTCCCCAACCCCAAGCCAATGTCTACTAGGAAGTAGACATTCTCAACTGTTTCTCCTGTTATTATCTCCACATTCCCAAGACTAAGCTATTATTTCTTTCTTTCTTGCCTTCTTGCCCTGGGAGGTATAAAGATTTTACTCTCCTGTACCTTCTCCTCCATTTCTACTTCCTCTGACAAAACCATACCACAATTCTTGGTTAAATCAGCTATCGCTATTCAAATTACTTGGACACTGCTAAATGTCTAAGTATTAAGTATTATTCACTCGGTCATGTCCAAGTCTTTGCGACCCCATGGACTGTAGCCCTCCAGGCTCCTCTGTCCATGGGATTCTCCAGGCAAGAATACTGGAGTGGGTTGCTATTTCCTTCTCCAGGGGATCTTTCCAACCCAGGAATTGAACCCAGGTTTCCTGCATTGCAGGCAAACTCTTTACATTCTGAACCATCAGGAAAGTTAAAATGTCTAAGAAGTCCACTAAAACCAGTCTCTTTCTTATACAATCCTTCATTTTCCTTGGACTTAATAATTGCCTTATTTTCATTACTTTGTCAATTGTATTTCTCACATGTTCACACATATCCATTCCAGTTTCTCCCTGTCATCCTTCTCCTTTCCTCCTGCCCTTATCCAGACTAGGAACTGTCTATGCTGCATAGCAGTCATACTGGACTTTCAAGGTGGATTGCATGTGGGTTCTCCATTTCCTTTGAAGTTGTTGATACATGGAAGAGATAGCAGTGGTGTTCACTGTGATAATGCTGTTTACTCTGGAAGCTCTTGACTGGAGTCACTTTACATAATTTATTGAAAAAATATTTTACATGCATGAGTTCACAAACGTAATCAGACATTCAGAAATAGGGATTTCAGAAACCCAGTCCCAGACCCTAGGTTGTTGTTTTATTTTTTTCCCCAAACTGTGGCTATTCAAATTTATCTGATTCTTTTTTAAAATTTCTTCAACAGTACCTGAATCCTACAAGTGGGATTTAGAAAAGGCAGAGGAACCAGAGGTAAAATTGCCAACATCCACTGGATCATAGAAAAAGCAAGAGAATTCCAGAAAAACATCTACTTCTGCTACATTGACTACACAAAAGCCTTTGCCTATGTGGATTACAACAAACTGTGGAAAATTCTTCAAGAGATGAGGATATCAGACTGTATTACCTGACTCTTGAGAAACCTGTATACAGGTCAAGAAACAACAGTTAGAACCAGACATGAAACAACGGACTGGTTCAAAATTGGGAAAGAAGGACATCAAGATTATATAGTTACCCTGTTTATTTAACTTTTATGCAGAGTACATCATGTGAAATGCTGGGCTGGATGAATCACAAGCTGGAATCAAGATTGCAGGGAGGGAAAAAAAAGATTGCAGGGAGAAATAACAACCTCAGACATGCAGACGATACCACTCTTAACGACAGAAAGGAAGAGGAACTAAAGAGCCTCTTGTTGAGGGTAAGAGAGTGAAAAAGCTGGCTGAAAACTCCACATTCAAAAAACTAAAATCATGGCATCCAATCCTACCACTTCAAGGCAAACAGATGGGGAAAAGTGGAAACAGTGACAGATTTTATTTTCTTGGGCTCCAAAATCATTGCAGAGGGTGACTGCAGCCACCAAATTAAAAGATGCTTGCGTCCTGGAAGAAAAGCTATGACAAGCCTGGACAGTGTATTAAAAAGCAGAGACATCACTTTGCCAACAAAGGTCTGTATAGTCAAAGCTATGGTTTTTCTAGTAGTCACGTATGGATGTGAGAGTCGGACCATAAAGAAGGCGGAGCACCGAAGAATTGATTCTTTCAAACTGTGGTGCTGGAGAAGACTCTTGAGAGTCCCGTGGAGAGCAAGATCAAACCAGTCAATCCTAAAGGAAATCAGCCCTGAATATTCACAGGAGGGACTGATGCTGAAGCTCTAATACTTTGGTTACCTGATGCCAAAAGCCGACTCACTGGAAAACCCTGATGCTGGGAAAGATTGAAGGCAGAAGGGGGCAACAGACCCTTTGTACCTTTGATAGTACAAAATTATTGCTTTACATGGGATACAGTATTGTTGACTATGTTGAAATATCTTTTGGAGATATTTACTGGACTATTTACGGTTTTAATGAAAAATTATCTAGGCTTTACTTCAAAATAATCCTCTGTGGGGGTGAGGAAATAGAACACAAGACACAAATTGGTTACGTTTATGTTGCTAACTGTTAAAGTTGGGCAATGTGTCCGTGGGTGTCCATTGTATCACTTTCTCTACTTTTACATTTGTTTTAAAATTTTTCTTAACAATTTGTTAGATTTAAAAAAATGATTTTTTAGGGTAGAGCAGGGGCAAATATCGAAAATTAGAATACAGAAAGCAAAGATAAACGATGTTTCTTTTGACTTAATGAAGTTATAATGAAGCTATGTTAGTTGCACTATGACTTTTTACATTACAAATCTTAGCATTTAGCCTTCTAACTGAAAATTCCCCTCATGGCTATCTCAACTGAGATATAAATATTAGTAAAGTAGCTATAACGAGGTTTTCTTTCAGTTCAGTTCAGTTGCTGTCGTGTCCGACTCTTTGCAACCCCATGAATCGCAGCAAACCAGGCCTCCCTGTCCATCACCAACTCCTGGGGTTCACCCAAACTCATGTCCATCGAGTTGGTGATGCCATCCAGCCATCATCCTCTGTCGTCCCCTTCTCCTCCTGCCCCCAATCCCTCCCAGCATCAGTCTTTTCCAATGAGTCAACTCTTTCTTTCTTTAGTGTTTAACAACTAGATTTACTGAGCATTGACTCTGTGCCAAGCGCTGGTTAAGTGCTCTCCGTGAATTAGTAATACTGGATATAAGCCTGGATGATTGGCAACACACCTTTATCTTACACACTGTGTCTTTCCCTATCTAGAAGACTGGCATCATGCCCATTTTATAAATGAAAAAACCAAGGCTACATAATTTGCCTAAGGTTACAAAAGTAGCAAGTAGTAGATCTGAGATCAGAATCCAGACAGTTTGGCACGAGAGTGTACATTCTTAACCATACCATTGTAATGGCTCATGACTTAAGTCACACACACACACCCGTTCAATCTGAGTCAAGAGACTTAGTGTTGGTTGTCTTCAGTAAGTCAGGTGGATGTAAAGTCACTTTGCAAATCTAAGACTGTCTTTCCCACCTGTAAAGTTAGAGGACTAGTCTCAACAGTAATTTCCTAACAGTGTAGAAGGATATTCAAGAGTGACGGTGCTGGTGGTTAAGAAGCTAGCTTGGCAAGGATCCTTGGGCCATTTCAATCAGAGTAAAGACTTTTTTGGAAAAGAAATTGTTGTGCTAGAAGTTAAGGTATGAAAAGTCTTTGGAACTGTTACAAAAGTTTCTTTCTTGGAGCCACTGGATTCCAAGCAGCCTGGCATCAGGAAATCCCTGGAATCCTCTCCATGTACATGTGAAGTATATGCATTACACAGACACAGTTTTCTAGGGAAGGACAGTCAAGGCTTTTGTTAAATACATGAAGTAGCTTTTGATTCCATAAAGGATTAAGGACATATAAAATCGCTCTTTAGTTTTATACTCTTGGAGGAAACTAGCGATCAGTTTTTGAGAAAACCTGAATTTTAAGAGCCAAATGTTATTAGATAATGATGAATAAGAAATGGGGTTTCCCAGGTGGCACAGTGGTAAAGAATTCACCTGCCAATGCAAGAGACGCAAGAGACCTGGGTTCAGTTCCTGGGTCAGGAAAATCCTCTGGAGTAGGAAATAGCAACCCATTCCAGTATCCTTGCCAGGAAAATTCCAAGCACAGAGGAAACTGGTGGACCACAGTCCACAGCAGACCCAACTGAGTAACTGAGCACATAGCACACAGAATAAGACATATTAAAAGTACTGCCAGCTTGATAAACTGTGCACCTTCAACTGTCACTTGCAATTTGCTCTACTGGACCTACTGACTACAGTTAGAGTGAAATGTCTCATTTGGAACTAGCCTGTATCTGACACACAGTATGTTTAAAATTCTTTTCAGTTACAGACTTACACCAAGGAAAAGCCCAATCACTATGTATATATAAAGTATTTATTTTTATGCACATATTTACCTACAAAATTTACAGGAAATAAAACAATGAAGAATATATAGAATACCCTCTTAAGACTTAGTAGGAGCAGAGGGTTTATTGCTGCAGTTCAAAGAATAAAATTTTGTACATGTGAAAGCCAAGATGAACACATTTAAGATAAATGGCAGCCTTGTTAAAAATTTTTTGTCCTGTCTTTGAATTTTCAGCTTTACATTAAATGAAATTAAAAAGATTGCTCATGAAATAATTTAAACCTTTTCAAAATCTTCTAATAAACAGGTAAAAGGCACCTCCAGTTCTTTAAAATATTTACAGCAATCCCAATAGTTTAATCTTCAGGGTTATTATAGTACATGTGGCTAATATGCATACACAGTATGTCATTAACACTCTCTAAACAGTGAGAATTTTAGACTCTGGTTTGTGGCGCTGCTCCCAAGTGATCCCATGACGGAGTGGATGACCAATCACACCTGCACAATACTAGTGTAACAGCATGTCTACCACAGCATAAAATCCAATAATCTAAAACAATGACGGTCAAATTCCCAGACAATACGTAATTTATAACTAAATCTGTCTACTTAGAAGCCTTTGGAGTGTTCTTAAAATCATTTAAAAAAATATAAAGTATATTTAGCATTAAATGAAAACAATGAACCTGGAAAATAGCACTACAGTGGCTGAAATTCACTATCTGGTTTAACAAAAACTGTTTCTCAAAACATCTACAATTTCTTACAACATAATGGAGATGAATTTTCCTTAGCCTAAGCTCAATCCGATGTTTTTCCTGCATTATGATTAAAAGAGGAGTCTCAAGTGAAAGGCACAGCTATACGTAATAGCCGGTTTTAAAGAGCTGTGGAGATGGCAAGCGGATGTTCTTGAAATACTGGTGCAGGAGAACGAAGTCCACATAACATTTCCTCTTTAACATTGGCATTGATTGGCTATTTACAGTAGTTTGCAAAAATACATTATAAAAACTGGATGAGGTTCTGTTTCTAAGTTTAACTTAGTAACATATTACATACATACTTCATCTGCAAAAACCTTCGCAGGATCTGAAGTACTAAAGTGACACTAATACTGAAACACAGATAATCAAGGTACCACAGCACTGATAACGAGAGTCATCATCATGAAGATAATCTGGGGAAATATTGCACATTTCTTGTCTGTTGTTGCTATGACAGTCACATATCCAACTGTAAAAGGAATCTTTTATGGCTTTTTGCTGTATCACTTTTTGAAGAAAGGTTGTTTTAAGTCCCAAAACAATGAGTGTAGATTGTCATTGAACATGAGGCCTAGGTTTCAAAATTAGCTTTCCTGTCTGTAAAAATAAAAAGAAAAAACGGTTAAGAGTATATATATATACAATTCTATTAAAACTATCACCACTTTCCTAAAAGCCTTATAAGGCATCAGAACATCCCTCAACATTTAGTCAAGATTAAGCAATTAATAGTTATATTTTCTAAGTGTTCTTTGTGTAGAATTTTCTTCTAAAATCTTTAGTACTTTAAAACACACACACACAGTCTTCCTGAAAATCAGCCAACCAACCCATTGGATAAAATAAAATCCAGACTTGTATAGGCTAATTTATGCTCCTTACCAAGTGGAGTCTAGAAAACATAAATAAAACTGTGTATCTGAACAAAAACTTTCCCATTTTCTAACATCAAAACTTTAATTTCCTCAAGTTAAAATGCACACCTAAGGTTGAATGACAGACACTCATATGCTGCTGGTACTCACGCACACGGATACAAGTCTTCTGTTTCCATGTGCAGATGGGTACAGTAGGGCCCGTGCGGGGCCAGTGTCATAGTTACCAAAAAAAAAGGACGTACCATATAATCCAAAGAATTTCATTTCTAGGAACTTATCTGAAGAGATCCAAGTTTAAGGATGCTCATTTAAGTCCTGTTCTTTCATTCAGGATTGACTGAGTGCTTATCACGTGCCAGGCCTCAAGAGATGCTAGAAACCCAGTAACGGACGAGACAGTTTCCTGTCCTTGTGGAGCTTAAGCTCTAATGAAATATGCATAACATATACAACACGCAAAGTGTGGATGAAATTATGATGCATCCATAAAGTGGAGCACTACGTAATTAAACAAAACGGATGACATTAACTGAGATCATGTAAATAAAAAGGAAAAACAGGCCCAAGACCTTGTATACAGTTAATGTCCAATATATGTCAGCTCTGAAATCCTAACACTGGGTCAAAGAGCAGAATTGAAAACCCTGTAACACTGTTTAGAGGTTCTTTACTCATAAGCTTGATTATAACATCTTTCTCTTATAATAAGTACATGAGATACACAATAAAACATAAAACATGGTGATTATCTTTGGTTGCAAGGTTCTAGGTCAAAACTATTGTCAGGATTCTGGTTCCCTCTCAAGTCTTCAGTTCAGTTCAGTCGCTCAGTCGTGTCCGACTCTTCGAGACCCCATGAATCGCAGCACGCCAGGCCTCCCTGTCCATCACCAACTCCCAGAGTTCACCCAGACTCACGTCCATCGAGTCAGTGATGCCATCCAGCCATCTCATCTTCTGTCGTCCCCTTCTCCTCCTGCCCCCAATCCCTTCCAGCATCAGGGTCTTTTCCAAGGAGTTAACTCTTCGTATGAGGTGGCCAAAGTACTAGAGTTTCAGCTTTAGCATCATTCCTTCCAAAGAACACCCAGGGCTGATCTCCTTCAGAATGGACTGGTTGGATCTCCTGGCAGTCCAAGGGACTCTCAAGAGTCTTCTCCAACACCACAGTTCAAAAGCATCAATTCTTCGGCGCTCAGCTTCACAGTCTAACTCTCAAATCCACACATGACCACAGGAAAAACCATAGCCTTGACTAGACGGACCTTTGTTGGCAAAGTAATGTCTCTGATTTTGAATATGCTATCTAGGTTGGTCATAACTTTCCTTCCAAGGATTCGTGCCTTTTAATTTCATGGCTGCAGCCACCACCTGCAGTGATTTTGGAGCCCAAAAAAATAAAGTCTGACACTGTTTCCACTGTTTCCCCATCTATTTCCCATGAAGTGATGGGACCAGATGCCATGATCTTCGTTTTCTGAATGTTGAACTTTAAGCCAACTTTTTCACTCTCCTCTTTCACTTTCAAGAGGCTTTTGAGTTCCCCTTCACTTTCTGCCATAAGGGTGGTGTCATCTGCATGTCTGAGGTTATTGATATTTCTCTCGGCAATCTTGATTCCAGCTTGTGTTTCTTCCAGTCCAGCGTTTCTCATGATGTACTCTGCATATAAGTTAAACAAGCAGGGTGACAATATACAGCCTTGACGTACTCCCTTTCCTATTTGGAACCAGTCTGTTGTTCCATGTCCAGTTCTAACTGTTGCTTCCTGACCTGCATACAGATTTCTCAAGAGGCAGGTCAGGTGGTCTCGTATTCCCATCTCTTTCACAATTTTCCACAGTTTATTGTGATGCACACAGTCAAAGGCTTTGGCATAGCCAATAAAGCAGAAATAGATGTTTTTCTGGAACTCTCTTGCTTTTTCCATGATCCAGCGGATGTTGGCAATTTGGTCTCTGGTTCCTCTGCCTTTTCTAAAACCAGCTTGAATATCAGGAAGTTCATGGTTCGCATATTGCTGAAGCCTGGCTTGGAGAATTTTGAGCATTACTTTACTAGAGTGTGAGATGAGTGCAATTGTGCAGTAGTTTGAGCATTCTTTGGCATTGCCTTTCTTTGGGATTGGAATGAAAACTGACCTTTTCCAGTCTTGTGGCCATTGCTGAGTTTTCCAAACTTGCTGGCATATTGAGTGCAGCACTTTCACAGCATCATCTCTCAGGATTTGAAGGAGCTCAACTGGAATTGCATCACCTCCACTAGCTTTGTTCGTAGTGATGCTTTCTAAGGCCCACTTGACTTCACATTCCATGATGTCTGGCTCTAGGTCAGTAATCACACCATCGTGATTATCTCAAGTCTTACTTTCCCTTAATTTTTGGTAATACTTTTGTATCTTGGTAGAACTTTTACTAAGTTTTCTACAGTTTTACTGGGGTATAATTCATATAAAATTGTTAAGTTCTGACAAATGTATAGACCCAAGTTGCCACCTCTCAAGGCAAGCTACAGAACATCGTCACCACTTAGAAAGTTCCTCCATACTTCTTTCCAAGGTCAATGGAACCTGAGCTCCCGACATAACTGCTCACCATAGATTAACCTGCCTGTCTCTGACCTTTAAATAAATGGAACCTCACCGTGTGTTTTTCTGCTCCTGCTTCTTTCATTCAGTGTGTTTCTGAAACTCACCGGCGCCACTATGTTTCAGCACTTTTGTACCTTTTTAGCCTGCTATTATAAGATATGTAGTATTCCACTGTATAAAAATACCATGGATTTAATAAAAAGTTCAAACAAGACAAGCCAGTCATCCTTTCCATTTACCTCAAATTCTAGTCCTCTTACAGAAGAAAACAGTTTTAGCATGAATTCTTACATACTGTTTTTTTAATGGACTTATATTCACATATATGAATAAAAATTTGGTGCTTCTAACATGCTAATTAAGCGTTTCATTTCTAAATAACCTGATGATGGGGAAGGTGGGCAGGGGTACACATGACATAAGAATGGCCATGAAAACAAAAAAGAATGGCCAAGAGCTGATTTACTGTTGACACCGCTTGAGGATAAATGAAGTTCATTTAGCTCTTCTCTTTGCCTTCTTATGTTTGGAAATTTCCCTAATTAAAACTTAAAACAAAAAAAAGCACCAAACTGAGCATATTGTTTGTTAATTTACTTTTTGCTCCTACATTATGTCTTGGATGCTTCCATGTCTGTATTTACAGATTTACTTCTGATTTCCTATGATATGGCTTTCCCACAGCCTATTTCACCACTCCCTTGTTGAGACACAAAGATTATTTCCATTTTTTTTTTCACTACTAAGGAGGTTATAATGAACAACCCTGTGTACCTGTGGGATGGTACCCCCAACCAGGGTAGAAGAAAAACAGAATGGTTAGGTCATGAGGCAAGCACATACTACGTTTTATAAGACTGATGAAAACTATCCTTCAAAAAGGGCTTCCCTGGTGGCTCAGATGGTAAAGTTATGTACCTAAAATGCAGGAGACCTGGGTTGTGGGTTCAATCGCTGGGTCAAGAAGATTCCCTGGCGAGAGAAATGGCAACCCACTGTATCAATGTATAGTCCCAACAAGCAGTGTGTGGCTGCATCGTTTCACCACCACACTAGTTATAAAGTATTTAATTTTTACTAATCTGACAGGTGATATTTATAAATGAACTGTTTAACTTTGTACTTCCTCCATGATAAATGAGGCTGTCCAGTCTTCACCTTTATCCATTTGTATTTCCACTTGTGCAATATGACTTAACCTTTTCCCATTTTAAAAATGTACTATTTGTCTTTTTATTATTAATTTTTAATAGGTCTTCAAATATCACGGATACTATCCTCTATCATTCTCTTTCACCAATCCAGTTGTTATCCTGCCCTAGAATTTTTTTGACCTTTTATACTAATCTTCTATACTGGGTAGGTATTACTAAATAGTTTTTTTAAGTTGAAGGTAAAAATGCTTTTTATAAATAAAATCAAAATTGTGACATATTCTCATCATATTGATATGTGATTAACTTTTTTAAAAACATGGCAGGTTCATATGTCTATAGTCTATCAATTAATCTATTACTCTATTTAAAACTCTATATACACAACAGCATAAGATAAATAACAGTAGTTCATAAAACCAACTCCCAGAGAGTCATTTTTGGCCAATAATGACCACTGTATTTCACCAAATCTAAGACAGCTTCAGTTAGAAGGTGCATCATGACTTTCTGTCATTAAGACAAATTACACTCTCTACCAATTTAACTATGAGACACCACTGTTAGATATATCTCAATTTTCAGGGATGTTACAGTGTTTTTAAAAAAAGTGTCTTCAAATCAATGCTACAATGAATATTCTCCCTATTAATTCCATTGAGACAAATTATCTTTAATGCTTGTTTTACTTAAACCAAAGAACTTCAGTCCTTTCACATGTTGTCTACAGTTTTCTAATGAAAATACTCACATCATCACAAGACATGTTGTATTCCGCTAACACAGTTCGACATCGAGCAGCTATACTGAATAAATACGGTCAAAGGAAAATTTGTATTTCAAAAGTAAGCTTTTAACAACACGTAGAGAGGTGCTTTAGTTTAGTTCAGAGAACAAAATTCAACTCATGATGAAGGATACATTGACGGTGCGACCACTCTCTTGTGAATCCCAGCGAAGAATAAGCCTATTAGAGTGATGCAGCTAATGGTGAAAAACGGATGGTTCCACAAGGATGTGAAGAAGGACACCTGTCAAAACAAGATTTTGAAATATAAAAATGTTAAAAATCTTATAACAGTATTGGTTCCTACTTCTTTACTTGTACATGAACACATGTAACATTTCATTCTCTAAAGTACGAGAATTTGGTGAGTTCCCTGGTGGCTTTTGGGCTTTCACTGCCATGGCCTGCTCCTTGGAAGAAAAGCTATGACAAACCTAGACTGTATTCAAAAGCAGAGACATCACTTTGCTGACAAAGATCCGTACAGTCAAAGCTATGGTTTTTCCCATAATCATGTCTGGATGTGAGAGGTGGACCATAAAGAAGGATCAACGTTTTTGAATTGTGGTGCTGGAGAAGACTCCTGAGAGTCAGCTGGACAAGGAGACCAATCCAGTCAATCTAAAGGAAATCAACCCTGAATATTCACTGGAAGGACTGATGCTGGAGTTGAAGCTCCAGTACTTTGACCACCTAATGAAAAGAGCCAACTCAATGGAAAAGACCCAGATGTTCGGAAAGACTGGAGGGCAGGAGGAGAAGGGGTAACAGAGGATGAGATGGTTGGATGGCATCACCAACTCAATGGACATGAGTCTGCACAAACTCTGGAAGACAGTGAAGGACAGCGAAGCCTGGCATGCTGCAGTCCATGGGATCGCAAACAGTCAGAGATGACTTAGCCACTGAACAAGGAACAAGAGGGATCTGGGATTCCGTAAGCTGCGAGGCAAGGCAAAAAAAAAAAAAGGAATTTGAGGACTTTCCCAAATCCCAATTCTTCCTATTGTTATGCTACACAAATTAATGTCTGTTTTAAATCTTCAATGCAGCAAAACAATATAGTAATATTCCCTCCATTCATTCCAAATGCTTGAACCATTACAAATTCAATTCTATAATTAAAAAAATACCCTACTGACAACATTTACTGAACCCTTCCTAGTGAGAAGTAATTTAAAAAGCGTAAGACTACAAGTTCCGTGGACTTCCCGGGCGGTCCAGTGGTTAAGACTCCATGCTCCCAGAGAAGAGGGCTTTGATCTCTGGTTAGAAAAGATTCCACATGCCAAGTGCCATGGCCAAAGAGAAAAAAAAAAAAGAAAAAAGTTCTGCAGGCGGAGGGATACTGTTCTGGGCATGGCATTGCTATTTTCCCAACACCTGAAATAGGACTTGGCAAATATTGGTGCTCAGGGGCTTCCCCAGTGGCTCAGTAGGTAAAGACTCAGTCTGCAATGCAGGATACACAGGAGACAGGGATTCAATCGCTGGGCTGGGGAGATCCCCTGGAGGAGGAAAATGGCAACTCACTCCAGTAATCTCGCCTGGGAAATCCCCTGGACAGAGGAGCCTGGCGGGCTACAGTCCAAAGGGTCGCAAAGAGGTGCACACGACTGAGCAACCACCCAGGCACATATAGGTGCTCAATATTGTTGAATGAATGGAGATGAAGCCTCTAATCTCAACAAAAACACAAGTCAGACATGATCTAGTTATCTTCCCTGTTAAAAAGCAGAAGTGATCAAACTGCATACACAACCTGGTCTCAGTCTAATCACTACCATTTTCCTTTTCTCTCTTCACCTGGCTAGCTCCTACATATCCTTACAAGACTGAGTTTCAGCATCACCCTTTCTTTCTGAAAGAAACAAAACATGAGTTTGGTTTTGAAGTTACTAGATTTAGATGGCCACAGGACATTCCAGTAGAAGAGAATAATTAGTAGCTAGCCATAAAAAACTACAGTTCAAGAGAAACAAAGAGCTAATTTCAGATATGAGCATAATCAGATGGTAGAAAAAAAACAGAACCATCCACAATTCTGAGACTATGTAGAAGGACAAGGGAACAGGATCCAGAATGGGAACAAGCGTAGGCACTGAAGCCAGACTACTGGGAATCAGAATGCAGATGGAGAAGGCAAGTATTTAGAGTCTAGAAAAAGAAATCAAGTGGACTAGAAACTAAATGGGAGCAACAGAATCAAACTAAGGGCATCTGTGCTCCACTCTCATACTAAGATATGTGTACATGTTTCAAGACAGAGAACTAAACTTAAGGAAGAACAGTGGCCTAGCATGGTACTGCTTAAATAAATTTGTCAAGTGAAGAGATGACAGGTTGAAAACATCAGGAAGGAGAAAGCTCCCAGAAGGATGGGATCTTGAAGAAAGATTAATATTCCAGAGTAATGTCTTCTTAAACCCTTGAGGACAGTTCAATTCCCACAGGCTAGCTGTGTTTTATGAGCCCTGCACAATATTAGCACATACAGTGTTTTAGTTTTAATTAGGTCAGCATCCGCCTTCTTTCCTCCATGGCAACAGTCAACTGCACCCAAGTAACAATTTCCTCCTTTAGTCTGGGCACTCCTGTACTTTCCAGTTTGCCACATTCCCTCTCCCCTATGCCCCTCCACCTAGCCACTGGCTTTCGAGTCTGCAACTCTTCTTACAGACACAATCACTGTTTGTCAGGTTTGAAGTTATTAAATATTGAAATACAGAGTTGACATTTAGGCTAATACTTACATTCTCACCTAATTTAGAGAATTACATTAACTACAGAATTTTGAGCCTATTTCATATTACATTTAATTCTATGTTTTATTAAGATGTCAACTAGCTGAAATCAGCTTATGTTTTTCCCAATTAGAAGTCAGATTCATTTCCCAAGACAGACCTTTTTCTTGCCAGCCTCCTTCACTCTTCCCCTAAGGATGAGTACCAGCTATAAAGGGACACACAGGAGGGTTTCTTATCCATTATAAAAACCCCTCTATTAACGTGAAATCCCATCACCAACCTCCCCTGCTCCTATTCTTTTGTGTTTCCACCTCAGTGGATAAAGTCAGAGAGATTACATGGTAAATAACCCCCTGGTTGTCTGAACTGCCATTTAGACTGCTGACAAAAGTCTTATTAATAAGTTTTTCTTCTATATAACTTAACGGTTGTAAATAAAGCTACTGAAAATAGTTTATCTAGTTATAGTTTAAAAGGGGAAGGTTAATTTTGTGAAAATTACAATATCATTAATACCTAAAGAAAGCTGAACTGGGAGAAAAGAAACTTCGCTGAAAAACTGAAGATGATTACTTCCTTTAACAAAAAAGCTCAAGTTTTAAATTAAGGCACAAGTTGGTAGAAAGAGGTAGAAATTTCAGAAACATGCTATGTTTCATTAAAGGATGCTTCAAGAAATAACATTATGAAATCTGTTACTGCATTTGGCACAGCGATATTCTTGGTGTCCAATGGGAGATCTCTCAGTGTCTCCTATATTAAACTTCAGGCAGATTTTTTTTTTTTTAAAGATAAAATGAAGTTGAAAAAGAAGGGCTCTGACAGTTTAGGGAATTTACACATCTGTTCTCTTCATGATGAAAACCATGGAACTGGCAGTGACTTCAGTTCAGTTCAGTCGCTCAGTTGTGTCTGACCCTGCGACCCCATGAATCGCAGCACGCCAGGCCTCCCTGTCCATCACCAACTCCCGGAGTTCACCCAAACTCATGTCCATCGAGTCGGTGATGCCATCCAGCTATCTCATCCTCTGTCGCCCCCTTCTCCTCCTGCCCCCAATCCCTCCCAGCATCAGAGTCTTTTCCAATGAGTCAACTCTTTGCATGAGGTGGCCAAAGTACTGGAGTTTCAGCTTTAGCATCAGTCTTTCCAAAGAAATCCCAGGACTGATCTCCTTGCAGTCCAAGGGACTCTCAAGAGTCTTCTCCAACACCACAGTTCAAAAGCATCAATTCTTCGGCGCTCAGCCTTCTTCACAGTCCAACTCTCGCATCCATACATGACCACTGGAAAAACCACAGCCTTGACTAGACGGACCTTTGTTGGAAAAGTAATGTCTCTGCTTTTGAATATGCTATCTAGGTTGGTCATAACTTTCCTTCCAAGGAGTAAGTGTCTTTTAATTTCATGGCTGCAATCACCATTTGCAGTGATTTTGGAGCCCCCCAAAATAAAGTCTGACACTGTTTCTACTGTTTCCCCATCTATTTCCCATGAAATGATGGGACCAGATGCCATGATCTTAGTTTTCTGAATGCTGAGCTTTAAGCCAACGTTTTCACTCTCTTTCACTTTCATCAAGATGGTTTTTAGTTCCTCTTCGCTTTCTGTCATAAAGGTGGTGTGCCACTTCAGAGACCCTGGCAATTATGCTGGCCCAGATGGTCTATGGTATTAGTGAGCTGGTTTCCGTCCTGGTTCTGACATCCTCCTGTTTTTTTCTGGTCTTGGCTGCTTAGTACACTTACATCTACTATTTAATCATAATGCTTACTGCAAAGTTGTCTCAAATGCTTTACGGGGTGAGGAAAGGCATTAACAAAAGTAACTCATAGAAGAAAATGTTGCTGTATAGTTTTTAAAAGTTGGTACTGATGATACTAAACGAACAAAACAAAATATAGTGTTTACACTGAAATATGTAATAGGGAGATACATAACAACTGCATACAAGTTCAGAAATGAAAAGTAATTTAAGTAGTATTTCTTAGACCTTTTTCTTGGCAAAGATACTTGACCCGCAATAGCCAGCTGAAGTTTTTTTCCAAGCAAATTAATATAAGGCATATTTTTAACATGATTAATATCACTACTAGTACTAATAGGAAGCATTTGATTAATACTTTACAAAAAACAAAGCATTGCTATAGCCATTGTCTCACTTAATCTATGAAAGATTTTAAATCAAAACTTCTACCTTTTGTGTCTCGGGATCTATTAACCAGTTCCAGGCACCAGTAGCTGTACAGACAGATACCACTATAAGAAGCACTGATGAAAGATAAACACGAAATTAGTAAGGAAATAAGCCATTAATGTGATACTACTACCAGTTCTTAATAAACAACAGCCAGAGGATGCAGCACTTCACTAAAGGGAAAATGTACTCCACTCAGGAATTAGGGAAACTTGCCACAAGACCTTGGGGAATTCTCTAAAACAATGTGAACCTTAGTAACTGAGGCGGATACTGTCCCCCTGAATTCTTTAGTCAGTATTTCTATAGATTTATGAAATTAAAAGCAGTAAGAACCAAAGTGGTAAAACTTTAATGTAAATTTCTGTTATGTGCTTTATGCTTTCTGCAGATTCAAAACAAAAAACACTCCCCACCAAAACCTCATTTTTTAATGTAAACAAACCAAACAAAGACTCTTTCATGAATGCACTGAGAACCTGGACTAAAGAATTCTGCCTTGCAGACAACCGCCTGTTGTTGAATTAAACAAAGGTCAGTGTTAGGGAGTGTGGAACACACCCATCAGTATCAGATTTTCTTTAAGGGACTTAAGGAAAGTTGGGGTAGAATTACTGACAGTACAAGTTAGAAAGATTCTTTCTCCTCATTAAGGTAGAATTATTTTAGAAATTCTAGATAGAGCATAAGTAAAACCTGAGAATAAATAGTATTACTAAAATACTATTATACTATTAAAAATAATACAGGGGCACCAAGACCTAGTTAATGTTCTAGAGACCAAGACAGTTAACTTTCTTTCAATTGGGATGCAAACATTTTTAAAAATTTACAGATCAAGCTTCAAAGACCAACAGAAATATTGCGAAACCTTAATTATCTAGAACCTCTGGTGATGCACTTTTAGAAGAGGCAAATCACAGAAAAACAATCTCATTTTAGTTATTTAATAATACTCAAAATTTCAAATTTATGCTCTCAGCTCAGAACAGATTAAACTCAGTTTCTTACATTTCTATATTTCCAATAAGAAATATACTAAAGTATACAGATTTTTCTTTTCTTAAAATGAAGCAAAATCATAATCAAACCCACCAGACAGGACCTCATACAAATGGGTATACTAAACAAGCTGATGTCGTTTATATGGAAGCACTGAGACTGTGAACCAGAGAAAAAGTGTATTCATTATATTACATTTTATACTCCTATACATTTAAAAAGATTCCCAAGTAACAGTGAAATAAGGTTTTCGGGATAATTCCTAGGTAAACGGGAGAGCTTGAGAAAAATCATTACTAGTGAATTCTGACCAATCAGAATTCCTGTAACGTATGATTAGCACTTTGCACACAGATTTACTAAAAATTACACAAAAAACCTTGACATAGGAAAAGACCCCTGACTTCAACAGTGCTCTTCAGTTCAGTCCCACCAACTGAATCCTACTTCAAAATAAAGGATGTCCTTCTTGGGCTTCCCTGTGGTTCATCTAAGAATCTGCCTGCAATGCGGGAGATCTGGGTGTGATCCCTGGGTTGGGAAGATCCCCTAGAGAAGGGAAGGCTACCCACTCTAGTATTCTGGCCTGGAGAAGTCCATGGACTATAATAGAGACCATGGGGTCCCAAAGAGTGGGACACAACTGAATGATTTTCACTTTTCACTCTTCTTGGAAAAAATTAGACTTCAGCAATGAACAGCCAAGAAATTAAGACTCTCCCAACATAAGTTACCAAAGTATTCTGCTTACTGATCTTATCACTTATATATTTGTCTACATTTCCTATTTCCTATATATTTCCATGCAGCAGTAACTACAATTCTTTCAAGTCACATTTTACAGTATTGGTGAATATCACTTCCTTTAACAAACTTTACTTCAATAGTTTATAGGCAAAACTGTAAAACTGCTAAACAGATCACTGAAATTTTTATCACGTGTTCTGGTAACCAGATTTGCCATATATGTCTAACAAAATATATGTATTTTAATATAAAAATAAAAATTCAACCACACAAAATAAGACTATCCTTTTAGGGCTGTCAGTTTCTTTTCTTAAAATTTCTTTAAAATGCTGTTATTTACAAAATTAAATAGATCTAAAACTGTCAAAACAAAAGGGAACCTTATGGTTTAATAAAGCAAGCATTTGTTTGCTTTTTAAGCAAGCATTCGTTAATCAAAAGTTTTACGTGAAAGCAAATCACTGCTAGGTAGAATAAAAGTATCAACTGTCAGCTTATTTTCCTTTAAAAAAATGTCTAAGCACTTACTTCTCCAACGTCCAGTGGCAGGTTGCAAACAATGAATATATTCAGTAAGTCTCCTCTCGAAAGCCTTGAGATCTAGGTAAAAAGATTTCAATTTTGAAATTAGCTACTCTTACTAGTCTGAATCTATTACGATGAATTTTAAATACTCTAACTGCTTCAGGTCTTGCACACCAACTTACACGTATGACTGCACTGTTTACTTCTTCACTATGACACCTTTATGCACTTGACAGAAACACTAGGTTTCTATAGTTCCAATTTCACATATAAGAAAACTAGCTGGTTCCTCGTAAAATGGTATGTGGAAAATCAGCAGCAGCCTCAGTCGGCGCCAAAAGCTAGAAATTTGGGGTTGCAAAAAAAGGATCAAAATCAAGTCGAGTTTTAACTCTGTTGGAATCAAGAACTCCGTATTTGGATAATGTCTTTCCTAGGACCAAAGTCTCGATGCCCTTATGTTTAATTAACAGCTACGCTTTCAGTCTGCTCTTACTGGACTGATACAGCTAACGGAGGGGTAATGGAAAGATGCTCCCTTTTCCAGCCTCCCAAGAGCTTACAAGACGATCTATGTGGCACTTCTGGAGCGCCGACGCCTAGTTCTACAAGACAGGGGCGTTTAAGGTGTTCCCTCTGAATAAGCAAGGTAAGGTATCATTTTCAGTTGCGCTTTTCAAACTTTAAAAAGGAGACCAAGAAGCACTCCCTTACCCCGGCAGTTACCAAAAACCAAGGCAGGAATTAGGGACACAACTCTTAACGACTATCAGAAAAAAATAAAGTGAGTTAGCGCCCTACAAGGCACAAAGTACAACGGTTTGCTAACGAGTAAGAAATAGAAGTAACCGGGCGAGAAGCTCCCTGGTCCACGCAGGGGGAATGAGGGGGGAGCTGACGCAGCGCCTCTCCAGCGCCGGCGGAGGCCAGGCGCGCCGGAAGCAGTGCCTGGCCGTGTCCGGCCGCCCCTTGGCCCCTGTGCCGGCCCCCGCGCCCCCAGCTCCGGGCCCCGTCAGTCCATCCTTCGCGGCCTCCTCTCTCCCGACCAGTTCCCACGATTCCGGCGCCTCGAGAGCCCCGCAAGCTTCCGGGAGGAGTTAGGGAAGGACCCAGGAGGCGCACCCTACCTTCCGCCTGCTCCAGCGAGTTCATGTCGGGCGGCAGCTCCGGTCACCGGCGCGGCCCCGTCCGCATCTCAGCTCCGCGGTCCCTACCCGGCCCGCAGCGCCAACTCCCACCTCTAACCGCTTCCCTCCGCCCCTCTTCTTGGCACCGCCCCTTGAATAGACCCGCTACGCTCATTGGACATTTCCGCCAGACCCTATAACTAAGACGGCTTTCTACTGGCTAGTTCCCTCACGGTCCTCGGGCACCGGCGTTGGACGGTCAGCCAGAGGGACCAAGAGTTGTCGGCGGCTGAGTTGACGTGACACTAGCGCCGCCTCCTGCCCTGGGGAGGAACTGCAGCCTGTCCCGGAAAGTTCATTCATTCGTGTGTGTATTTCTAGTTTCCGGCTTGATTCTTTCATTACTTAAATAAGCCTGGCGTGCTGCAGTCCATGGGGTCGCCAAGAGTCGGATACGACTGAGCGACTGAACGACGACGAACCCTTTAAGTACACATTTCTCCCTTGGTTATTTTTTCTCATGACATCCAATTTTCATAAATCGTAAAATGAGCAAAGTGTTCTGGAACTTTAAAAAAAATCTGTAAGGCATTGACTACATTTATATTTGATTAAAACGCTTTCTTGCTCCTTTCCTTGTGGTCACTCATTCATTCAAGAACTATTGCATGTCTGGCAGGCACTGTATTTATCAGGGATTCAGTTTAGCAAGATAGACAAGATTCCTATCCTCAAAATGGAAGGGTTACAGCAGACAATAAACATGCAAATAGATCGTTAATTTCAGATAATCTTGGTTCTGTGAAGGAAGTAACAGGGTAATAGGATACAATGAGATAAGAGTGGGAGGTGGATGGTGGGGTGGTTGGTGGTGGGAAATGGGAACTAGTTCTGCTGCTGCTGCTGCTGCTAAGTCGCTTCAGTCGTGTACACTCTGTGTGACCCCATAGACGGCAGCCCACCAGGCTCCCCCGTCCCTGGGATTCTCCAGGCAAGAACACTGGAGTGGGTGGCCATTTCCTTCTCCAATGCATGAAAGTGAAAAGTGAAAGTGAAGTCAATCGCTCAGTCCTATCGGATTCTTAGCGACCCCATGGACTGCAGCCTACCAGGCTCCTCCGTCCATGGGATTTTCCAGGCAAGAGTACTGGAGTGGGGTGCCATTGCCTTCTCCGAACTAGTTCTAGGGAAGAGCTATTTAATACATAGGGCGGGACGTTTGATTTGAGAGCCCCAAAAAGCAACTGGCTATACAAAGATAGGTGCTAAGAAGCTCCAAGTGGCACTGGGATTTTTTCACTGTTGGTATTTTATTTACTCATCCTTCAGTTTTCCTCTTCCCCACTTGCTATTAGAACTAACACATTCTTGCCCATTACTTCACTTTGTAGTTTCCTTTACCCTAACACTTCCAGAGCCTTCCTCTGAGCCAAACCCTTTACATACATTATCTCATTTAGGGCTCCAACACAATCTTTTTTTAAACTGTGGGTCAAAACCCCTGAGAAGATCATGAAAGGCATGAAATGAGCCATAATTGTTATTTTGTAAATATGAGCTAAAGTAATTAGAAGTAAGAATGTGTCATTTCATGATTCTTTATTTTGTTTGTGTGTGTATTACATATGTGCTATGTTCTGATCATAATGTAAAACATATATGTAACTGAGCATTCCAACAAAAAAAAGGTTGAAAGCCACCAATGTAGGTATTAATAGGCTCATTTACAATGAGAAAAGTAAAACAAACTTGCCCAGAAGTGTGTGTATCAGTCACACACTCATGTCACAGATTCATTTTCATCTGTGTTAAAAAAAAAAAAAAAATTGAACATGCCTTTGAAAGGGTGTGTATTTTTATCCTGTTATTGGCACCTGCATGTATGGATCACGGGGGCCTGGGGAACAGTAAGGGGAGGAAGAGAGGAAAATAGGGGCTCATAGTCAGGCTAAAAAATTTTGAACCTGAAGTAATGGGGAGACCGAAGGATATAGATTTGTAGAAACATTATATCAATGAGATTTGTCAAGAAGATAGTTAACAAATATTTAAGGAATACATGTTTCAGACACTGGGATATAAGCCGAGAATGCAAAGGTCTCCCTCTAGGGTCTTCTGCCCTGTGTAAAAGATAGTGTTTAGTGTAAAAACAAAAGAACACTGAAGACCCTTAAAACATCAGTGATAAGATGAAGATCTGCTTCAAAGAGGGATAGCCAATACAATAACTAAAGTTTCTTCTATTTTCCTGGAGGTCTGGTGCTACATCTTTTATAGTTCAGGAGTATGTAAACCTCCTTAAACCCCACAGCAGCAATATGAACCAAAAGGTGTTATCAAATCCATTTTAGGGTTGAGTTTAGAAATAGGCAGATGAGTTGATTAGCTCCAAACACTTCCACTGGGATTATCCTTGACTCTCTCTCCCTCTCTCTCTCCACACGGTGGATCAGATTCTATAGCAAATCTCTTGGCTCTACCATCCACATTGATTTAAAATTTAATCACTTCTCACCACCTCTGCAGCTCCCACTCTAATCCAAGCCACCGTATAGCCTGGATTTACAGCTGTGGCCTCTCACCAGCCTCCTGTTCCCACCCTTTTGCCAAATAGTGATTTGTAAAATACTAAAAGATCACACGTTGTCCTCAGGAACTTCCAATGGCCCCTTGGAGTGACTACAACAGGGATCTTCCTGCCATCTCCATGGTGACACCTTCTAAAATAATTTTGACAAATTGTATGCCTCCTCACATGTTTCAGAAGCTACATCTGAGATTTTCATCATGGACTTGAATCCTTGTAAAAGATGTATTTTATAGTACTGTAAATATTGACATTTGGAAGTAAACTCTTATGTGACTCTTTTAAAGGTATTCAATGGAATCAAAATACCATGGCAATTTGACACCCACCATCATCCCTTTAAAAATACATGAATATCTGCTATGAATATGGACATAAAAATTCTTTAAAGAATTAGCAAATCAGATCCAGCAACATATAAAAAGGAGTATACAACAAGGTGAAGTGTGATTTATCCCATGAATGCAAAGTTGGTTTGACATCAGACTTAGACAATGAACTTATGGTTTATGAGGGAGAAGGGTTAGGGGGAGGGATAGTTAGGGAGTTTGGGAGTTTGAGAGAACACATTGCTGTATTTGAAATGCATAACTGACAAGGACCTACTTTACAATTCAGTTCAGTTCAGTCGCTCAGTCATGTCCGACTCTGTGCGACCCCATGAATCACAGCACGTCAGGCCTCCCTGTCCATCACCAACTCCTGGAGATCACTCAGACTCACGTCCATCGAGTCAGTGATGCCATCCAGCCATCTCATTCTCTGTCGTCCCCTTCTCCTCCTGCCCTCAATCCCTCCCAGCATCAGAGTCTTTTCCAATCAGTCAACTCTTCACATGAGGTGGCCAAAGTACTGGAGTTTCAGCTTTAGCATCATTCCTTCCAAAGAAATCCCAGGGCTGATCTCCTTCAGAATGGACTGGTTGGATCTCCTTGCAGTCCAAGGGACTCTCAAGAGTCTTCTCCAACACCACAGTTCAAAAGCATCAATTCTTCAGCGCTCAGCCTTCTTCACAGTCCAACTCTCACATCCATAACATGACCACTGGAAAAGCCATAGCCTTGACTAGACGGACATTTGTTGGCAAAGTAATGTCTCTGCTTTTGAATATGCTGTCTAGGCTTGTCATAACTTTCCTTCCAAGGAGTAAGCGTCTTGTAATTTCATGGCTGCAGTCACCATCTGCAGTGATTTTGGAGCCCAGAAAAATAAAGTCTGACACTGTTTCCCCATCTATTAGCCATGAAGTGATGGGACCAGATGCCATGATCTTCATTTTCTGAATGTTGAGCTTTAAGCCAACTTTTTCACTCTCCTCTTTCATCAAGAGGCTCTTTAGTTATAGTTTATTATTATTAACTACAGTCACTGTGCTGTACATTTCTAGAACTATTCATCTCATAACTAAGAATTTACACCTTTTCACCAACATTCGCCCATTTCCCCCATCCCTCAGCGCCTACAACCACCGTTCTACTTTCTGCTTCTATGAGTTCAACTTCTTTAGATCCTACATTTAAATAAGATAACACAGTAGTTTCCATGTCTAGCTCATTTAGAATTATATCCTCAAGGCTCATCTATGCTGTCACAAACGGCAAGATTTCAATCTTTTATATAGTCAAATAGTATTCCTCTGTGTGTGTGTGTGTGTGTGTGTGTGTGTGTGTGTGTAGCTCACGTTTTCTTTATCCATTCAACCACCAACAGGCACTCAGGTAGATTGTTTCCACATGTTGGCTGTTGTGAATAACACTATGATGAACTTGGGGGTGCAGATAGCTCTTTGATATACTGATTTCATTTCCTTCAGATATATCCCTAGAAGTGGGGTTTCTTTCTAGATCAAATGGTAGTATTTTTTTTTTTTTTTGCCATGCTGCTCAGCTGGTGGGACCTTGGTTCCCTGACCAGGGGTTGAACCCAGGCCACAGCAGTGAAAGTACAGAGCCCTAACCACAGGAGCATCTGGGAATTCCCTATTTTAAATTTTTAAAATTAAATCTCTATACTATTTTCTAAAATGGCTGTACCAGTAGCAATTTTATTCTTATTTTTTCATTATTATACATCTATGCACTGAAAAGAGCTTCCCTCATAGTTCAGTTGGTAAAGAATCTGCCTGTAAAGCAGGAGACCATGGTTCAATTCCCAGGTCGGGAAGATCCACTGGAGAAGGAATAGGCTACCCACTTCAGTGTTCTTGGGCTTCCCTTGTGGTTCAGCTGGTAAAGAATCTACCTGCAATGTGGGAGACCTGGATTAGATCCCTGGGTTGGAAAGATCCCCTGGAGAAGTAGAAGATAGTGGCAAGAATATACAGAAGAGCTATACAAAAAAGATCTTCATGACCCAGCTAACCATGATGGTGTGATCACCCACCTAGAGACAGACATCCTGGAATATGAAGTCAAGTGGGCCTTTAGGAAGCATCACTACAAACAAAACTAGTGGAGGTGATGGAATTTCAGTTGAGCTATTTCAAATCCTAAAAGATGATGCTGTGAAAATGTTGCACTCAATATGCCAGCAAATTTGGAAAACTCAGCAGTGGCCACAAGACTGGAAAAGGTCAGTTTTCATTCCAATCCCAAAGAAAGGCAATGACAAAGAATGTTCAAACTCCCAAGCAATTGCATTCATCTCACACACTAGCAAAGTAATGCTCAAAATTCTCCAAGCCAGGCTTCAACAGTACATGAACCATGAACTTCCAGATGTTCAAGCTGGATTTAGAAGAGGCAGAGGAACCAGAGATCAAATTGCCAACATCTGTTGGATCATTGAAAAAACAAGAGAGTTGCAGAAAAACATCTATTTCTGCTTTATTGACTATGCCAAAGCCTTTGACTGTGTGGATCACAATAAACTGTGAAAAATTCTAAAAGAGATGGGAATACCAGACCATCTGACCTGCCTCCTGAGAAATCTGTATGCAGGTCAAGAAGCAGTAGGTAGAACTGGACATGGAACAGCAGACTGGTTCCAAATCGGGAAAGGAGTACGTCAAGGCTGTATATTATCACCCTGTTTATTTAACTTCTATGCAGAGTACATCATGTGAAATGCCTGGCTGGATGAAGCACAAGCTAGAATCAAGATTGCTGCGGAGAAATATCAATAACCTCAGATATGCAGATGACACCACCATTATGGCAGAAAGTGAAGAACTAAAGAACCTCTTGATGAAAGTGAAAGAAAAGAGTGAAAAAGTTGGCTTAAAACTCAACATTCAGAAAAGTAAGATCATGGCATCTGGTCCCATCATTTCATGGCAAATAGATGGGGAAACAATGGAAACAGTGAGAGACTGTAGTTTTTTAAACTCTAAAATCACTGCAGATGGTGACTGCAGCCATTAAATTAAAAGACACTTGCCCCTTGGAAGAAAAGTTATGACCAACCTAGACAGCATATTGAAAAGCAGAGACATTACTTTGCCAAAAAAGGTCCATCTAGTCAAACCTATGGTTTTTCCAGTAGTCATGTATGGTTGTGAGAGTTGGACTACAAAGAAAGCTAAGTGCCGAAGAATTGATACTTTTGAACTGTGGTGTTGGAGAAGACTCTTGAGAGTCCCTTGGACTGCAAGGAGATCCAATCAGTCAATTCTAAAGGAAATCAGTTCTGAATATTCATTGGAAGGACTGATGCTGACACTGAAACTCCAATACTCTGGCCACCTGATCTAAAGAACTGACTCATTGGAAAAGACCCTGCTGCTGGGCAAGATTGAGGGCAGGAGGAGAAGGGGACGACAGAGGATGAGATGGTTAGCTGGCATCACCGACTCGATGGACATGAGTTTGAGCAAGCACTGGGAGTTGGTGAAGGACATGGAAGCCTGGCGTGCTGCAGTCCATGGGGTTGCAAAGAGTCAATTCACACAACTGAGTGACTGAATTGAACTGAACTGAAGCACTGAAAAATCTTTTTCACAGAAAGAAGTGGATGGGCATGGAAGGAATTTTGTAAAATCAGTGTTACTCAGTTCTTTAAAGTCCTTTTGAGTCATCTGCCAAGATCATGTGATAATGCAATTAGGATGGTTAATGTTAAAAAGCGTTGGTGAGGATATGGAGAAATTTGAACACTTGTGTTGGTGGGAAATTAAGTATAAAATGCAACTACTGTGAAAAACAGCATAGTAGTTCCTCATAAAATTAAAAATTGAACTATAAAACCATGTGACCCAGCACTTCCATTTCTGGATACATACCAAAAGCATTGAAAGCAGGGTCTCAGAGAGATGCTTGTGCACCCACATTCCATAGCAGCATTATTCACAATAGCGGAAAAGGAGGAACATTTCCACTGATGAATGAAGGGATAAGCAAAACGTGGTATTTGTATATACATGGAATGTTATTCAGCTTTAAAAAGTAAGGAAATTCTGACACATGCTATAACATGGATCAAGGTTGAGGATGTTATGCTGAGTGAAATAAGCCAGCCACTAAAGGACTCGGAGAAGGCAACGGCAACCCACTCCAGTACTCTTGCCTGGAAAATCCCATGGACGGAAGAGCCTGGTAGGCTGCAGTCCATTGGGTCGCTAAGAGTCAGATACGACTGAATGACTTCACTTTCACTTTTCACTTTCATGCATTGGAGAAGGAAATGACAACCCACTCCAGTATTCTTGCCTGGAGAATCCCAGGGACGGAGGAGCCTGGTGGGCTGCCGTCTATGGGGTTGCACAGAGTCAGACACAACTGAAGCGACTTAGCAGCAGCAAAGGATTAATACTGTATGATTTCACTTAATGTGAGGCAACTAGAGTACTCAAGATCATGGAGACAGAAAGCAGAATAGTGGTTGTCAGGGGCTGGGAGAGTGGGCTGGGGAGTGAGTGCTTAATGCACACAAATTTTCAGTTTTACAAGGTGAAGAAAGTTCTGGAGATGGATAGAGGTAATGGAAGCACAGCAATATGAATGTACTTAGTGCCACCAAACCACAGCCTTAAAAATGGCTAGGATGGTAATCACATGTATATTTTACCAAGTTTTTTTTTAATTTAAAATCATATAATAGATTATTATCAAAAAGTATTTTTCTTATTCTCTCACTGGATTAGGTCCTCAGTTCTGTGGGATTTTCCTCTTTTGTAAAAGGATTTCTTACTCTGTCCTTAGACCCTGTCACCTCCTCAGTTCCTGGAATATATATCAAAAAGGCTTTACCAAAACTTATCAAATGAGAACTAATTTTACCTGGTTCTCCTTCACTTGGAGACAACTTGTATAACCCAATATGCTCAGAAACAATTGGGAAAATGGCAGTGCTGGTAATTTAAACACAGCTTTGCTAATATTTTTCTTGAAAAATAAAAACACTTTTATCTTCTACGATAAATATATTTTCATGAAAAGCTGGAAGATGCTGATTGAGCTCATTTAATTTCTAGACACTCTTCACCATTTACTGTAATTGGCCAAATCAGTCCTTATTGTCAAAACAATCAGCGAAATCACTCTTCATTTCTGTCAGAAACTTTCCTACCCTCTTCAGCTGTAAATCCCTGGGAAAAATCAACAGGAGCCCAAATTGCTCGTGTCCAAACAGTGTTTCACTCTTAACAGAAATCTGACAAGACGAGAAAGCCAAGGGCATAGGATGGGTTTAACGTGCCTTGGTTTAAAAGGCTTCAAAGGTGTTCTATTTCAAATAAGATACCCTGACTGTTCCTGCCACCCACACCCCAGGCTTACCAGTGCCAGGGCCAGGCCCCATTGTAATTCTGGAGGGTGGGGAGTGGGCCTTTCCTTTGTACAGTGGGCTTTAGGGCTTTAGAGCAACCATGAGAGAGGGGAGGAGAAGGAAGGCCCAAGGGAGAGGTAACTGGGCATCCTTGTTCTCTAGAGCCTCCCTCCCTCACTTTGTCAGTCCAGGAGGTGGAGACCACTCAGAGGATGTGCACTTACAGGGACTCAGCCCCAAACCTGCTGTTTACCCATCTTCACCACAGCAGTCAATGACTCAGCGTCCACCAGTTGCTCAGCCAAGAACCTGGGGGTCATCCTGGAGTCCTTTCCACTCCCCACACCCTTTATCCCACCCATCAAGTTCTGCCACCTTACTTCCAAAATATATCTCAGGGAGTTCCATGGTGTTAGGGGAAACACACTGACTGAAACTATCCACCCTGGCCAGGCAACATAGTAAACATCTGCATGAGTTATTTTTCTACAGGAGATCCTAGTAAGGAACATGGAACTAATAAGCCACCACCAACCGGAAGAGTTCAGGAAAGGTCAACAGGAGACACCATGTGTCCTAGCGCCTCCCAGAATCCCTCTCGCTGGCAGCCATCTTGGCTGAGGGATGCGTACGCCACCAGGAAGGACCCTGAGTCAGAATGACTGGCCAAAGACAACCTGGAAACTGATCCCATCACCATAAAACACAAGACAGCTGACCACATGGCAGAGCAGTCCTCCTGGGTTCCCTTACCCTGCTCCTCTCCGCCCGGGTGCCCCTTCCCAATAAAGTCTCTTGCTTTGTCAACACATGTGTCTCCTTAGAGACATTTCTGAGTGTTAGACAAGATCTTCCTTTCGAGCCCTGGAAGGGGTCCCCTTTCCTTCAACAGTGGTCCAGTGGTTACGACTCCACACTTTCAATGCAGGTGTCCTGGGCTCTATCCTGGGTCAGGGAACTAAGATCCTAGATGCCAGCATGGCAGGAAAATAAAGGTGAAAATCCGATTTACATCCTTAAGTGCCTAGAACAGTGCCTGGTGCCTGTCAAGAGCTCAAGATGTGTGTTGAGCATGAATGAAGCTTCATGGTTGCCAGCTACGTGAATGTATCTAATGCCACTGAATTGTACACTTAAAAATGGCAAAGGGTGATATTTGTGTTATGTTTATTTTTGTTGTTGTTCAGTCACTCAGTTGTGTCTGACTCTTTGTGAGAGCATGGACTGCAGAGTGCCAGGCTTCCCTGTCCTTCACTATCTCCTGGAGTTTGCTCAAATTCATGTCCACTGAGTCGGTGATGCCATCCAACCTTTTCATTCTGTCGCCTTCTTCTTATCCTGCCCTCAATCTTTCCCAGCATAAGGATCTTCTAATGAGTCATGGTGGCCAAAGTATTGGAGCTTCAGCTTCAGAATCAATCTTTCTAGTAAATATGTTTATTTTACCTCCTGCCACTGCAGGAGACATAGAGACATGGGTTTGATCCCTGGGTCGGGAAGATCCCCTGGAGGAGGACATGGCCATTCAGTCCAGTATTCTTGCTGGAGAATCCCATGGACAGAGGAGCCTGGAGGGCTACAGTACATAGGGTCGCAATGAATTGGACATGACTGAAGTGACTTAGCATGTACCACAATAAAAATGCACACTGATGTCACATGATACGTATTTGATAACTTACTTAGTTACCAAAAAAAAAAAAAAGAATGAATGAAGCCAAATTCCAGTATCCAGAGAGTGGTTATGCATTTGGAGAGTGGGGAGCCTTGGATAGCAGCTTTCTGGAGCTTATTACAGGACACTCACCTTTTCACTACCTTTCATTGGCAGGCATGCACACCTTCTCTGAGGAGGTTAATGGAGGTGGGGCCTGGGAATCCCAGGAGACCTGTGCAGTGGTTGAAATGCCTGAGAATTCTACCTTCTTCACATAGTACTTCAGGGGTGCAACCTGGACACATTGGGTTTGTCAGTCTTCCAAAGACAGAGTCTCCACAGCTGATCAATACCGTGTCTCAAGTAAGTTATCTGAACTTCCTGTGCTTCCCAATAAATGTCGACAGTCAGAGAAGCTCTCTTTCAGAATTGGTGTGAGGATTGGGTGGGATAAAGTACGTAAAATGCTTAGAAGAGTGCCCACCTCTACATAGTAATTGCTATACAACTGTGTGTTAGTCACTCAGTTGTGCCCAACTCTTTGTGACCCCATAGACTGTAGCCACCAAGCTCCTCTGTTCATGGAATTCTCCAGGCAATTCTCCAGCCCACTGGAGTGGGCTGTCATTCCCTTCTCCAGGAGATCTTCCCAACCCAGGGATCGAACTCAGGTTTCCTGCCTTGCAGGCAAATTCTTTACCGTCTGAGCCACCAGGGAAGCTATTATTAATCTCTTTTTATTATCCATCCTGTTAGCTAAAAATAACTATTCATGCCCTTTCTCCACCCCCCCTCCATTTCCATTCTTCAAAACGTATCTTAAATCTATTTACTTTTTCTTCTAAAGGTTCTCAAGTTTTGCCTTTTACACGGATGTATTTAGCCTGTTCAAAGATATAATGAATTTCTCTGCATTTCCGTATGGACTACTAGCACCATTTGCTGAATAGCTTGTTATGTCCCTGTCGATCTACTTGGGCAGCACCGTCATTCATCACGTTTCTATGACCATGAAGGTCTGTTTCTGGACTCTGTTCCATTGGCCAGGCATTACTGATTTCCTTCCTCCTCATCCCTTATGTGTAACCCATCAGCAAATCCCTCCTACGTCTAAAACACCTCTTGAATCCACCTTTTCGACTTATGCCATCATTTCCTAGCGGGACACTTGTGATGGCTCCCATCTGCTCCTCCTCCCCACTTCCACTCTGCAGCCCCCCACCCTTGGCCATTCTTCTTATTGCTGCTCAAGAGACCCATTCCCCTTTTAAAATGATAAAATATTGATTCATACAAAAGCATAAAGGACTGTGTGTGGAGGTTATGAACCATGGTCACAAAAAACCTTGTGAACCCATTTACTCTCTTTTAGATTCTTTTTCCATTAGAAATTGTTTTGAGGAGAGTTGACATCTTGATGATATTGACTATCCCGTCAATACCATCATATAGTTATCCTTTAAAGAAATGAGATATAATTGACACATAACATTGTATTAGTTTTAGGTGTACAGTATAAAAATATGGTAAGTGTATCTATTGTGAAGTGATTACCACAGTAAGTTTAGTTAGCATCCATCACCATATATAGTTACAAAACTCCTTTTCTTGTGATGAAAGCATTTTAAGATTTACTCTCTTAGCAACTTTCAAACATACAATGTCACCTTAAAAAAATACACAACTTAAGGGTTGAGAATTATGTTTAATTTGGAAGGTTTTCTGAGGACTTCAGCCCAGAACTGCCTTTCAGATACCTCTGAAGGACTGCCAGGATATATAAGCATTTTTGCAACAAAAACAAGGTAGTCAGAACTTCAGAAATTCAGTTCAGTCGCTCAGTCGTGTCTGACTCCATGAACCGCAGCACGCCAGGCCTCCCTGTCCATCACCAACTCCCGGAGTTTACCCAAACTCATGTCCATTGAGTCGGTGATGCCATCCAGCCATCTCATCCTCTGTCGTCCCCTTCTCCTCCTGCCCTCAATCTTTCCAGCATCAGGGTCTTTTCCAATGAGTTAACTCTTCGCATCAGGTGGCCAAAGTATTGGAGTTTCAGCTTCAACATCAGTCCTTCCAATGAACACCCAGGACTGATCTCTTTTAGGATGGACTGGTTGGATCTCCTTGCAGTCCAAGGGACTCTCAAGAGTCTTCTCCAACACCACAGTTCCAAAGCATCAATTCTTTGACTCAGCTTTTTTCACAGTCCAACTCTCACATCCATACGTGACTACTGGAAAAACCATAGCCTTGACTAGACGGACCTTTGTTGGCAAAGTAATATCTCTGCTTTTTAACATGCTATCTAGGTTGGTCATAACTTTCTTCCCAAGGAATAAGCGTCTTTTAATTTCATGGCTGCAATCACCATCTGCAGTGATTTTGGAGCCCAGAAAAATAAAGTCTGACACTGTTTCCACTGTTTCCCCATCTATTTCCCATGAAGTGATGGGACCGGATGCCATGATCTTCGTTTTCTGAATGTTGAGCGTTAAGCCAACTTTTCCACTCTCCTCTTTCATTTTCATCAAGAGGCTTTTTAGTTCCTCTTCACTTTCTGGCATAAGGTGTCATCTGCATATCTGAGGTTATTGATGTTTCTCCCGGCAATCTTGATTCCAGCTTGTGTTCTTCCAGCCCAGCGTTTCTCATGATGTACTCTGCATATGAGTTAAATAAGCAGGGTGACAATATACAGCCTTGACGTACTCCTTTTCCTATTTGGAACCAGTCTGTTGTTCCATGTTCAGTTCTAACTGTTGCTTCCTAACCTGCATATAGGTTTCTCAAGAGGCAGGTCAGGTGATCTGGTATGCCCATCTCTTTCAGAATTTTCCACAGTTTATTGTGATTCACACAAAGTGGCATAGTCAATAAAGCAGAAATAGATGTTTTTCTGGAACTCTCTTGCTTTTTCCATGATCCAGAGGATGTTGGCAATTTGATCTCTGGTTCCTCTGCCTTTTCTAAAACCAGCTTGAACATCTGGAAGTTCACGGTTCACATATTGCTGAAGCCTGGCTTGGAGAATTTTAAATGTTACTTTACTAGTGTGTGAGATGAGTACAATTGTGCAGTAGTTTGAGCATTCTTTGGCATTGCCTTTCTTTGGGATTGGAATGAAAACTGACCTTTTCCAGTTTTCCAAATTTGCTGGCATATTGAGTGCAGTACTTTCATAGCATCTTCTTCCAGGATTTGAAATAGCTCAACTGGAATTCCATCACCTCCACTAGCTTTGTTTGTAGTGATGCTTTCTAAGGCCCACTTGACTTTACATTCCAGGATGTCTGGCTCTAGGCTAGTGATCACATCATCGTGATTATCTGGGTCATGGAGATCTTTTTTGTACAGTTCTTCTGTGTATTCTTGCCACTTCTTCTTAATATCTTCTGCTTCTGTTAGGTCCATACCATTTCTGTCCTGTATCAAGCCCATTTTTGCATGAAATGTTCCCTTGGTATCTCTAATTTTCTTGAAGAGATCTCTAGTCTTTTCCATCCTGTTGTTTTCCTCTATTTCTTTGCACTGATCATGAGGAAGGGTTCCTTATCTCTCCTTGCTATTCTTTGAAACTCTGTATTCAGATGGAAATATCTTTCCTTTTCTCCTTTGCTTTTTGGTTCTCTTCTTTTCACAGCTATTTTTAAGGCCTCCCCAGACAGCCATTTTGCTTTTTTGCATTTCTTGTCCATGGGGATGGTCTTGATCCCTGTCTCCTGTACAATGTCACGAACCTCAGTCCATAGTTCATCAGGCACTCTGTCTATCAGATCTAGTCCCTTAAATCTATTTCTCACTTCCACTGTATAATCATAAGGGATTTGATTTAGGTCATACCTGAATGGTCTAGTGGTTTTCCCTACTTTCTCCAATTTAAGTCTGAATTTGGCAATAAGGAGTTCATGGTCTGAGCCACAGTCAGCTCCCAGTCTTGTTTTTGCAGACTGTATAGAGAGGAAAGTTATGATCAACCTAGATAGCATATTCAAAAACAGAGACATTACTTTGCTAGCAAACGTCCATCTAGTCAAGGCTATGGTTTTTCCAGTAGTCATGTATGGATGTGAGAATTGGACTGTGAAGAAAGCTGAGCGCCAAAGAATTGATGCTTTGGAGAAGACTCTTGAGAGTCCCTTTGACTTCAAGGAGATCCAACCAGTCCATTCTAAAGGAGATCAGTCCTGGGTATTCTTTGGAAGGAATGATGCTAAAGCTGAAACTCCAGTACTTTGGCCACCTCATGCTAAGAGTTGACTCATTGGAAAAGGCTCTGATGCTGGGAGGGATTGGGGGCAGGAGGAGAAGGGGACGACAGAGGATTAGATGGCTAGATGGCATCACTGACTTGATGGACATGAATTTGAGTAAACTCTGGGAGTTGGTGATGGACAGGAAGGCCTGGCGTGCTGCAGTTCATGGGGTCGCAAAGAGTTGGACACGATTGAGCAACTGAACTGAACTGAACTAATAGAGCTTCTCCATCTTTGGCTGCAAAGAATATAATCAATTTGATTTCAGTGTTGACCATCTGGTGATGTCCATGTGTAGAGTCTTCTCTTGTGTTGTTGGAAGAGGGTGTTTGCTATGACCAGTGTGTTCTCTTGGCAAAACTCTACTAGCCTTTGCCCTGCTTCATTCCGTACTTCAAGGCCAAATTTGCCTGTTACTCCAGATGTTTCTTGACTTCCTACTTTTGCATTCCAGTCCCCTATAATGAAAAAGACATCTTTTTTGGGTGTTAGTTCTAAAAGGTCTTGCAGGTCTTCATAGAACCGTTCATTCAGTCTCTACTGTACAGCACAGGGAACTCTGCTCAGTAATAATATGTAGAGAGGAATTTGAAAAAGAATACGTGTATGTGTATAACTGAATCACCTCTGCTGTACACCTGAAACTAACACAACATTGTTAATCAACTATACTCCAGTACAAAATAAAAAGTTTTTTTTTAAAACATCATTCAGTATCTGTCTTCTTGTGTTTGACATTTCGCTTAACATAATGACCTCAAGCTCCATACATGTCCTCACAAATGGCAGGATTTCCTTCTTTTTTGTGGCTGAATAATATTGCATTATATACGTGCATCATTCGCATTTTCTTTATCTATTCATCCATCATTGGACATTTAGTTTGTTTCCATGTCTTGGCTATTGTAAATAATGCTGCATTGAACGTGAGGGTGCGGGTATCTTTTCTGAATGATTTCATTTTCTTTGCATAAGTACCCAGAAATGGAATTGCTGGATCATAGATAGTTCTATTTTTAATTTTTTGAGGAACCTGCATACTGTTTTCCATAGTGGCTACATTCTAGCAACAGTGCACCGGGTTCCCTTTTCTCCACATAATTGTCAATACTTACCTCCTGTCTTTTCAATAGTAGGCATCCTAACAGGCATGAGGTGATATCTTGTTGTCGTTTTGACTTGCATTTCCCTGATGATGAGTGACGCTGACCACCTTTTCATGTACTATTCTTTCCCCACTGTATACTCTTGGCTTCTCTGTCATAAATTAATTGACTGCACATGTGCAGGTTTATTTCTGGAACTTCTTTAATGATTTGTCTTTTTTTCATGCTGTAGGTTTAAGAGAGAGTTTTTTTAAATGTATATTAGATCTCCTCCCTTTTCTGCTTATAACTTGATAATGACCTTTCCCCTGCCCTTAAAGAAAGCCTGAATTCCTTACCTGCATATGCACAACCTGGCCCTGACTACTTCAATTTTGTTATAAATCTAGCACCGTCACGCAGAACTAGACAGTCTCATGGGCTTCTGGCCAGTCCTTCTTGTTTATTACCTTAGGGAAGTTGCAATCACCGTCAGTGTTTACCCTCTACTACGAAGCCTTCATACCTAAAGGTCCCACCCTCTGTCTGTCTATCATTCAGCTCAAATCTCTCTCTTGCCAAGAGACTTATTTTTTGAAAATCCTATGCAGAGTCATCCAATTATGCCCTTTTACAGGCAGAGAGAGTGCCCTGTTCTTTTACCATCCAACTCTTGACAGTTGCTTAGTTCATTTATGTATGTGCTTGCCTAATGTCTGGTTCCCCTAACAGCCTGCAAGTCCCCTGAGGGACCTTGGCTCTGGTTCACCAAGGCATCTGGTGTATTGTTTAGCACATAATAGATACTCAATAAATGCTTGTTAAAGGAAGAAAGGGAAGAAGAGAGGAAGGGAGGGAAGGACTTCCATCCCATAGATAGGAAAGAAGCAATAAAGGGCATTAGGAGTAAAAAAGGGCCGGATTTTAAAAAGGTAGTAATGGGCCTTTTTGGTTACAACTTTAAAAAATTACATCATTAATATAATGTAGAATGCATTTTAGTGGTTGAAGATTCAAATGATACAGAAATATAAGAAATTTAGGTTTCCTTTTACCATCCCGTCTTCAAACTTACTTCTCATCTCAAGGGTAACCACTATTTATTGCTAGTTTGGCAAATATCTTAACACATCTATACACATGTAGACTTTTCTTTTTTAAAATCATGAATAGAACCATAACTTAATAGTTCTTGTGTGAAACCTTTCTCCTTGGCAGAAACCTTCCTTGTTACTAACAATGTTATTGCATTACTATGGTCTGTTCTCATCCCTTTTTACTGCAAGTCAGTAAGAGGAAGTTCCAAGGAAAGAGGATGGATATCTGTCTGATTACTCTGCTCTTATACACTGGCCTACAGGGCTGATCAAGGCTCCAGCTGATTCAGTTCCTGATGAGGGCTCTCTGCTTGGATTGCAGACAGCTGCCTTCTCACTGTGTCCTCCTAAGGCTGTTCCTGGGTGTGTGTGTGTGCACGTGCACACAGGTGTTTGTTTGCACAGGGAGGCACTAGGGGGAAGATGGGTAGCGGTGAGACAGAGAAAGAGGGAGGGAGAGAGGGAGGGAGGACCCTCTGATCTCTCTTCTCATAAGGACACTAATCCCATAGGAACAGGGCCCCATCCTTATAATCTCATTTAAACTCAGTTACCTCCTTAAAAGACCTTCCTCCAAATACACCCACAATTGGGGTCAGGGCTTCAATATGTGAATTCAATATATGAATTTGGGAGAGACATGAATGTTCAACCTATAACACGGCGGAATATTATTCAGCCTTAAAAAGGAAGGGAATTATGACACATGCTAAAACATGGATGAGCTTTGAGGACATTATACTAAGTCAAATATGCTAGTCACAAAGGGATAAACATTATATGATTCCAGTTGTTTGAAATACCTAGAGGAGTCAAAATCATAGAGGTAGAAAGTAGAAAGAGTTATGGTGGTGAATGGTAGTGATGGTTGCATAATAATATAAATGTATTTTTAAATCTTTTTAGTTTTTTAAAATTTTAAATTATTTTTTCTTCATTTACTTTTTATTTTTTGAATGTACTTTTAATACCTCTAAATTGATTGAGGTGGTAAATTTTATGCATATTTTACCAAAAATTAAAAAAAAAACTCTCACTGAAAGCATGTATATTCTCTTGTATTTGGAGTGCTGAAGGAATAAAAGGTTAAAGTTTTAAAAAGGAAAAAGATCTTACAGATGAATTTAGAATAGTTCTAGGAAGGTAGAGTTCACAATCTATACCAATTGATTCATTCATTAGTCAGAAGCCGGGCTGCAAAAAATTGGGTAGAAAAGTTACAGTGGAAGGCTCGGAGGGTGGCCTAACAAATCCTTTATTGTGCAGGGATTCAGAGGGGTTTTGTAAAGCTGCAGGTGTTGGACAAGTTCTGGAGCCAATATCTTGTGATAGTTGATTGGAGTCATATCCTGACACACAAGTAAGAAAGGTGAAACCTCTGAAATATCAGGGATAGATTCTTTAACACCCTATTTGTTTGTTTGTTTTTAATGGATTTTAAATTGTATTAAACTACACATTGAATTTACTATTTTGACCATCTTTAGCTGTGTAGTTCTGGCCCATTTAAGGACATTGTCTTTGTTGTGCAAACTTCTCATCTTGCCAAACTGAAACTCTGTACCTATTAAATAGTAACTCACTCTCCCCCAGTTCCTAGCAACCACCATTTTACCTTCTACCTCTATGGTTTTGACTCTAGGCTCCTCGTATTAATGCACTCACAGAGTATTGGTCCTTTTGCGACTGATCATTTCACTCAGCACAACAAACTCAAGGTTCATTCATTTTGTAGCATACATCAGACTCTCCTTCCTTTTTAAGAATGAGTAATACTCCACTGTATGTATATACCCCATTTTGTTGATCCATTCATTACCATTTGTTAACTAGACAACCATCTGAGAAGCCTCAGATTTCTCTAAAGACAAACAATATGGGAAGAAACATAGCTACTCGGTGACCATCAGAGCAAGTGGAGGAAATGGAGGAAAGGTAGCTTCCACACAAAAATGTGGGTCAGAACCTCATTCTGTCTTCCTTCTTTTGCTCTTTAAATCTTTGGCCTATTCTTGTCATTCTGCTTTCATTCTCTGCCCACATACGGTTCAGTAATGTAAAGATGGAAATTATTACTTTTTAAAAATTATTTATTTATTTATTGGCCTGGAGTAGGAAATGGCAACCCACTCCAGTATTCTTGCCTGGAAAATTCCATGGGCCGAGGAGCCTGGGTGGCTACAGTCCATGGGGTTGCAGAGTCGGACACGACTGAGTGACTGTCACTTGGCTGTGATGGGTTTTTATTGCTGCCTGTGGACTTTCTCTAGTTGTGGTGATCGGGGGTTACCCTTTGTTGTAATGCAGGGGTGTCCCTTTGCAGTGGCTTCTCTTCCTGCAGAGCACAGACTCTAGAGCACAGGGGCTTCAGTAGTTGTAGCTCGTGGGCTCAGTAGTTGTGGTTCCCAGGCTCTAGAGCACAGGCTCAGCAGTTGCAGCACACAGGCTTAGTTGCTCCATCCTCTAATCCTCTCAGACCAGAGGTCAAACTCATGTTTCCTGCATTGACAGGTGGTTTCTTTACCACTAAGCCACCAGGGAAGCCCCAAAGAATTGCTTTTATTTTAACCTTTTCCCCCTTTTAGGTTTATGAGTTTGTGTGAGTGTGTGTGTGTGTGTGTGGTAATTTCTGGATATGATATTAATAGCTGGTTACAAGTAGCTTTCTCAATAGCCAATACCACACCCCCCCCCCCAAAAAAAAAGCATCACAGTGTATTTTCATGTTGCTTTGTTGGGTGGTCACTCCCCATTATTCCCCATTCCATAGCCAAAACAAGTAAAACATCCCTTTCAGAGACAAGAACAACAGTTTTAAAATAAAAGACCTAAGGACTTCTTTGAAAGTCAGTGTAACCATCAGTTCAGTTCAGTTCAGTCGCTCAGTCCTATCCGACTCTTTGCAACCCCATGAACTGCAGCACGCCAGGCCTCCCTGTCCATCACCAACTCCCGGAGTTCACTCAGACTCTCTTCCATCGAGTCAGTGATGCCATCCAGCCATCTCATCCTCTGTAACCATAGACATGAGCAATACCAGCCTGATTCACTGTGTGATGTGATTCACAGAAAGGGAAATAATGTTCAGGGTAGAACGTGCATTTAGGTGTCTGTGCCAGAGGAAAGCTTAACTGCAATGCCCAGGCAATCCATGCAGCCTGCCTGATCCCTCTTTTTTTCTTCAGCTCAGAAGGAAAGAACTCCTTCTTTTCCAAATAACCCAAGTTTGGGGGATTTAAAATGGTCACAAAATCTTTGACATTCCTTACATCAAGAGGTCAGTCTGCATCCCATTCTCTTGCGTCTGGGTTCTCTCTACTATTGCTTTCACCTCAGAATACAGCAAAAATGAATCCATGCTCAGCAAGATAAGGCTGTAAACCAATAACTAACTTTAGGGATTTCATCCAAGCCTATTTATCTGGATCGTTTGCTGGATGGACTCTCTCATCAGGACCTCCATCAAGGTTGGTCCTCTGGGAAAACACCTTGCCTATTGAACAGCAGTTTTACTTATTGAAACTTGCTTTCAGACCTTTGCTTTGTTGTGTTCACCAATCCTAAAATGGTGTCATACTATGTCACGATATTTGCCCGATTTCAATTGATTCCTTTCTTGAAAGACCTGCTTTGAACTACCTAAGTATAGACCCCAACACTTTAAGTTTCCTTTTCTCACCACCCCCTACTCAGATTGTCAAGATCATGTTCTCCGTCACTGCAACAAGTCTAGCAAAGTTAGCTTTGCTTGATAGCAGGTTTCCTGGTCATCTTTGGAGATGCTGACAGTCTACAAGGTAAGTACTGTTTTGTGAAACGAGTTTCAGTTTCATGTATGTGCATATGTATGTGTCTGTGTTTACTGGAAAGTGATGTAAAACGTATTGCAACTGTAGGTGGTGGTAAAAATGATTGAAAGTCGTCTTCCGCTACTAGAATAAATGTTCTTCTCTGCCTTATCCCCCAATGTTTTGAAGAGTTTCTGGCACACAGATACTGGCTGAATGAAAGAATGAATGGAAGAACTATCTGACTGAAAAAATGAAAGACAAAGGAAACAAAAGAAAAGGAGGGAGGGGAAAGGAGTGACAGAAGACAGGGAAAGGAAAAAGTAACAAGAAGAAGAAAGAGGAAAAGTCATAGGAAGTGGAAAAAACTGGACAAAGCAGTGCGTGGCCTGCGCCTCCCCGCCGGCAGGGGCGCTGTTGGCCGCTTTGCGGCCCCAAGGAGGTTCCGATGGGCGGGGCCGCAGGCAGGCGGGGCAAGGTGGGAGCAGAGAAGCTGGAGGGAAGGAGGCACGCGGAGGCTGCTTGAGGGAGCCTTGAAGCACCCTATGGCCAGGTCAGCGGCCTCCGAGGGCAGGCAGGTCTGGCTCGACCACACTGCAGCCCAGCCCCGGCGTGCCAGTGACCTCGAGGATAGGAGGCCCAAGCGGGGTAGTGCCTCAGAACCTCGGTTTTCCACTCCTTGGTGGCCTCAGTTTCCCCATTTGGGAAGTGGGTAGATGGGCGCGACGCGTTGCCTCGGAGCGAACTTGGAAGCTCCAGCAGCGCCTCTTTTTACACTCCTGGCTGATCCTCTCGACTTCTTGCCTTGGAGAGCCCTTACCTGGTGCAGGCTGGTGCTGTCTGAATCAGCCTTTCCTCGGCCTGCTGCCTCTTTACCTCTTTAGCAGAATTCCTCCTACTAACCTGTTGTGTCTGTCTCCATTCATTCCTTCCTCCCACATTTGAGGCAGCAAATTTGGCGAGGACACCAGGCTTCTGGTGTCAGGCCAGTCATGAGCCTGGGTGGATCACTTGTGCTGTGTGACCCTAGTTGAGTTCCTTTACCTCGCTATGTCTCTATTTTTTTCATACCTAAAAAATAGAATAGTAACAGAACTTACCTGTAGGGTTTTTTGATATTTAAAGAAGTTAATATGGATAGAGTTTTCAGGAGATGTCCTCCTGTTTCACCCCTAGCCTCATGCCTCTGCTTCCTTGTTCATTACCTCACAGTTGTGATTTTGCTTCTGTGATTTAATTACTCTTTTCACTGCTTAATGTTTGTTAATGAATTTTTCCCAGGACAGTGCTCTTATCTTTGTTCACCTTGTATCCCTTGATCTAGGTTGATATCTGCGTGGAGTCTGAAGCCAGCGCTGGCTGGGCTACAAGAGCAGTCAAGACAGTTCTGCCCTAGGTCTGAAAGAGGCATTTGAACAAAGATAGCAGGGTCGACTTGTTTGGGAGCTCGTGCCTGGGGAAAATCAGTTCAGGTCAATATTACTCATGTAGGAACTGGATCTTGAAAGCCCCAAACTGGCGTTTACTCTTTTGGGTCATCTTTGTATTTCAGTTTTTTCCCAGTCCCAGGAAAGTAGAGGCCAAGACCAGTTGTTTTGCAAGATAAATGCCTCCTGCTATAGCTCTTTTGTGATGGAGAAATGAGACGTGAGGCCACCCACAGTTCAGTGTTGGCTTTCAAATACTGCCCTCACTGTTGAGAATGATGGAATCCCCTGCGCTTACATTTGAGTACATACCAGTAACTTCTAGGGGGAGGTGTCATTTTCAGCGTTAAGAGTCTTTTACCTCTTTAAATTTACTCCTGAGTATTTTATTCTTTTTGATGTTATTTTCAATGGGATTGTATTCTTTTCTTTTCACATTGTTCATTGTTAGTATATAGAAGTGCAACTTTTTTTTCTTTTGCAAGTTGATTTTATACCCTGAAACTTAGCTGAATTTGTTTATTAATTCTAACAGGTTTTTTGTTGTTGTTGTTGTTCAATACTTATGAGGTTTTCTGTGTTTAAGATGACGCCATCAACAAACATAATTTTACTTCTTCTCGTCAAATTTGTTGCCTTATTTTCTTTTTATTGTCCAATTGCTGTGGCTAGGACTTCTCGGACTGTGTTGAATAGAAGTGATGAAAATGGGCATATTTGTCTTGTTCCTGATCTTGGAGGAAAAGTTTACAGTCTTACGACTGAACATGATGTTAGCTGTGGGACTTTCATTTATAGCTTTTGTTTTGTTTAAGTTGTTGATATTGTTCAGTCGCTAAGTCGTGTCTGATTCTTTGTGACCCCATGAACAGCCAGAACGCCAGGCTTCCCTGTCCTTCACTATCTCCCTGAGTTTTCTCAAACTCATGTCCATTGAGTCAATGATGCCATCAAACCATCTTATCCTCTATCACCCGCTTCTCCTCTTGCCCTCAGTCTTTCCCAGTATTATGGTCCTTTCCAGTGAGTTGGCTCTTTGCATCAGGTGGCCAAAGAATTGGAGCTTCAACTTCAGCATCAGTCCTTCCAAAGGATAGTCAGGGTTGATTTCTTTTAGGATTGACTGGTTTGATTTCTTTTGTGGTCCAAGGGACTCTCAAGAGTGTTTTCCAACACCACAGCTCAAAAGCATCAATTCTTTGGTGCTCAGCCTTCTTTATGGTCCACCTCTCACATCTGTACATGACTACTGGAAAAACGATAGCTTTGGCTATATGGACTATTGTCAGCAAAGATTGAGGTAGTTTTTCCATTTTGTGGGTGTTTTTTTTTATCATGAAAGTGTGTTGAATTTTGTCAAATGCTTTTTGTATCAGTTGAGATGATCATGTGGATTCTTCCTTCATTCTGTTACTGTGGTGTAATATTTTCCTATGTTGACCCATCCTTATATTGAAGGAATGAATCCCACTTGGGTATGGTATATAATTCTTTTAATGTGCTGCTGAATTCTGTTTGTTCATATTTTGTTGAGGAGTTTTGCATCAATATTCATAAAGGACATTGGTCTGTAGTTGGTTTTTTTTTTTCCTTGTAGTGTCTTTGTCTGACTTTGGTACTAGGGTAATGCTGGTCTTATGGAGTCAATGAGGAGAAATTTGGTGGAATTCACCACTGAAGCCATCTGGTCACAGGTTGTTCTTTGCGGAGGTTTTAAATTACTGATTCAATCTCCTTACTGCTTAGTTACAGGTCAATTCAGATTTCTTTGTTTATGATTCCGTCTTGGTAGGTTATATGTTTCCAGGAGTTAATTCCTTTCATGTTGGTTATCGAGTTTGTGGTGTATAATTATTCATAGTACTCAGATTTTTTATTTGTATGAAACTAGTAGCAATGTGCCTTTCATATTTGATTTTAAGATTTTCTGTGTATTATCTCTCTTTTTAAAATCCAGCTAAGGGTTTGTCAGTTTTGTTGACCTTTTTGAGGAACCAGCTCTTGGTTTCATTAATTTTTCAAGTCCTTATTTTATTTATCTCTGATCTACTGTTTATTATTTCCTTCATTTTGCTAGCTTCAGGTTATTTGTTCTTTTTTTTCTAGTTCCTTAAGTTGCAAAGTTTGGTTGTTGATTAAAAATCTTTTTAAATGCATTTATAGCTATAATTGTTTCTCTTAGCAACCATACTGTATCTCAAAAGTTTTGGTAAGTTATATTTTCATTTGCCTCAAGTTATATTCTATTTTTCTTTGTGATTCCTTCTTTGATCTCTAGTTGTTTAGAAGTGTGTATTTCTACATGTTTGTGGATTTTCCAGTTTTCCTTCTGTTATTGATGTTTTATTCCGCTGTTATCAGAATTACTATGATTTCAATGTCTTTAATTTTATTAAGACTTATTTTGTGGTCTAATATGATTTATTCTTGAGACTGTTCAATGTGCACTTGAAAAATGTATGTTCTGCTATGCTGGGTGGAATTTTCTATAGTGATTGATTTCTCTTAAGCCTTCTTAAATCTATCAGTCAGTCAGTCAGTTCAGTCGCTCAGTCGTGTCCGACTCTGCGACCCCATGAATTGCAGCACACCAGGCCTCCCTGTCCATCACCATCTCCCGGAGTTCACTCAGACTCACGTCCATCGAGTCAGTGATGCCATCCAGACATCTCATCCTCTGTCGTCCCCTTCTCCTCCTGCCCCCAATCCCTCCCAGCATCAGAGTCTCAGTGAGTCAACTCTTCGCATGAGGTGGCCAAAGTACTGGAGTTTCAGCTTTAGCATCATTCCTTCCAAAGAAATCCCAGGGCTGATCTCCTTCAGAATGGACTGGTTGGATCTCCTTGCAGTCCAAGGGACTCTCAAGAGTCTTCTCCAACACCACAGTTCAAAAGCATCAATTCTTCGTCCCTCAGTTTTCTTCACAGTCTAACTCTCACATCCATACATGACCACAGGAAAAACCATAGCCTTGACTAGATGGACCTTTGTTGGCAAAGTAATGTCTCTGCTTTTCAATATGCTATCTTAAATCTATAAGTTCCCTCAATTTTTAAAAAAGTATTTTGTTATTGTTGAAGCAGATCCTCTGTCCTCTAGAGTTTCCTGAAGCCTAGATTGTGCCAGTTGCATCCTGTGGTGTCATTTAGCCTGTCTTTCTGCCTCTTGTATTTCCTGTATGTTGCATGCAAGTCTAGAGGTGTGGCATGATTTGGGTTCTTTTTTGGCAATATAATTCCATAGGTGATGTTCACTTTTGAGAAGTACTAAGTGCCTAGTGGTCTTTCTGTTTATATTGTTAGCAACTATTTATCTTTGTTTAGGTCCATTAATTCATTGGCTGTTATAAGATGTTGATAACCAATTCTATTATTCTCTCATTTATTAACTGTACAAATTCTGTAATACCCCTTATAAACTGTTTGTTTATTCTATTCTGAGATACAGTTCCAATTGGAGAGAAAAATCATTTATCGTAGTAGCTTTTAAGACAAAAATATACAACATTAAATTTACATATTAGTTCTAAGAAAGATCCTTAATTCCAGACATAAAAAAGAAAAATTGGGGACTTTCCTGGTGGCCCAGTGGTTAAGACTCCACCTGCCAATCCAGGGGACATGAGTTTGATCCCTGGTCCAGAAGATCCCACATGCCATGAAGCAACTAAGCCTGTGCACTGCAACTCCTGAGCCCACACTCTAGAGCCAGGGAGCTACAGCTACTGAGCCTGTGTGCCTGGAACACGTGCTCCACAGTAAGAGAAGTCACTGCAGTGAAAAGCCCACTCACACAATGAACAGTAGCCCCCACTCACTGCAATTGGAGAAAGCCCACATGCAGCAGTGAAGACCCAGTGCAGCCAAAAATAAAGAAATAAAATTTTTAAAAAGGAAAATTGTAAGTCTTACATTTGAAAAAAAAAAAGTAGCTGATGGTGATAATTGACCTTAAATAGTCAATTAGACAGATAAATAATCAAAGACTATTTCAGCTGTTGGGGTTCCCAGGTGACGCTGGTGATAAAGAACCTGCCTGCTCACCAATACAGGAGGCATTAGAAATGCAGGTTTGATCCTTGGGTAGGGAAGATCCCCTGGAGGAGGGCATGGCAACCCACTCCAATATTCTTGCCTGGAGAACCTCAAGGATAGAGGAGCCTGGTGGGCATACAGTTCATAGGGTCTCAAAGAGTAGGGCACGACTGAAGCAACTTAGCACATACATTTCAGCTGTTAAGAAGGATGGGATGGGTCTGGTATGTTTTAGAAAGGCCCACTAGAAAAAGCTTAAAATGAAACGTTTCGGCACTGTATGTGTGTGTGTGAACCATCTTGTACCCCAATAATACTGGAAAATGAAATGCTACCATATGGGAATCACCTTTCCTAGGTGGAATCCCTAATGGTTTGGAACCAGATAGAATAAAAACGCATAAGTAAAAATTTCCTTAAGTCTATCAGCTTGACTTGCTTGAAGTTTCTGAATTATCTCAGAATATACGTTTGGCAGAGAATACTTCTGTGTATCTAAGAGAGTATTTGCTTTAATATTCTGTATTTTGTTCTTTGGTCATGTATTTTCTTTCATCATTTCAATAGAATACATTAATTACCTAGCCCTTGGGGAGGTGAAAGGTATAAATTGTTACGGAATTGATTGAGGAGCTTCCCAGTTGGTGCAGTGGGAAGGAATCCGACTGCCAATCCTAGAGACGCAGGTTCCATCCCTGTGTTGGGAAGATCCCCTGGAGGGGGATATGGCAACCCACTTCAGTATTCTTGCCTTGGTGATCCCATGGACAGAGGAGCCTGGCGGGCTACAGTCCATGGGATCCCAGAGAGTCGGGCACGACTGAGCAACTGAAAACACACTGACATGGGATTGCTTGGTGACCATTAAGCCCCAGTATTTCTGTGGAGTTGCTTAGCAATGCTTCTCATCTTGCTGACAGTTTTGTTAGTCAGATTTCCCTGTGATCATATGCTGATAACTCCTGGAGAAGGAAATAGCAACCTACTCGAGTACTCTTGCCTGAAAAATCCCATGGACAGAGGAGCCTGGTAGGCTACAGTCCATTGGGTCACAAAGAGTCGGACAAGACTGAGTGACTTCACTTTCAATTTTTTATATGCTGATAACCAGGAAGTAGCTGAGGGATCAGGCTATGTTGTGGTTTTATGTGGCATTTGTTGTTGTTCAGTCACTTAGTCACATTCAGTCCTTTGCAACCTCATGGACTGTAGCCTGCCAGGCTCCTCTGTCCATGGGATTCTCCAGGCAAGAATACTGAAGTGGGTTGCCATTTCCTTTTCCAGAGGATCTTCCTGATCCAGGGATCAAACCCGCGCCTCTTGTGTCTCCTGCATTGGCAGGCAGATTCTCTTCCACTGAGGAAGCCCTTATTTCATAATAATGGTTCATTCGTTTTGACAGATGTGCCATACAAGTGTAAGATGTTAGTAATAGGAGAAACTAGGTATGAGTTATATAGGAGCTATCTTATATAGGTACCCTCTTTACAGCTTTTCTGAAAATCTACAACTGTTGTAAAAATATGAAGTTTATTTTAAAAAGGTGTGTGTATGTGTGATAGCAGATGTTGATGAGTGACAAGAAGAAAAATAAAACCAAGTCAGAGGGGCAGGGAGTACAGATAATGGGGAAGGTGAAGGAGGGCCCTGCAGAGAAGGTGACAGTGGACACAGCTCTGGATGGGAGCAAGGGAGCTGCCCGCATGGGTTTCGGGGGTGTGTGTTCAGGACAGGGGAAACAGCAAGGGGCAAGGCCCTGGCACGAGAGAACACGTAGGAGGCATGCTGGCTGCCGCTGGCGGAGCCTGGGGAGGACAGGTCAGACAGGCGGTGGACGCAAGCTGGGGAGGGGGCTGGGCCTCAGGAACCTTCTAAGTCCTGGTCAGGACTTTGGCATCAACTCGGGGCCAGATGCAGGCGGAGCCGCGGACCTGGCCTTCTTCCCTGTGGCAGAGATCCCACATCACAGTGGCCTGCCTTTCACAGGCTTTGAAAGCTACCACTTGAGGGCATCGTTAGGCTTTCGAGCAGGGGTTGGAAAACTACAGCTTTAGGGCCAAATCCTCTCCCACCCGTTTTTGTACAAAATTCTACCAAGTAAGCCCATATCTTTTCCCTCTCTCCCATCAGCAGTTGTTTCATACATTCGAAGTACAGTTTGTAAGTGTTTTGTCACATTCTGTACTCTATCCCGGATCCTCCTGACTTCCTAAATGCAAAATTTGCATATATTATCCTTTATCCTTTATCCTGTATTCAGTGGGTTTTGACAAATGCATTAAGTGTCATGTATCTTGCAGAATAATTTCACTGCCTGGAAAAAAACTCTGTGCTTCACCTTCTCAGCTCCTTTCCTTCCTGTCAAGCCCCTGGCAATCTCCCATCCTTTCCCTATCTCTACAGTTTTGCCTTTTCCAGAATGTCTTAATAATTGGAATAGTACATTATGGAGCCTGTTTAGATTGGCTGTTTTGACTTAGCAATATGCATTTAAGATTCCTCAAAGTCTTTTTGTGGCTTGATAGCTAATTTCTCTATTGCTTAAAAGTATTTGTATGAATGTACCAGTTTTTTTATTCACCTATTGAAGGGCCTCTTGGTTGCATCCAGTTTTGGGGCAATTATGAATAAAGCTGCTATAAATATTTGTGTGGATATTTTTATGTGAACTGATTTTCAAATCAGTTGGGTGTGATTGATAACTTGCATGATAACACGGTTTAGCTGTACACTGACCCTGCTTTTTAGAGTGTCATGGAAGGAACCAATGACTTCTTGGTCCTTTTAACAGTGCCATGTTACTAGGTACTCTCTTCTATTTCTAGCAGCTTCATTGAAATTTCTCTAGAGGAGTGTTAAAATTCAAATTGTTTTCAGTGAAATTTGAAATTATGATGGAACTTCCAAGAGTAGATTCTTAAAAATCTTTTTAATTTTAAAATTTATTCCCAGTGGGTCCTATGCTGAGAACTTAATAGATCAGCTGTCTAATAAGTTGAGTAATTGAGATACAACAGTAAAAAGTTAAAAATAATTGTACTAGCATTTCTAGAGGCCTTGGGAGTGACATGTACTTCTAATTTGAAATTGGGAGGGAAGTGTTTCAACAGACTCTGTCTTCATAGATGTATAAGGTGCTCTCTGTGTAAAGACATCAGAATCTACATGATTTCTGATTGGCACTAAGACCTAAAACACATTGAAACCTATTGATGTTAAAGAAGGAAAAAAATGAAGCAATAAAGAGGCTTGGATTTTTCCTGTTTTATTGATGTACAATTATTAATGTATAATATTGTTATGTAATACTATACTGCACATATTTAAAACGTACAATTTGAGTTTTGACATATGGATGTCAGAGCAGCACGATAAAGATAATGAATACACCTATTACTTTCCAAAGTTGCCTCACTCCTCCTTGTGTTCCCCTTTCTCCATGCACCAACTGATTTTTCACTTTTATTATTATAGATTAGTTTGGACTTTATATAAATTTATATATTATTATATATAATTTACATAAATTATTTAAATTGAATTGTACAGAATGTAGTAGTGCCCCCTTATCTGAAGTTTTCCTTTCTGTGGCTTCAGCTACCTATAGTCAATCAGAGTTCAAAAGTATTAAATGGAAATATTTCTGGAAAATTCCAGAAATAAACCATGCATAAATTTTAAATTACTTGCCATTCTTAGTAGCGTGATGAAATCTCTCACTGTCATACTCTGTGTTCCCTGGGATCCCCAACCATCAATATCTCGCACCTCCATTAGCCAGAATCAACAGAAGCAGATTATTCTCATTTTTACTTATCAGAAGGTCAGGGGTAGCCTGATGCTGTGTTACAAGGCCTACATCATCCACCTCACTTTATCTCATCATGCAGACATATTATCATCTCACATCATCACGAGAAGGGGAGTACAGTACAATAAGATATTTCAAGAAAAAGGTCACTTTCAAATAGTTTTCATTGCAGTGGTTATAATTAATCTGTATTATTACTACTGTAATCTCTGTGTCTAGTTTATAAACTAAACATAGATATATATATTTAGGAAAAGCATGGTATATATAGGGGTTGGTGCTATCTGAGGTTTCAGGCATCCACAGCGGGTCTTGGAATGTATCCCCTGTAGATAAGAGTAAACTACTGTATATTTTTTTGGAGCAGAAGTTTCTGATTTCATTCAGCATAATTATTTTGAGATTCTTCCATGTCAGGTAGATCAGTACTTTCTTTTTTTAAAACATATTTATTTATTTGTCTGCATTGGGTCTTGGTTGCATCATGCGGAATCTTTCGTCGTAGTGCGTGGACTTCCCAGTTGCGGCACACGGGCTCTGGAGTACAGAGGTTCAATGGCTGCAGCACGCGGGCTCTCTAGTTGTGGTGTGTGGTAGTACTTTGTTTCTTTATTGCTAGGTAGTTCTCTATTTTATGGTGCTGTGGCCTGGATTGTATCCCCTATAATTCATATGTTGAAGCCTTAACCCCCCAACGTGACTGCAGTGTGAGACAGACAGGGCTTTTAGGATGTGATTAAAGGCTAAATGAGATCAAAAGGATGGGGTCCTAATCCAATAGGATTGGTGGCCTTATAAGAAGAGGAACAGAGAGAGAGACATTTCTCTCCATGTGCATGCACCCAGGAAGGCCATGTGAAGACACAGCAAGAAGGTGACCATCTGCAAGCCAGGAGGAGAGAACTCAACCATGCTGACATCCTGATCCCAGACTTTGAACTTCCAGAACTTTGATAAAATAAATTTCTGTTGTTTTAGCCACCCAGATTACAATATTTTGTTATGGCAGCCTGAGCAAGCTAAGACATATGGATATACTACAGTTTGTTTTTTTCATTCACATGGATATTTGATGGATATTTCCAGGTTTTGGCTGTTACAAATACAGCTGCTGAGAACAGTTGTGTATAAGTCTTTGCGTGGACATTTGCTATCATTTTTATTGATTAAAAATTTAGGTGTGGACTGGCCTGGTGTGGTTTTACTTTTTAGAAACTACCAAATCATTTTCTGAGGTAATTATACCATTTTATGTTCCCACCAGCAGCATACTAGAGTTCTCATTTCTCCACATTAGGCTTGAGGTTTGAAGTTTGACTTGCTCTTGCTTAGATGTGTGGAGGAAGACTCTTCACCTGCTGTAAACGGCCAGGAGAGGCGTCCCAGCACTGTGCAGCCTTCTCCCTCCTACTCCTTATGTTCTTAAATGAGAAACTTTTCTGTGTATGTGAATTTAGTTTCCATAAAAATATAAGATGACTTATTAATGATATCTTTATTCCTTTTACGCATCCTTCTTTCATTACTTTTCCTAACTTTTTTACTTGCAGACTTCCTGGGTTAACCTTCGAGTTTCTCGACTGTGAGATAATAAAAGGAACATGGTTTCTGAGTCAGACACACATGGATTTGGATTTAGGCTTTATAGCTTAGCTGTGCAGCAAGTCGTATGACTGAAGCTTCAGTTTCCTCATGTGGTTTTTTTTTTAAACCCAGCCCCCTGGCAGTGAGAGCACCCATTCCTAACCACTGGATAGCCAGGGACTTCCTTCCTCATCTGTTTTTAAAAAGTGTGTGTGGAAAGGTTGATATTACCCAGATTGTATGCTTGTGGTAAGGCTTAGATATAATGCATTGAAAACATTTTCTGGGAACATCTGGGAAACAGTATTCACTTCCTTGGATGTATTTTTAAGTTCCATTTTCTGTTTGATAGTGGTTAATTTGCTGCTCATGAAGTGAGTAGGAGAGGACCTGAAGTTTAATGGGTGCCACCAGTTAGACGGAGGCCACGGAGAACGTGGCGAAACACAGTGGCGTTGCCATGGCTCAGGGTGACCTTCCAACACTTAGTAATGCGCAAGCCTTCCTTTGGCCATTTGAGTTATAAAGGGGATGTACTTCATGTGCATATTTATGTTCTCCCACAAAGGCAATTCCTGCCTGAGTGTATATCTGCGCGGAAGGAGGGATGTTTCCAGGCCTCCGGGATCCTCACCGATGTGTGTGCCCTCCTTTCTCAGTGCTTGGCCTGCAGTGTTTGAGCCCCGGCCTTTTGGCCTGTGAAATCCTTTGTCCAGCTGGCCAAGTTGCATGAGGAGAGCGTGAAGCCGTCCCTCCCGTGGAGAAGTGGAAGTTGCTCTTTGATGGCTGGGCCAAACTGCTCATCTGAGGTTACTGGAGTTTGAAAGGTGGTCCTGAGAGGAGCTCTGTGTGGTTGGGTGGTGGGCATTAGCCAGGCCAGGTAGGCCAGAGCGGGAACCTCGAGGGGAATGAGAGGACCCGGGGAGGTGGGAGGTGTGGGTGTCGGCAGGCACAGAATTCGTTTTGCCAGGTGGGGGTATCTGGAGGCCTTCTCTCCCCTGCCCGACCGCTGGGTTCCAAGTATCCTGCAGTGTTTCTCCTCAGAGCCGGCTGGCTTTCTTGGCATCATTCAGTCTAGTTGCTAGGAAGCCGAATAAGGCAAATGCAACTTCCTTTTGACTTACTCACATTGAACCATCTGCTTATTCCTTCTCATGGCCTTCAAACTTGGCTAGGATCGTCGGGGAAAGGGTCGAGCGGAGCATCTGCGCTCCTTATCCTTTCTGGAAACAGAAATCTTTCTAGTAACTCTTTAACCCTCTCAGTCCGAATTGATAACAGTTAATCCTGTTTTGTTCCTTGGTGCTTCCAGCTAAATGATTTGCAGCAGGCACTTTCTTCTTAGGTTTTGCCTTTTATTTTTGTCTTAGTTTTGGACCTACGTTATTCGTTAACCACACAACTTCGAATGAGGAAGGAGGTGTCACTGTATGTTAAAATGTGTTTGGAGTGTAAGTATTTATAAGAGAAGTCTTAATTGAGGATGTTTAATACTTGCAGTTGATACACATGAGTCATTTAGGAATTTTCTTTCATAAGCTCCATTGTGGAGTTAGTGTCAGATACATTAAAGGTGTCAGATAACCCACGAAAATTTACGGTGCTATTGATGGAGCATCTGGCATAGAAAAGCTTTAAAAAAACACAACAGTGATTTATCGTTATTATTATTTTTCATAATTGCCAAACGCCACCAGCCTTGCATACTTACTCTGAGGTTTAGTTCGGCTCAGTGGGGCAAATCAGATTCATTGTGTCGATTCTTTGCTGTCAGTGAGTTTCAAATGGTCTTTTCTTGTGACAGAACCGAGCCTTCCGTTGTCAATTCTGCAAACAAACTAGACAAAAATAGAAAAAGGCATTACAAAATAAAGTAGGGGTTCTGAAAAAAAAAAAAAATCTGGAGAAAAACCATTGTTCGAGTTTTTAAAACCCAGCTGAACTGAAGACTTAATCACCTTTGAGTGTACCAGAACTGTGGAAACCAATGTGAGGACGATGGGAAATAATTTCTTCTTAAGTGTAATTTTGTCTTCGTTGGTTTTTTAGCAGTAAAATGTATAAACCTTTTCTGCCGACTTCTTATTCTCCCCAAGAGGGCTACTTAAAGGAGGGTGAAGACATGCTAAGGTAAAATTTTATTGTTGTGGCTCAATTTGCTAAAAGCTTTAGTAATAATTTAGATGTGGTCTTACTGTGCAGACTTATGTGTTTGTTCAAATTGATGTTATTAATATTTGCTTTTTGGGAAGTCCCTCAGGTCAACTTGATCATATTAAGCCATTCTACATTAACTTTTACCTTTTCATAGACCTTTGGGCTCTAGGAACTAAAACAGATGTACAGCCTGAGGGGACTCAGCCCCGAGGCCTTTTCTTTGTGGGTGGGTCCGTTCAATTCCACGTGGGCGACCCACCTGGTGGGTTTTCAGTAGAGAGGCCCTACATCTCTTCTAAGACTCTCCCCTCAGACGCCTCCACACAGTCTCTCTGCTACCATCCAGCCCTAGGTATGTGCTCAAAAAATACCGATTTGTTCTACTATGAGACAGATCAATACTCCAGAGCCTGGTATAGAACTAAAAGTCACTTAATTTTTTTTTTAAACCCAAGAAATGGGTAAATAGATGTAAAAGTGTCTGGTAATAAAAAGAGAAAATCCCGTTTCAGAACTCTCCCAGTTGTTTTCTGCTTGCCTGTAGCTTACATGGCTCACACTAGTATACTGTTCTGGAACGTCCTTCACTTAACACTATGTCGTGGAGGAGTATTCATCCTCATTGTTTTTGACCACGGTGTAGTATCCCAAAGTAAGTCGACCAGTTCTGAAGCTTACCTTATTTAGTTTACTCTGCCTTACTACACCAAACAGTGGAGTTCTTCTAAGAAACGAAATGGATAAATCAACCTGGCAGCTCAGGATTCCTGGCCTGGATCTACCTCTGTAGTTTTGGTAAAAGCAGACTTCCTTGAACTGTATTTGAATTGATTTTTGAATGTATGAACCTTGACAGGGCTTCTCTCTTGCCTGCATTAAAGATGAGATTTGTGTCAGATTAGATTAATAATTCAAAATTGAAAAATGCTTTCCTCAACTGCAGAAGTGCTTGGAAGTATAGAATTCAGGAGTGACTATTAATGGAGGTTAGCTTCTCTCAGGCAGCATTTCCTGAAAAGGAGACTTAGAATGCTTACACTGTTACATGCTCCTCTGAAGGAGAGATTTTCTTAGCCTTGGGCCTGACAGAAACCTAAAGGCAGAGGTGGATAATAAGGGCTTACATCTATCGAGGGCCTACTCTGCGTCAGGCACTGTTATATGGGAATTACCTGTATTAACTCATGTAATCCTCATAGCAACACTTAGGGGCAGGGTCTCCAAATATCCCCATTTCACAGGTGAGGAAACTGAGGCGTAACGACATAAGTATTAATATTGTGTTCAGGCTTCCCTGCTTAGTGAGTGAAGGAGCTGAGACTCAAATCCAGGCAGTTACAATTTCACCAATACACCACCTTTCCTGGATGAGGCCGCTTCTGGGGCTCCTCCAAATCCCCTCTAATTACTTAGGGGAGTGGGGGAGGGTGTTTACATGCCACTTCATTAAAAGAAAGTAAGTATATTAAGTTTGAGAGAAAGCCAGCAAGAGCACAGTGTAGCAAAGGCTGGAGAGAGCAGACAGCCTAAGGAATGGCCTGTGGAATCAGAGGCAGCTATTGTGAGACAGCAAAGATGGAGTCTGCTGCGGAGTGGGAAGCAGGCTGGTGTAGCTCAGGATTCTTGGGGCAGTACGGGAGGCATGGACTCAGGCAAAGCTTTGCATCGGAAATCTGGAGCCAGAACTCTGCTCTGTTGGGAGGTCAGGTGTGGACAAGAACCCGAATGAAAATCGTCCAGGGGAAGAGCAAAGGGATCGACGCTGGTTGGCAGCTTGCTGAGTAGTCACGGTCTGACTGAGGGGTTCTGTGCCGCTCTGCCACGCAGCCCGAGGCCTCTGGTGAGAAAAGAGCTAATTGCTGCCTGCCCAGGTGGTTCTCTCCCTGGCAGGACATTCCTTGTGGACAGAAACATCGGCACCTGGATGCTGGGGAGCTGCAGTAAAAATACCTGATTTAGGGGGCATTGTGCATCGAACGCCCCCTTTCTTATTAAATCACAGCAAAGGGGACCACTTTAGATGGCTGATGGATTATCCAGCATCTGTGCACTCTTGCATGCCTTTAGCAAGGGAACACAGCTTGCTCACAGGAGCTGTAGAGTGTTCAGGAGTAATGTGAGCAGATCTCGCTGATTCACTGTGCACCCATATCCAATAAGCGCCTTCAGAGATAGCTGCCCCTTCTTCAAGAGATGAACAGTTCAGATAAAATGATCTTATATCCTTTAGAATCAACACCTTAAAGTGTGAATCGCACTGTCTGCCTATATCTGAGTCTTCCGTGACAAAGATCAATGGCTCCATTTAGTACTTTTTGTTGTAACAGGTGAGAAGAAATGAAAAGGGCAGAAAATCCCAGAAAATAATATTAATAGAATTCTAAAATGAGAACAGATTATTGAGTGTTGTTTTACCTCTGAGTTGACACAGTCTTTATTTAAGTGCCTGTCTGTCCTGCTTGGATTTCCCAGGTGGCTCAGTGGTAAAGAACCCACCTCCCAATGCAGGAGACTCAGGAGATGTGGGTTTGGTCCCTGGTTTGGGAATATCCCTTGGAGAAGGAAATGGCAACCCGCTGCAGTATTCTTGCTGGAGAATCCCAAGGAGAGAGGAGCCTGGTGGGCTATAGTCCATGGGGTCACAAAGGAGTCAGAAATGACTTAGGGCTAAACAGCAGCAAATATTTTGCTTGGTGATCTGGTATTTACTTTTTGGCTTTTGGGGACACTTATAGAGGGAGACTGTGTTTGCACAAAGTATTCATGCATCCAACAGCATTGAAGAATAATGACACAAGGTGGCTGATTATTCCAAAGGGAATGAAGATAACCATGCGCTATTAAGTAAGAGCCTTGTTGAGAATCTTCTGTTTTCCTTGTCTATTCTTGGTAGACATGCTGTCTTTCATTTACACTTTGGTAAGAAACCACAACTGAAGCGACTTGGCAGCAGCAGCAGCAGCAAGAAACCCTGAAGACCTTTCTTTTGGAGAGTTTATGTTCACCTGTGCACTGCTTTTGGCCTTGCAAAAAGCATGAATATATCAATATATTCCAGATGATGCCAGTGGCAGGGATGCTCTGAAAGGGTGGTTTTTCCAGCTCTATTATCAAGTGATTCAGAAAGAACATGACCGAGAATGGTCTTTAGGGTGCTAATTATTGTTTCTGTCTACAAAGAGCAGAGGTAGATTTATTTCTTTTTAGTGTGTCAAATGAGGTTGTGTAAAACCAAATAACGAAGCCTTCAGCCTTACATACATAAGTTGCTGAGAGTTGAAATTCTCGAAATGCTTTGCTAGAACCCCAAGTTAGGAATTATGAGAATTATGCTGTTGGGTTTACTGAACCGGTGGTAGAGGCATTCAGTAGATGGGGAGATTTCTGAAGATGACGGTCTTATTCAGTTTTTCTGTATTGCCTGAGTTTTCTACAGTGAGCATCTATTAATTTTATAATCAGAAAAAAACCAAAGCTATTTTTAAGGTTGGGGCCCATGTGCCAGGCACAGATCTAGGCTCTGAGGATATTTGGATGAACATAACAGACAAACCCCTGCCCCAGGCACTGACTGTCTAGTGCAGTATGCTGAAAAATTGCTTTCACTGATCTTTCGAGAAGGGTTGTCTTGTTTCTTTTTCTTTTTAAAAATTACTTATTAATTTTTGGCTGCACTGGGTCTTCCATGCTGTGTGCGGGCTTTCTCTAGTTGCCGTGAGCGGGGACTGCCCTTCGTTGAGGTGCACAGGCTTCCCGTTGCCGTGGCCCCTCTCGTCGTGGAGCACAGGCTCTAGGTGCCCTGGCTCAGTCGTTGTAGTGTGCAGGATTACTTGCTGTGCCACCTGTGGAATCTTCCTGGACCGGGGATCGAACCTGTGTCCCCTGCATTGGCAGGCGGATTCTTATCTGTACCACCTGTACCACCAGGGAGGTTTTGGTCCTCTCATTTCTTAACTGCATGTTGAATTCCTCTTAGCCTCTGTGCTGTTTTGGTTTCGACATGGGATGCTGTTCTCTCTTCTCCGCCTGCCTCACTCACAAGGGCCGCTTAAGCACAGCTGCAGCCTGGTCAGTGTCCAGCTTGTACTCTGGGCTCCTGCAGGGCCCTGATCCTGCACACCATTGGCTGGCACTTGAGGGCAGATGGAGACTTAATATGCGAAGGTAACTGTGTCTCTGGATTATGTTGGGTTTCATGGTGCTTGGCAGAGAGTCTGGCTCGTAGACTCATTGGCTGGAGGTGTGTACAGTTACTCCAGGTTAGGTAGGTACTGAGTAGGTACTGAGAGGGAAGATCCAGGCATGATGAGAACTGATAATTCCTGAACAGGAGCCCAGGCGTACACAAAACATAACCCATCAGTTAAGGCAGCATTGGTTTTCCTACTTTTTTAAATATGAAAATATGCAATTTATGAGACTTCCCTGGTGGTCGAGTGGTTGAGAATCTACCTTGTAATGCAGGGGATGTGCGTTTGGTTGGGAAACTTGGATCCCATGTGTCGAGAAGCAGCTGAGCCAGTGTGCTGCAACTTCCAGAGCCCATGTGCTCAGGAGCCCAGGCGCCACACCTAGGCAATCCACCTGATACAACAGGGATCCCATGTGTTGCAACTAAGAAGTGATGCAGCCAAATAAATAAGTAAATAAATAAATATTTAAAAAGCAAACAAACAAAAATGCAGCCCTGGTGCTAGAAGAAAGAAAGAATTTAAAAAAAAGAAAAGAAAGAAAACATGTAATTTAGACTTGCCTCAGAATTTTTATTCTGTGATATCTCCTCTACAGATATCTATTTGTTGGTAGCATCTTTTCTCTGAGTTTGTGAAAGCAAAATCATTTCGTTTGGAGGGTTATTCAGGTTGGACCTTGGGAGACAGCACAGTGGAAGAAATGAGGTCAGTCATAGCGTGCAGAGGGTGGGAGAGGCCAGTTCCCTTTACATTAGAAAAATTATGGAATTTCCCTTTAATAATTGAAAGACGACCAGGCATGCCCTGAATTAATTTGATCATGTAGTAATTTAAACTGATTTTGAACCCAGAGGCAGTAAAGACTCAGCATGCCTCGTAGCTTTGTTTTCCCTCAGCATTTGGCAACTTTACTACCATACTCTGCATCAGCCAGGGAAACTACGTTAATCTTGGACTGCATTTAGCTTTCTCAAAACTTGTAGCAAGAATCATACCCGTCTTGTGGCATCTTGCGCTTCTTTTAGAATCGCGAGTAACTCCAGCTGCTGTGCGATGTTCCCCACCCTGGTATTCTTGCCACCTTCCCATCTCCAGTATTAATTTGAGGGCAGAGTTCTGTGGGGAGGAGGAGTCCCGGGGAGTGCTCTTCTCTCTGTTCCATCTGGAGTGGAGGTCACTCCTCTGCCTGGCACCTAGCCGTGGAGTCGGACCCTGGTAGATGCAGTTGAGGCAGACCTGTGGGGTCTGCCTCTCCCAGGGAACTTGTGAACTAGGCCGTTCAGCTGGCCTGCTCATCTCTTCAGTGTCAGAAAGATGTGTAGTGATCAATTAGTTGGCTCATTCATTCCTTTATATTCCAAAGCAGTAATTAATTTTCAAATCATGTCGTCTAAATGTGAATTGTTTTTGTGATAGTTTTTTGTGTGTGATAATTTTGACTCATGGGCTGTTACTCTGAATATGAACTATGTCATGTTTTCCTTGTTTTCCTCTTGAATTTATTTTCTGAAATCATCCATGGAAAAAAAGAACGTGTAGCCACTCAGTGATGTCTGTCTCTTTGCGATCCTATGGACTGTAGCCCGCCAGGCAAGAATACTGAAGTGGGTTGCCATTTCCTTTTCCAGGGGATTTTCCAGACCCAGGGATCGAATTCCGGACTCCTGCATTGTGGGCAGACTCTTTACCGTCTGGCCCACCAGGAAGACCCGAAATCACCCATATTCTCCTAAATTGCCAGAAAAGCATTTTCCTTGCCATGATGTTACTTTTTCATTTACAAAATGCACATTTTATGTGCTGTTCTGTGTAAAGCTCTGTGCTGGGCACAGAGAGAAACCTAAAGATAATTAGATAACAATCCTTATTTGGACCACATGTAGTCTAATAAGATAATACCTGTATAAATAACAAGCAGAAGATAGCCTATACTCTAAGCAGAATATACATACAGGAAGAGTATTACCTTTATGGGGCCAATGAGTTGAATCAAGATTTCAGGGAATAATTTGAGCTGGGCCCTTGAGGTGAGGACTGTTAAGAGTCTAACAAACAGAATGGCAGGGAAGGCACAGCTGAGAAAAGTGTGAGAGGAGTTGGTTGTCCTGAGATCACAAGACTTTAAATTTGGGAAGAGAAACAAAATGTTTGAAGCTCAGTGGGTTACAAGACCTCTTATGGTAGGATGGAGCCCCCTTTTGCCAGGACTTGGGAAGCAAGCGTGAGAAGTTTAGGATGCTTAACAGTTACTGTGGCATTTTTGAGAGTAATACTCAGATTGATGTGTAGGATGGATTGGAGTGGGAAACAGAATCCAGGCTAGAAGATGTGGTAGGAGGCCATTGCAGCTTCTCAGAAAGTTTTGGGCAGGAATGGAAGCAGAAACACAAGGGAGAGGTCTAGGACAGATTCTTCAGGACTTGAGGACCAAGGCTAAGAAAGTGGGTGATGAGATGACCCTGGGTTTTTTGTTTTTTAAGATTGATTGATTTTGGGCTGTGCTGGGTCTTCGTTGCTGCATGGGCTCTTCTCCAGTTGTGCTGCCTGGGGCCAGGCTGTTCTTTGGTGTGGTGGGCAGACTTCTCGTTGTGGGGGCTTCTCTCATTGTGCAGCATTGGCTCTGGGGCATGCAGGCTTCTGTAGTTGCGGCTCAGGGGCTCAGTAGTGGCACATACTCCATGCATGGTAGGTGGGATGGAACCCGTGTCTCCTGTATTGGCAGATGAACTCATAACCACTAGACCACCCGGGAAGCTCCAATGGCTGGGTTTTGATCCAAGGTTAGTTCTGGGATGATAGTTGATGTTGGATGAGATGGTTAACTGCAGTATCATTCATTTATTCTTTAGCAAGTAATTGTCCAAGTGGTAATAACCTCAACAAGTATTGGTCTTTCCCAGGAACTAACTGTGAATGAGCAGTCTCTCATTTTTCTGAAGATAAAAGTCCTATCGGTTCTTTAAAACAGTTTAAAAATTTCTCTCATGGTCTTTAAATTTCAATTTAAATAATTTTGATGAATACTGTGGCCACCTGATGGGAAGAGCCAACTTACTGGAAAAGGCCCTGATGCTGGGAAAGATTGAAGGCAGGAGGAGAAGGGGGCGACAGAGGATGAGATGGTTGGATGGCATCATTGACTGATATTTTTGAATTTGAACAAAGTCTGGGAGATAGTGAAAGACAGGGAAGCCTGGTGTGCTGCAGTCCACGTGGTCACAAAGAGTCGAATACTGCTGAGAGCGATCGAACAACATCAAATAACACGTGAATGATTCCATTTTGAAAAATGCCTCCCACATTCATGGTGCTTCCCACACAAAAATAAGGTTTAACATATTCTGCTTTCTTTATAAAATTATGTACATAACCAACCAAATGAGGGCACTACATTTAAAAAAAATGAGTTTTCTTTTGGTTGGGGTTGCCTCCAGTCCTATTAACAGATCTTTTATCAGATGAATAACACACCCTAGAATGTGCTTACTCCTTGGAAGGAAAGTTATGACTAACCTGACAGCATATTAAAAAGCAGAGATATTATTTTACCAACAAAGGTCCGTCTAGTCAAGGCTATGGTTTTTCCTGTGGTCATGTATGGATGTGAGAGTTGGACTGTGAAGAAAGCTGAGCATCGAAGAATTGATGCTTTTGAACTGTGGTGTTGGAGAAGACTCTTGAGAGTCCCTTGGACTGCAAGGAGTTCCAACCAGTCCATCCTAAAGTAGACCAGTCCTGAATATTCATTGGAAGGACTGATGCTGAAGCTGAAACTCCAATACTTTGGCCACCTGATTCGAAGAGTTGACTCATTGGATAAGACTCTGATGCTGGGAAAGATTGAAGGCAGGAGGAGAAAGGGACGACAGAGGATGAGATGGTTGGATGGCATCACCGACTCAATGGACATGAGTTTGAATGAACTCCGGGAATTGGTGATGGACAGGGAGGCCTGGCGTGCTGTGATTCATGGGGTCGCAAAGAGTCAGACACAACTGAGCAACTGAACTGAACTGAGAATGTTTTCATTGTGCCTGGGAATGAAAACAAGTTGTACGGCATGCATGATTTTTAGAAAAATACATCTTCCACTTCACTTACCTAAATACAGTTAAAATATAGTATCTATCCCCTCACTTAGTTAAATCTGTGGTGCATCAAAGGGAACAATTGCTTTGAGACACAGATTTTTTTTCAGTTGTTTGATTGAAAGTAACTCACATTTTTCTTGCATTTATGGGTGTGTGTGTCTGTGTGTGTATGTATTTTTTTAAAGGGAATATGCAATAGTCATGGGTCATCAGTTGTAGGATCATGGCCTCATGGTGGAAATGATTCACCTTGCCTTTGAGTCAGGCCTCGCTCGGGCACTCCAGAAGTTAAAGATGATGGATCCCCATTTAGTATTCTTGTCAAACGGTCTAATATAAAACTTTTCCCTTGCACCATCATTATGCTTCATGAGTCTGTCAAAAGTAAGTCTAGCTCAATATAGAACAATTGCTTAAAATAGATCCTGCTTTTAAAATGTAATATTTTTTCTTTGTGTGCCGGTTCGCTTTGAAGGTTCACATTTGTCAGTAACTAAACTGAACCCAGTTTGGAAGAAGTGACTTGGACGGTTATCACAGAGTACTCTTTGGTGACTAGAGACAGTTGAAACTTAAATCGTCTTTACTGCGTATTATGTAAGAATCAAAAATATTCAACCAAAATATTACGTAATCCATTCAGTTCTCTTGTGTAGAACTTTTGACCAGGTCCCGTCATCACCTTTTCTACATTTGGTGATAATAAGACCCTCTGTTCATTGTCGCCTTCATTCTCTTACACTACCTTTCTTGCCAACTTTGCTTTCTCTGAAAGTGAAAAGTGAAAGTGAAGTCACTCAGTCGAGTCCAACTCTTTGCCACCCCATGGACTTTTCCATGGGATTTTCCAGGCAAGAGTACTGGAGTGGGTTGCCATTGCCTTCTCCAGGGGATCTTCCCTACCCTGGCATTGAATCCAGGTCTCCTGCGTTGTAGGCAGACGCTTAACTGTCTGAGCTACCAGGGAAGCCCATCTAGGATATCTCAAACATTTAACTATTCTTAGGACTGAAGTGACTTAGCAGCAGCAGCAGCAGCAGCAGGTTCATGAGTCCACAGAAATGAACTCTTTCCCCTTAAAATACCCAGACTTCAGCAGATGCACACATCTTGAACTACCCTCTGCCTCTCCCTCCTGGTCAGAACTGCTACCTCAAGAGAGGAGGAGCGACTTCCCTGGTGGCAAAGTGCCTGCCAACACAGGAGACATGGGTTCGATCCCTGGTCTGGGAGGATTCCACATGATGCAGAGCAACTAAACCCATGAGCCACAACTAGTGAGCCCACTCTCTAGAGCCCGTGAGCTGCAACTGCTGAGCCTGTGAGCCACAACTACTGAGGCCCACCTGCCTGGAGCCTGTGCCCTGCAGCAAGAGAAGCCAAGGCAATGAGAAGCCAGCGCGCTGCAGCAAAGAGCAGCCCCTGCTCTCTGAAACTAGAGAAAACCTGTGTGCAGCAGCAAAGACCCAGGGCAACCAAAAATATATAAATTTAAAAACAGCATACCCATTGACGATTTTTAAATATATATATAAATAAATAAATTTTTAAAAAGAGAGGAGGGGGCCGGCTTGTGAAGGTCCTTAGTAGCTTGCCTAGAGCCATACCCCAGAGAACCATGGGTTTTCTGGTCCTCTCATCTTTTCAGGTGCTCTTGGAAATTTTCTGTTTGGTCCTGATGTGTTGAATTCCTCCCGCGCCAGGAGGTCTATAGGATGTCAGGCCAACCCTGCTTGTTTTCTCTGTTCAGGTGAGCAACAACCAGGCCCACTTCTCCTGCAGGCCCTGGATCATCAGTCCCAGCTCAAGTCTCCTTAGCAGTGTAGGGTTTTCATTGCTGAGTCAGGAGAAATTTGCTTTGGACAGAGACCTTGTGGAACACTAGTAGCTGAATTTATATACTGCTTATAGCTCCTGGAGCCTGCAGAGAGGCCCGTGTAGGACTGATGGTCTATAATCCAGCCATAATATTGGGTGTGAAAAGACGGTAGTGAAGAACACTTGCTTCCTGTCTTTGGGGGAAGGCCAGGATATCTTTTACTCTGACAATTCCATTTGCTTTGCCTCTTTGTAGCCACGCACAACCCACTAGCCAGTTCTTACTCAAGAGTATGAAATTGCAATTTTTCTAAGCATGTGTGCATGTGTGCTAAGTCACTTTAGTCATGTCGGATTCTTTGTGACCGCATGGACTGTAGCCCTCCAGGCTCCTCTGGCCCTGGGATTCTCCAGGCAAGAATATTGGAGTGGGTTGCCATGCCCTCCTCCAGGGTATCTTCCCGACCCAGGCATGGAAACCACACCTCTTATGTCTCCTGCACTGGCAGGTGGTTTTTATTTTTTACCACTAGCACCACCTGGGAAGCCCCTTTTCTAATCATAGGAAATGTCTAATTTATTTTAAAGAAACAGTAAGACCAAACCATATTTGTATCATATATAAGTTCTGAAAATGTAAAAGAAAATTCAAGTTTTAATAAGTTTTTAGAAAAAAATTTTGGTGTGGACCCTTTTTAAAATCTTTATTGAATTTGTTACAATCTTGCTTCTGTTGTTTTTATGTTCTGGTTTTTCAGTGGGTCATGAGGCGTATGGGATCTTAGCTTCCTAACCAGGGATCGAACAAACATCCCCTGCATTAGAAGGTGAAGTCTTGACCACTGGTCCATCAGGGAAGTCCTGAAAATGCATATTTTCAAAAATCACAAATCCCAATCTCCTGGGCTAGGATGGGGAATGGTGTAACTTGAACAGGTTGTTCAAAAGTCTAATCATATGTGGTTATTTGCATGTTACGTTCCTGCAAGATCGTTTAGAAGATTATCACTCAAGTAGATTGAATAATTTGTTAAATACTAAAATACTTTAAAAAAAACTCCAGCACTCCTTCAAAAAAAGCATAATCTATTTTTTGACATGTAAGAAATTCAGAAGATAGTTTCTTTTTCATGTCCAGAATAGTATGAACAGATAAGTGTTTCATTTCTTATCCATGAATTTAATTCCTGCACACAGATCATAGGTAAATAGAGCACGTTGTTTTCTCCTATAAGCTCCATCTATTTTAGCAAGATTTGTCTTGGCTGGGCTCTCTCTAACGATGCTTTTATAGCCAGCAGCTTGCTTCCTACCTTGCATGCAGCCATTATTCAAAAGTGTGTGGAGCTGCTTTTGCACCGAGACAAATATTTAAAATAGTCAAACAATGAACCTTCAACACCTGAAGAGAAATATATGTTCATATTGCTTCCTAAATGTAATTTTAATAAACATAGTTTAAGATTTAGCCAAGTACCATAATCTCCACTTTAGCTCCATGGTGTCCCTTGGGTCCTAAATTTGTTCAGAAGCCAGTGATATATGGCAAGATAGGGTAGGGGCCTCCCACTTAAAATTAAACTTTTATTCAGTCTTACTCCCTGTAAATCAGCTTGGGAGAGATCAGAAGATACCTTGCATTGACTACAGCCAGAAAGTTCAGTTCATGAAAGCTATTCTTGGTGTCTAGAATTTATTTTTTATGTAGTAGTTGGAGCTCTGCTGATCTGACCTGGAAGGGCTTTCAGTACGGTTTAAGCTCTCATAGACCTGAGCTGAAGACAGGAGCCAGGTAAAGGATTTCGGTACTTGGACATAACTGAACGACTTCACTTTCACTTTTCACTTTCCTGCATTGGAGAAGGCAATGGCAACCCACTCCAGTGTTCTTGCCTGGAGAATCCCAGGGACCGGGGAGCCTGGTGGGCTGCCGTCTACGGGGTCACACAAAGTCGGACACGACTGAAGCTACTTAGCAGCAGCAGCAGCAGCGTCTTCCGGTGACAGAGCCTGGAAGTCCTGCACGGCGTGTCTGTCTGTCTGCCTTTTCTCTATTGCTTTTACAAAGTTAAAAGATAGACACTAAAAGGTTCATAATGAAAAACATCAGCCCCTGCCTCACTTTTTTTTTTCCGCCCTACTCTACTGTCTAAAGCCTGCCGTTCTCAGGGCCTGGTTGATTCTTGTGAATCACACTCAAGTCATATACCCTGACTGCTGAAACCAAATGCAAACCTTCACCTTTAGGGGTTTTGTTGTCATTTTGTTTCTTACTCAGCTTTTCAAGTGGCCAGTGATGGTTTCAGATGCATCCTGTCTTAATTTTAGGCTAGGTTTGTTTAACCATAGAAATTCCCATTGACTTGCAGGCCACCTATTCCTCCCTTCCTGCCTCTCCCATCTCTCATTCTTTCTCTTTCTCTCTCCCTCTGTCCCCACCCGCCCTTCCTAGCTCTCCCTTCCTTGCTCTCACTGTCTGTGTGTGTCTCTCTCATTAGCTTAGCATGAAACTACCCAATTATGAAGTAAGGGTTTGCATTCAAACAGTAAACCGAGCTGTCACATTCTGTCTCTTTGTAACAGAATGTACTGTTTGATTTTGAAATCCAACAGGGCACCTGCTGTTGAGGGTCCCAGTCTCTTGAACCAGTAGATAGTCACATCTGTACTGAAAGCTGAAACAGTTTCAACAGTATATCGTTAGGTTAACTATGTTCTTCTCTGATTGCTTTTCCCTTTGTCTTTTAAATGTGTTTTAAATGTGTAAATGTGTTTTAAAAGAAACTAGGGCACCCATTTGATGTAAAGCAGGCTCTTCTTGGTGGCTAGCGGTAAAGAACCTCCTGGCAATGCAGGAGAAATGAGACGTGGGTTTGATCCTTGGGTCAGGAAGATCCCCTGGAGAAGGGCATGGCAACCCACTCCAGTGTTCTTGCCTGGAAAATTCCATGGACAAAGGAGCCTGGCGGGCTACAGTCCATGGGGTTGCGAAGAGTCGGACACGACTGAGTGACTAAGCACACAGCACACGCGGGCTCTTATCCCTGGTGCGTCGTCATGTGCCTTTGGAGAATGCCCTGGTGCTGACGGCTGAAGGATACAGGAGACTTTTTGCTAAATGGGAGCAGCAGGAACACACTGGCATTTCTCTGAGGGCTGGACATCTGGTAAATGACATTATGGCCCAGGAGTGCCTTACCAGCTACACTGTCCCTTTGGGCATTCAGCATCTTCTCTTCCTGTTGAATGAGGGCAAATATTTGTACAGGAATGAGCTGGACCTACTCATCGACTACCTGGAGACCAGGAAAGGACAAGTGGAAGGTATTTGGCCTTGTCCCTTTTCTTCTCTAATTAAGTAGTTTATTTTTTGAACTTTTTGTTTTGTATTGGGGTATAGCTGATTAACAGTGTTGTAGTTTCAGGTGAACAGGGAAGGGACTCAGCCACACATCCACATGTATCCATTCTCCCCAAACCTCCCTTCCATCCAGGCTGCCACGTAACATTGAGCAGAGCTCCGTGTGCTATACAATAGATCCTTGTTGGTTATCCATTTTAAATATAGCAGCGTGTGCATGACCATCCCAAACTCCTTAACTGTCCCTTCTCCCTGGCAACCATAAGTTCATTTTCTAAGTCTATGAGTCTCCCCCAAAATTTCTTTACTACGAATCTATGTATGAAAGAAGAGAAGGCAATGGCACCCCACTCCAGTACTGTTGCCTGGAAAATCCCATGGATGGAGGAGCCTGGTGGGCTGCAGTCCATGGGGTCGCTAGGAGTCGGACACAACTGAGCGACTTCACTTTCATTTTTCACTTTCATGCATTGGAGAAGGAAATGGCAACCCACTCCAGTGTTCTTGCCTGGAGAATCCCAGGGATGGGGAAGCCTGATGGGCTGCTGTCTATGGGGTCACACAGAATCTGACATGACTGAAGCGACTTGGCAATGTATGAAAGAAAAGTAAGAATTTTTCATTCAATTAAGAGAATATACCTCTGTAATACAACGATATCTGATTTGAACATGTTCCAGATGGGAATACACTATTTTAATGTTTAACCTTTATAGGCTAAAATGCTTCTTCTGAAGCTACATTTTCTTTTGAACCAGAGTATAATACACAAATGGGATAGCCTCTTTATATAGATGGGTGCATAGGAAATAGTTCCAATTCTCTATCTGTTTATTTTTCTGATTCTAAGTTTGTTAATTGAGACATTTTGAAGAGTGCCTTGAAGTGCATGGTGAATGTGAAGAAGCAGTTCCTCATTGATTTTAAAAGCACTTCAGCTATAAGCCGAGTCCTTGAAGCAGTGACTTTTCAGATTGCTTGTTTTGAGTTAAGTAGGTGAGAAGAAAATAATACTCACTTGTCCCTTGTAGGGAAAAGTAGCTGAAGTTACAGGACCATGTTAAAAAAGCTTTAAACAAATTGTTATTCTTATTTTTTATTTTATTCATATTTTCATATTTTTATTAATATTTTCATTATTCATATTCAAAGAATATATTTTATTATTATTATTTTATTCATATTTTAAATGCAGAATGTGTTTTACTGAACTCACTTTCTCAGGGTGGGGAGGGAACTCATAAGCTTAAAATGTAACAGTTTTGTTTCTTTCTGAGCAGTTTGTCTTTATTTTACTTGAGATTTGACCCTTAACATTGATTAGTTTCAGCTGAACAACCTGATGGTTCAATATTTGTGTGTATTGTGTGGTGCTCATCTCAGCAAGTCCAGCTAACATCCTGCATTTGGATCACGGAAACTTTGAATTCCAAGATGTGAAGGTCTCCTAGAGTTGCCCGAGCTGTTCCCTGTGCAGCTCGCTGGCCTCTGCAGCAGGTGTTCGCCTTCCGTTTGTTTTCTTCATTTTTCCAGGCTTTGAGATGCCAAATCCTTTGGCTGGCAGTGATCATTCCTCATTTCCTCATACCCCCATCATGGGCAGCCTGCCTCCACTCCTTCCAACCCCTGGAAAGAGATGGTTCCCAGGCTCTCCTGACCTGGTTGCTGCCAAGGCCCCTTTGATAGGTGAGAGGCTGGGAGGTCTCCTTCTGCTGCAGGTCAGTGCTTCCCTGCAGGGCTTCAGTGGAGCGGTAGCTTTCTTGCTTCCATGAGAATTTTCCTGAGGAAGTAGGACAGCTTAGAGGAGTTGCAGTGTCTGCTGTCATAGTTTTAATGAATATTACATCTGCAGAAGACCACAGGAGGCACTTTGTAGCTCACTGGGTGCTATTTCTCTTAGTGAGCTGCCTTAAGTTTTAATACAGGTAAGACTTTTAGAGAAGATCTTTGACCAAGGTTTGTAGCCACAAAGTGGGTTCATCAGGCATCTTCCCCTTTATGTTTTGGGTTTTGTTCTCTGCAGGATTGGTCAACCCCAAGGCTCAGCAGGTAAAGAATCTACCTGCAATGCAGCAGAAGACACAGGAAATGTGGGTTCAATCCCTGGGTTGGGACGATCCTCTGGAAGAGGAAATGGCAACCCATTCCAATAGTCTTGCCTGGAGAATCCCATGGACAGAGGAGTCTGACAGGCCACAGTCCATGTGGGGTCTCAAAGAGTCAGACACAACTGAGCGACTGAGCACAAAAGGTCTGTTTCCCCTTCCCCAATTCTGGCAGCCCCCTCCAAGGGGCCTCCTCCTTTGGGATGCCCCTCTCTCCAGCCTGCCAAGTGACCACTACTTGGGGAGAAACCATGCCTTTTAGCACCACTGCCGGACGAGTAGCCAGGTGAGCCGTGAGTGGTGTTCCAGGCCCACGCTGACCAGTAGAACTTTCTGTGATGGGAGGAGTGTTCTGTAGCTGCATTGTCCAACATGGTAGCCATTGCCACATGTGACTACCAAGCACTTGAAATGGGGACAGTGTGACTGACTCACTGAATTTTTGATCTTATTTAATTTTAATTCATTTAAATGACAATACTATAGTAATTGCATGGTAGTCATATGTGGCTGGTTGCTACTGTGTAATGGTCAGCATAGTTCTGGGCTGTCAGAGGTACCAAGAAGATATAGAAATAGGTAAGAAAGTGTGTTGTATTTTTACCAAGTAAAAATCTATTATTTCTTAGTCTTTTTCTTCCTCCCCTTTTAAAAAGCTGCCAATATCCTTAAAAAGGGAAATACTATATCTCTACCGTGAATGGATATCATAGTCAATTGCTATCAAATAGAAGGTAATCATAATGATTCTGAAAGAGATGGGAATACCAGACCACCTCGCTTGCCTCCGGAGAAATCTGTATGCAGATCAAGAAGCAACAGTTAGAACTGGACATGTAACAACAGACTGGTTCAAAATTGGGAAAGGAGCACATCAAGGCTGTATATAGTCACCCTGCTTACTTAACTTATATGCAGAGCTCATCATGTGAAATGCTGGGCTGGATGAAGCACAAGGTGGATTCAAGATTGCCAAGAGAAATATTAATAACCTCAGATATGCAAATGACACCACCTTTATGGCAGAAAGTGAAGAGGAACTAAAGAGCCTCTTGATGAAGGTGAAATAGAAGAGTGAAAAAGCTGGCTTAAAACTCAACATTCAAAAAACGAAGATCATGGCATCTGGTCCTATCACTTCATGTCAAATAGATGGGGAAATAATGGAAACAGTGACAGACTTTATTTTTCTGGGCTCCAAAATCACTGCAGATGGTGACTGCAGCCATGAAATTAAAAGATACTTGCTCCTTGGAAGAAAAGATATGACCAACCTAGACAGCATATTAAAAAGCAGGGACATTATTTTACCTACAAAGTTCCATACAGTCAAATCCATGGTTTTTGTAGTAATTGTATATGGATTTGACAGTTGGACCATAAAGAATTGATGCTTTTTAACTGGAGAAGACTCGTGAGAGTCCCTGAAAAGCAAGGAGTTCAAACCAGTCAATTCTAAAGGAAATCAGCCATGAATATTCATTGAAGGGGCTGATGCTGAAGCCGAAGCTCCAATACTTTGGCCACCTGATGCAAAGAGCTGACTCATTTGAAAAGACCCTGATGCTGGGAAAGATTGAAGGCAAGAGGGGAAGGGGATGACAGAGGACAAGATGGCTGGATGGCATCACTGACTCAATGGACATGAACTTGGGCAAACTCCAGGAGCTGGTGAAGGACAGGGAAGCCTGGTGTGCTGCAGTCGATGGGTTCACAAAGAGTTGGACATGACTGAGCAACTAAACAACAACAACAAATCATAATGAAAAAGAACACAAAACAGTGTCACTAAATTTCTGCTAGGTACTACCATTAATGTGGGTCTCAGGTGAAGCCCCAGGGGCCCAATGGAAGGGCTGACCTTGGAGGAAATCAAATATCTGGGTACCTGGGCCAAGGTGGGTGGGAATCTCCTGTTAGAGACGGACCTTCAGGTGAAAAGTGTTTATGATTCAGTGAGGTGGGCTAGGTGTTTACTGGTCCTTTACAAAATGAGGGCTGTCACCAGGATTCAATGAGATAATATGACTGAAAATACTTTAGGCTGTTAAGAACTGCACGGATGACTGCTGATGTTGCAACTTGGGTAATCCGATCTGTCCTGCAAAGGTGGGTGTGACTGCAGGACTGGTCAAGTGGAGTGTGTGTGTGTGTGTCTGCGTGCTCAGTCGTGTCTGACCCTGCAACCCCATGTAGCCCTCCAAGCTCCACTGTCCATGGGATTTCCCAGGCAAGAATACTGGAGTGGGTTGCCATTTCCTCCTCCAGGGGATCTTCCTGACTCAGGAACTGAACCTGTGTCTTCTGTGTCTCCTTCATTGGCAGACAGACTCTTTACCACTAAACCACTTATATACGGGTTGTCCCCATTTTAACTTTTTTTTTTTTTTCTGCACTTCACAGGCATGGCAGGTCTCAGCTCCCTGACCAGGGATCAACCTGTGCCCTCTGCAGTGGAAGCATGGAGTCTTAACCTCTGGACTGCCAGGGAAGTCCCAACCCCCTTTCCAAAAAACAAACAAAAAAACTTTTTTATTTTGGAGTAATTTTAGATTTATTGAAAATTTGCAAAGATAGTACAGGGAGTTCCCTTTATCCAACTTCCCCTTAACGTCTTATAGAACCATGCGCATTTACTAGGAAATTGCCATTAGTACAATAATATTAAGTATGTTACAGATTTTATTCATATTTAACCAGTTTTTCTACTAATGTTTTTTTTTGTTTCAGGAACTTGTTCTGGCTACCTCATTGCGTTGAGGCCCCTTTTAATTTTATTATGCTCCAATTTTTTATTATGAAATATTTTATTATGTATAAAATTTTGAATGAATAGTACAATGGACACCCATGTATTCTATAACTAGATTCAGTAATTGTTAGCATTGTGCCATTTTAAAAACTTATATATATGCTCTATAAATAAAACTTTTCCTCGATCATAAAAATATTAATAAAATGTCGAGTTCATGATATGCCATCTTTAAATACTTCAATGTGCATCTCCTAAGAATAGAGACATTCTCTTATATAATTATGATACTGCTATCACACCTTAAAAATTAGTACCAATTCTACAATCTGTAATATCTGGTTCTTATATTTGAATTTCCAGTTGTCCCAAGAAGGCTTTTGCTTTGTATTTCTTGTGGCTCCTATGTTGGGTTCATTTACATTTATAAATGTCTTCCTTCTTTCTGAATGATCCCTTTATCATTATGCAATGTTCTTCTTTGTCTTTTATTATAATCTTTATTTTAAAGTCTGTTTTGTGTGATATGAATATAATTACTCCAACTTTTTTGTCCCAGGGATCCTTTTATGGCCCTTTTAAAAAATCAGGATTTAATTAAGGTTTATCCATTGCATTTGGTTTTTATGTGTCTTTAGTTTCTTTTAATCTAGAGCAGTCTTTTTACCTCCTTTTTTCCCCCTGCTAGTGATACTAAATTTGAATCCAAGACAGCTGTCTCATAGACCATCCTACACTGTAGATTTCTGTTTTCTCGTGGTGTCACTTACCTGTTCTTCTGTTCCCTGTATTTCTGAATGCTAGAAGTTCGGTCTAGAGACTTGATTAGATTCAGGTTCTGCAATTTTGGAAAGGATGTTTCATAGGTTGTGGGGTTTCATATTGCAATATATCAGAAGGCACGTTCATTGTTTATCCATCTAGGGAATGTGTTAGTGAAAACTTCAAAGACTTTTTTGTCAGTGTGTTAGTTTCTTAGGTTTGCCATAAAAAAGCAGCACAAATTGGGTGACTTAAAAGAAATCATCTCACAATTTGGGAGGCCAGAAGTCTGATATCAGGCTTCACAGGGCTGTGCTTCCTCTGAAACATGGAGGAGAGAGTCCTTCCTTGATTCTTCTGGCTTCTGGCCTTTGCCAGCATCCTTGGGGTTCCATCATTCTCATCTCTGCCTCCGTCATCACTTGACATTCTCTCTCTTGTGTCTTCATGACATCTATCACCTCTGTGTATGTATCCTTCCAAAACTTAAAAAAAAAAAAAACCCTATTTCCCTTTGTCTCAATTTATCTCCCTAGATTGGGGCCTCCCAGGTGACTCAGTGAGAAAGAATCCATATGCCAATGCAGGAGACACGGGTTCTATCCCTGAGTCAGGAAGATCCCCTGGAGAAGTAAATGGCAATTCACCCCAGTATTCTTGCCGGAGAATCCCATGGACAGAGGACAGGGCTACAGTCTGGGGGGGTCACACAGAGTTGGACACAAGCGAGCATGCATGTGAGCACGCATGCGTGTCCTCATCTCCCTAGATTGGATGACCTGGTAGGTCTTTTCCTGCACACTGTGAAGCCTGACATCTGACAGTGAGCTCTTCGGTTTTCCCTAGTACCGTGTAGTGTCCTGTCCTACCAAACGGATGACGTGAAGTGAGGTAGGAGCCCTACTCAGTAGCCACATGCCATGTTGCCGAGGGCTGGGAGGCTGAGACACTCATCCGTGTGGAGCCCTCGCATCCATCCTGCGGGTGTAGCCTCAGATGCTGGTGTTGGCTGAACATTAGTCACTGAGCCTTTCTTCTGCCTTAGAGAGACTCCCCGAGGGCACTGGAGCCTCCCCTGCACATAAATATACATAAACTTTCTAGAGACGCTCGGTGTTGTTGAATGAATCACTAGCATCTACAGGGGAAAGACTTTTTATTTTCTTATAGTTATCTAAATAATTTAGTAGAAGAAGATTAGAACAGTAACTTGTGTTAAGGTTTTGAAGACAGTTTGTATATTTTTTAAAAGCATGGATTTTTCTGGTATTGGCTTATTTCCTCTTTTTAAAAAAATTAGTCTTTTTAAAAGCAGACGATAGATACATATGGTACAAAATTCAAGAGAAAAGGTAAACAGTAAAAAGTAGTTCTCCCATTTCTATTTCTTAGCTTAACAGTTTCTTGTTTCTTTATCCATGGGCAAGTGTGTATAAATTTACATACAAGTGGTAACATGCTGTAAATGCTATTCTAGTTCTTTAATATTTTTTCCATTATGTCTTAGAAACGATTGTATCTTGATTGGGTGTATTACTACCTGTTTTTAACAATGCAGATTATTCTGGAGTTTTACTGTTTAGTCCCATTCAACTCTTGTGAGCCCATGGACTACAGCCCGCCAAGCTCCTCTGTCCATGGGATTTCCCAGGCAAGAATACTAGAGTGCATTGCCATTTACTTCTCCAGGGGATCTTCCCAATCCAGGATCGAACCTGAATCTCTTGTGTCCTGCTTTGGCAGGAGGATTCTTTATACCACTGAGTCACCTGGGAAGTCCATTCTGGAGTATAGATGTGTATTAATTTATTTCATCAGATCTTATTGATAGACATTTTAGGTCATTTCTAATCTTTTGCTGCTTAAGCAAAATAGAATTTATTTTGATTTAAGTTGGTTTGCTCTTACGTTATGGAGTAACTCTATTTTAGAAGCTAATTTCAAATATTGCTAGTTGTTACTCAATAAGAAATAACAAGGACTTCCCTGGCAGGTCAGTGGTAAGGCTCTGTACTCCCCATGCAGGGGGCACAGGCTGGATCCCTGGTCAGGGAACCAAGAGCCCACAAGCCGAGTGGCACAGCAGTTCCACAGCCCCCCACCCCAAAATAAGAAATAACAAAAGTGTGTTTTTGCTATCAGGAATTTAAAGAAAACCTACATTGCAAATTTTATGAATGGAAGTATTTTACACACTCATGTTGGTCTTTAGATCATAAATTAGCATGATAGGCTAGCATTTGGAAAGGAGGTTCAATCAGGTATGCTTTCTGGCATGTAGTAAGACTTTTAATATCTTAAAATAGGCACTGATTTATACTACATGGATTTTAGATAAAGAAGAGGTTTACTAGATTAAACTTTCTAATATTTTTTTTTTCTGTAGTTTGCTAAATATACGTCAAGGCTGTATATTGTCACCCTGCTTATTTAACTTATATGCAGAGTACATCATGAGAAATGCTGGACTGGAAGAAACACAAGCTGGAATCAAGATTGCCAGGAGAAATATCAATAACCTCAGATATGCAGATGACACCACCCTTATGGCAGAAAGTGAAGAGGAACTCAAAAGCCTCTTGATGAAAGTGAAAGTGGAGAGTGAAAAAGTTGGCTTAAAGCTCAACATTCAGAAAACGAAGATCATGGCATCTGGTCCCATCACTTCATGGGAAATAGATGGGGAAACAGTGGAAACAGTGTCAGATTTTATTTTTCTGGGCTCCAAAATCATTGCAGATGGTGACTGCAGCCATGAAATTAAAAGACGCTTACTCCTTGGAAGGAAAGTTATGACCAACCTCGATAGCATATTAAAAAGCAGAGACATTACTTTGCCAACAAAGGTCCGTCTAGTCAAGGCTATGGTTTTTCCTGTGGTCATGTATGGATGTGAGAGTTGGACTGTGAAGAAGGCTGAGCCCCGAAGAATTGATGCTTTTGAACTGTGGTGTTGGAGAAGACTCTTGAAAGTCCCTTGGACTGCAAGGAGATCCAAGCAGTCCATTCTGAAGGAGATCAGCCCTGGGATTTCTTTGGAAGAAATGATGCTAAAGCTGAAACTCCAGTACTTTGGCCACCTCATGCGAAGAGTTGACTCACTGGAAAAGACTCTGATGCTGGGAGGGATTGGGGGCAGGAGGAGAAGGAGACAACAGAGGATGAGATGGCTGGATGGCATCACTGACTCGATGGACGTGAGTCTGGGTGAACTCCGGGAGTTGGTGATGGACAGGGAGGCCTGGCGTGCTGCGACTCATGGGGTCGCAAAGAGTTGGACACGACTGAGCGACTGAACTGAACTGAACTGAAATATATTTTTATTTTCCAGGTTAGCCTATGATTTTTTTCCCACATCCCTTGGGTACAAAGCTGATCTGTCTGAGCTGCTGCGTGAGCCTAGACAAGAAGCTGGCTGGAGTCTGTGTCCAGAGCATTCAGATCCATCATTATATGGGTGTATTTGTTTCCTGTTGCTGTGTAACAAATGGCCACAAACTTAGCAGCTGGAAACAACCAGCTTATACATAAATAAATAAAACACATTTATTATCTCACAGTGTCTGTGGTTTCAGGAGTCTGGGTACAGCTTAGCTGGGTCCTCAGTGTCACTAGCCTGAAAAGCAATGTGTGGGCAGGGACTGGGGTTTCATTTGAAGCTCAGACTGCTCTTCCTAGCTCACTGGTTGTTGGTTAATTAATTTCTGTGTGGTTCTGTGACTGAGGGCCCCATTTGCACACTAGTTATCAGTCGGAGACACCTCTCAGCTCCTGGGGGCCATCCTCAGGTCCTTGTCATGCAGACCCGATCTTTTTGTAATGTGAGTGTCTTTTTTCTTCCAGGCTGGGAGAGTCTGATGCTTCGTCTTTTAAAGGCTTTCCTGGTTAGATCTAGTCAAAGCTATGGTCTTTCCAGGAGTCATGTATGGATGTGAAAATTGGACTCTAAAGAAAGCTGAGTGCCGAAGAATTAATGCTTTTGAACTGTGGTGTTGGAGAAGACTCTTGAGAGTCCCATGGACTGCAAGGAGATCCAACCAGTCCATCCTAAAGGAAATCAGTCCTGAATAATCATTGGAAGGACTGATGCTGAAGCTAAAACTCCAATACTTTGGCCACCTGATGCAAAGAACTGACTCATTTGAAAAGACCCTGATGCTGGGAAAGATTGAAGATGGGAAGAGAAAGGGATGACAGAGGATGAGATAGTTGGATGGCATCACCGACGCAAATGGACATGAGTTTGAGTGAACTCCAGGAGTTGGTGACGGACAGGGAGGCCTGGCATGCTGCAGTCCATGGGGTTTCAAAGAAAAGGACATGACTGAGCGACTAAACTGAATTGGTTAGGTCAGGCCCACCTGTCTAGGATAATTTCCCTTTTGATGGATTTAAAGTAATCTCCCTTTAATATTTTTTTAAGCTAACACTTTTTTTTTTTCTTCAAAATTTGGCTGTGCCAGGTCTTAGTTGCAGCATGCAGGATCTGGTTCTTTGAGCAGGGATGGAACCTGAGCCTCCTGCATTGGGAGCATGGAGCCTTAACAACTGGACCACCAGGGAAGTCCTTCCTTTTAATATTAATTGGTCTCACCCTCATTCAAAGAGAGGTGATTATGGAAAGCATGTGCACCAGAGGGCAGGAATCTTGGTGGTCATCTTAGATTTCTACCTACCTCAGTGGGTGGTTATGAGCACTGCTGTCACAGGGGACCTGAGCTAGAATTGTTACAATTTTTTCTCTGTGAAAAAATAGTTCAGTTCAGTTCAGTTGCTCAGTTGTGTCCGACTCTTTGCGACCCCATGAATCACAGCACGCCAGGCCTCCCTGTCCATCACCAACTCCCGGAGTTCACCCAGACTCACGTCCATCGAGTCAGTGATGCCATCCAGCCATCTCATCCTCTATCGTCCCCTTCTCCTCCTGCCCCCAATCCCTCCCGGCATCAGAGTCTTTTCCAATGAGTCAACTCTTTGCATGAGGTGGCCAAAGTACTGGAGTTTCAGCTTTAGCATCATTTCTTCCAAAGAAATCCCAGGGCTGATCTCCTTCAGAATGGACTGGTTGGATCTCCTTGCAGTCCAAGGGACTTTCAAGAGTCTTCTCCAACACCACAGTTCAAAAGCATCAATTCTTCGGGGCTCAGCCTTCTTCACAGTCCAACTCTCACATCCATACATGACCACAGGAAAAACCATAGCCTTGACTAGACGGACCTTTGTTGGCAAAGTAATGTCTCTGCTTTTTAATATGCTATCGAGGTTGGTCATAACTTTCCTTCCAAGGAGTAAGCGTCTTTTAATTTCATGGCTGCAGTCACCATCTGCAGTGATTTTGGAGCCCCAGAAAATAAAGTCTGACACTGTTTCCACTGTTTACCTGTCTATTTCCCATGAAGTGATGGGACCGGACGCCATGATCTTTGTTTTCTGAATGTTGAGCTTTAAGCCAACTTTTTCACTCTCCACTTTCACTTTCATCAAGAGGCTTTTGAGTTCCTCTTCACTTTCTGCCATAAGGGTGGTGTCATCTGCATATCTGAGGTTATTGATATTTCTCCCAGCAATCTTGATTCCAGCTTGTGTTTCTTCCAGTCCAGCGTTTCTCATGATGTACTCTGCATATAAGTTAAATAAGCAGGGTGACAATATACAGCCTTGACGTACTCCTTTTCCTATTTGGAACCAGTCTGTTGTTCCATGTCCAGTTCTAACTGTTGCTTCCTGACCTGCATAGTAGTTAGGCAATAATTGATCCACCTTTTTATGTGAGACAGCTCTTAAATTACAGTGGACAAGTGGGCAGTTCTGCCTATCTCCACCTTAGTAGCCAGTTGCTTCCATGTCATTCAAAAACATAGACTTTCAGAAGGGATCTCTCCTATTCACAGGGTTTTCTCTGTTTCTCTCCTTCAACCCTAAAATGTCATGCTCTTTCCTTTTAACCAAATATCTGTTAGACAGGAAGTATTTATCATTCAGGATCTAGCCGGAGGAAAGTAATAAACCTTCTAAAGTAGTTGAGGAGGTGGCTTTTCTGTCCTGAAAAAAGTGGGTATGTTAGAACCATTGTTGGAGGGTCATCACCCCAAACCTCACCCTGATTTCTGCATTCAGAGGAGGGACGGCTTCTCCTACTTAGAACCCTGTCCCAGGGGAGTTGTTCAGTTGCTCAGTCATGTCCGAGTCTTTGCAACCCCATGGACTGCAGCATGCCAGGCCTCCCTGTCTTTTACTATCTCCCTGAGTTTGCTCAGGCTCGTGTCCATTGAGTCGCTGATGCCATCCAACCATCTCGCCCTCTGTTGTCCCTTTCTCCTCCTGCCTTCAATCTTTCCCAGCATCAGGGTCTTTTCCAATGAGTTGGCTCTTCGAATCAGGTGGCCAGAATCCCAGGGGAGGGCTGGTGACAGACCAAGGTGAACTGTGACTTCCTTCGGTCTCTGAAGGTTTTGCAGCTGGGTTCCCAGTAGAATGAACGCACTGTGCTACTTTGTGAATGCTGGGAGGACAGGAAGGGAGACTGGCTTCCTTCTGCGTTGTTAACGTACAGCCACTCTCCATGTACAGACTCCCAAGTCTGCACCCTTCTCTGATGAGATGGGAAAGCTCTGGCTTCTGTCATAGGAAACCCTAAGACTGGTCCATTAGTCCGTCCACTGGGCAGCTCAGGAGGTGGAATAAGCCTGCCGTGGAATCAGGACCACTTGAGTATTTCCAGAATGATCTTGGGCAAGATGAATCAGCTCTCAGTTCAATATCCTCTTCTTGCAAATCAGCTTAACCCCACCATGTTCCTGTGTGGTTAGGAGGAGTTGATACGGCATGAAAAAGAACTTTGGACACTTAACACAGGATTGTATTCCATCACTTTTTAAATTAATTTTTTAAAAGATTTTTTTGATGTGGACTCTTTTAAAGTCTTTATTTAAGTTGTTATATTATTGCTTCTGTTGTTTATGTTCTGGCTTTTTGGCCACAAAGTATGCAGGATCTTAGCTCTCCAACCAGTGATCAAACCTATACCCCCTGCATTGGAAGGCAAGGTCTTGACCACTGGACCACCAGGGAAGTCCCATCCATCATGTCAAAGATGTGTATTATTTCTCATTAGTCTCTCTGACATCATGACGTGTGTAACAGAAGGCATCTCACTGCAATAATTAGCGTTTTATTTCATATTCTAATAAATACTGATCAGTCTCACAAACCATGGTGGTGGTCATTATTAGAACAGTGAGTTACTGTGAATTACAGGTCAGGAATTGACAGGAGAGACTTGAATCTCTCCAAAGATTCTCCTCTGGAGTGAGAAGAGGTGGGAATGAAGCCCGCATCTCTCCACATCTTGTCCAGCCCTCCTGATTGGGTGTTCTCATCTCTCTTTTCTTGCTGTGAAAGTCTGTTCATCCTCCCCCCACCCAGAGCAGCAGTTTCTGTCTGCCAAAGCTGTGCTCACTTAGCTTCATACTGTCTTTGGCCACGACTCGGGTTGGAATGTTGGTGTTAGTGAAAAGAACAGCAGCATCCTTTCTCCACATCCCCTGCCATACTGTGAACAGTGTGCCTTCTGCACAACCCCTTTCTGACAGCTCTTTCCTCTCTGCAGTCACCTGGGGCAGGAATCCCTGTGGGCTGTACTTCTGTCTTTTTCTTTGCTGGAAGATATGGACATTGAAAGCCTTTTGGCCTGTGATGGGTTCACACTCCCCTGTGGCTTGTCTCTGGGAGTCATTCTTCGTGGCTCACTCTTGTCCTTTGACACCGGTTTCCCCAGTGTGATGTGTGGACCACTGTTGTTTGAGGGGCATGTGGACACATTTTTTTGTGGACACATTTTTTAAATGTTCTTTTAGAATTTGCTTTTTTAAAAAAAATTTGCATATGGAAACATGAAAGACCTTGAATAGCCAAAGCAATCTTAAGAAAGAAGAATGGAGCTGGAGGAATCAACCTTCCTGATTTCAGACTATACTACAAAGCTACAGTCATCAAGACAGTATAGTACTGGCGCAAAAGCAGAAATACAGACCAATGGAACAAGATAGAAGGCCCAGAGAGAAGCACACATGCCTACTGGCACCTTACCTTCAACAAAGGAGGCAAGAATATACGATGGGGCAACAGCATTCTCTTCAATAAGTGGTGCTGGGAAAACTGGACAGCTAAGTATAAAAGAATGAAATTAGAACACTTCCTGATGCCACACACACAGACATTTTGTATTGGGGTACTGTTGACTTGCAAGGCTGTGATAGTTTCAGGTGTACATCAGAGTGAGCCAGCTCTGCATATACATATATCCAATCTTTTCTATGCTGTCTTCCCACATAGGCCACTACAGAGTACTGAGTAGAGTTCCCTGTGCGATACGTAGGTCCTTATTATTAATAGTTATCTATTTTATGTACAGTAGTATGTCTTTGTCAATCCCACTCTTCTAATTTCTCTCTCCACCCCCCCCACCCTGTGGTGGTAGCCATAAGTGTGTTTTCTATATCTGTAACTCTATTTCTGTTTTGTAGATAAGTTCATCTGTACCCTTTTTTTCGTTCCACATGTAAGTGATATCGTGAGATATTTCTCTCTCTCTGACTTGCATCACTCAGTATGACAGTTTCTAGGTTCATCCATGTTGCTGCAAATGGCATTATTTCATTCTACTTTACGGCCAAGTAATATTCCATTTTGCGTGTGTGTGTGTGTGTGCGTGCGTGTGTGTGTGTGTGTGTGTGTGTGTACACCACATCCTTATCCATTCCGCCATTGATGAACATTTATAATAGTTCATCCGGCAGAAAACATTTAGTGAGCAACCCCCCCAAGCTTGCCAGGGTTGCATGTCCACGTGCGGTGATGTTCTTGGTATATCTTTTATAACAGTTCTCATTAAAAATTACAACCTACAGAAGAATAAGATTACAGTAAATTCCCATATAACTTTCATACACATTCATCCATCACTGACATGCCGCCTCATTTGCTTTGTGTCTCTCTCACTCTGTGTATAATTAATACATACATCTGTATATGTCTGAATTCATTTGTTTAAAAAAATCTAGGCATTTGAGAGTAAGCTGCAGTGAGTGCCCTTCACACCTAGATATCCAGCACTCACCACCTGAGGATGAGGATTTTAGAGCTTCCCTGGTGTCTCAGTGGTAAAGAATCCACCTGCCAATGCAGGAGGCATGGGTTTGACCCCTGGTCCAGGAAGATCCCCCTTCCTGGTGAGGATGCTGCGGAGCAGCTAAGCCCACACACTGCCACTACTGAGCCTGTGCTCTAGAGCCCAGGAACCACAACTACTGAGCCCACGTGCCACGACTACTGAAGCCTGTGTTCTGGAGCAGGAGAAGCTACTGCAATGAGGAGCCAGCTCACTGCAAGGATGAGTGGCCCTCACTCTCCACAACTAGAGAAAAAGCCTGCACAGCAACAAAGACAGCATAACCAAAAATAGTTATTTTTTTAAAAAAGGAATAAGGATTGTATTCTCTTAACCAGAGTGAAATTGTCAAAATTAGGAAATTTGGTATGGATACCATGCTATTACCTGCGTTTACATATGTACAGTTGTCCCAGTATCATCCTTAAACAACTTTCCCCCACTCTGATTCAGAGTCATACAAGGTACTCGCTTATCATGTCTCTTTGGTTTCCTTTCCTTTTAAAGAGTATAGGTCTCCTGTTTTGTAGGAAATCCTTCAGTCCAACCAGTTCATTCTGAAGGAGATCAGTCCTGGGTGTTCTTTGGAAGGAATGATGCTAAAGCTGAAACTCCAGTACTTTGGCCACCTCATGCGAAGAGTTGACTCATTGGAAAAGACCCTGATGGTGGGAGGGATTGGGGGCAGGAAGAGAAGGGGACGACAGAGGATGAGATGGCTGGATGGCATCACTGACTCGATGGACGTGAGTTTGAGTGAACTCTAGGAGTTGGTGATGGAAAATCCCATGGATAGAGGAGCCTGGTAGGCTGCAGTCCATGGGGTCACGAAGAGTCGGACACGACTGAGCGACTTCACTTTCACTTTTCACTTTCCTGCATTGGAGAAGGAAATGGCAACCCACTCCAGTGTTCTTGCCTGGAGAATCCCAAGGATGGCAGAGCCTGGTGAGCTGCCATCTATGGGGTCGCACAGAGTCCGACACGACTGAGCAACTGAACTGAACTGAACGGATACTTAGTCTTCCAGGTACTTTCCTTTTCTAGTGAGTGACACTGGCTTTCCACTTGTGGTCATGTAAAGTTTCCCTTTAAAATAAATTTATTTAAAATTAACAAGGGAGTCAATTTAAAGAAAAATAGGAAGTAAATAACAGTACAAGAGATACAAGGAACCCACAAAAATGGGGACAGTCATATATCAATGACTGAGATTCGGAAAATTTGTACAGGGTCCACGATGTTGCTATCTCTTGGACCCTGGTGGTAGAAGAGACCAGGGAAGCCTGTAGCCCTGCTCAGGCTCTGGGTTTGTGAGCTGGCGGTAGTTGTGCCAGCCCCAGGGAGGTCTCTCCTCCCACCACCAGCAGCCCCTTGCCTCGCCAGGCAGAACTCATCCCTTTGTTTTCCACCACATCCCATGGATGGTGTGTTCCTGGGATGTGGAATGGATGGTTTGCTCCTCTTGCTTTAAAGTCTTAAGTTCCATCTTGCCTTGAAGTCTTTCCTGTGGGGGTTAGTCACCTGGACTACATCTGCCCTTAATAGAATCCTACTTTTTCTGATGGACTTTTAAAGTTTTGTTCATGTTTATTTATTTGGCCACAGCATGTGGGGTCTTTGTTCCCTGACCAGGGATCGAACCCGGGCCCCCTGCAGTGAAAGTGTGGAGTTTCAACCACTGAAATGCCAGGGAATTCCATATTTTTATTGATTTCTTCATTTGTGCATGTGTGTATTGAGGTATGATTGATTTATATAAAAAAAGCTGTTTTGTGTTAAGAAACCAAAAAGAAATAAAGAGTACTCCTAATATCTCCTCACTCTTTCCTGATTTATTTTTTAAATTAGAGGTAAATTATATTTTTATTGTAATTCAGTGAAAAAATATTGAACAAAGTGAAAATAAGGAAAAAGTCCAGCTGGATGGCAAAAGTAGCCTTTGGAGAGACATGTATATTTTATAATGGGTTCTGATGAAAAAATATGCAAAAGAAAAAAAATAATGTATATGTTTTAATGAGTTTGAAGATAAGTATACACCCATGAAACCATCACCATACATAATACTCTGAACTTATTCATTAACTCTAGAAGTTTCCTCCTTCCCTCTTTTTCCCCTTTTAATGTGAGCATGAAACATAAGATCTACGCTCTTAAACTTTTTAAAGTAAGCATACAATACAGTATTAGGTATAGGCACTATGCTGTGCAGGAGAACTTCAGGAATTCTTCACCCTGCATAAATGAAAGGACGTACCTTTTGACCAGCATCTCCCTGATCCCCCACATCCCATAGCCCCTGGTAACCACCGTTCTGCTTTCTACTTCCACAAATATGACTGTTTTAGATTTCCCAATAAGTATATTCTTATGTATCTGACTTATTTTACTTAGCAAGTTCATGCATGTGGTAGCAAATGGCAAGATTTCCTGCTTTTCAAAGGGAAAGAAATGTGTGTGTATATATATGTGTGTGCATGTGTGTATGTATATATATATATATTATACACACGTTTTCTTTTTTTTTTTTCAATTGAAACATACAATTTTATTAATGATACACAAATGAAGTCTTTGGTGAATAAATTCAAGTCAAAACAGATGATAGAAGTATAGGCTATTCATGATGAACAGGTTCACTATCAATTCACACAGAGGAATCAGTAAAAATATTCCTATTCAAGCAGCACGATTAAAGTCACAAATGTGTTTTCGGGACAAGAGGACTATTTATTTGGTATTCATAAAATGGTTCAGCTTAAAACTGGAGATAGTCGCAGATAACATCACTCTGATTGATACATTATTCAAAACTGGCAGCTGAAAGGATCCCTTTACTATATGAGAGGGTGAAAAGCAGTAACTTTCAATTTTCATTGCTCCCAGACTGCAAAACCAGACATTTCTTCAAGTTTTCAAGAGCACAGACAATCAAAATTTGTCTACTAGTTTTACAACTTTCACTTTCACCAAGAGGTCATCGTGATCTGCTAAGGCTCGAATTTTCTTAACGCACACTCCAGATGCAGTACATAAGTGAAAATGGGAGCCTTTATTGAATTCTCTGTAGTTGAATACTTCTGCCCTGAGATTGTCATAGATGATCTCAAATAGAGTCAGGGCATTAATAAGAATTTCTGATTCCACATAAGAATTGTAGAGAGAACTAAATGATGATGGCACTTGGCTACTGAGTAATTTTTTTTTAACATATCTGGATTTTCAGCAAAATTCTACAGTATTTTCAAAATCTCAACCTTGATTTTTCCACCTCTCTGAGATAACAAACGGAAAAATTTGCAATAGAATTGACAAGCAGGTGCTGGTAGTCATTAGTAATAGTCATGTTTGTTAAAAATTTTAATCCAACTACCTGTACTGCTGCGTTCAGGTTAGAGGCCATGATGTCATCCATCACTTTATTCATGTATACCTGAAACCGGCCCTGATTTTCATATTTCTCACTCAGGTTATTCATGGCCATTAAGGCTTTTTCCTTAATGTGAGGGTCAGTTTTGTTGATCATGTTGGCAATAATTGGGAGGCCTCCCAACTTGCGAATTGTGTCTTGGTTGCATGAATAATCGGCATTATTGCTCAGAGTGAGCAAAGCTACCTGTTGGATGAAAGGATCATCCGACTTCTGAAGCAAAGCAAGGACTTTCCTGAGATCTCGGACACCCAGAATCTCATCAATTTCATAAGGAAAGGGGCGCTTCTGCATGGGAACAGGTCTCCTCCCTTTCCCTTTCTGCTGGGTCTCAGGCTCAGAGTCTGATTCCGATTCTGTGTCTGTCCATCCAGACTCTCCTTCCTCAGAATCAGGAACCTCTGCCAGGCAAGCCTGGCCCCCATTAGCAGACGCTGCCGCGGCTGCTGCAGCCCCATCTCTGGGCCGGAAGCCCAGCCCCAGTTCATCTACTTCAACCTTATTTTTCTTGCCTTTGCCCTTGCCTCCAGTCCGGGACCTGGTTACACCCTTAGCTCCACTTTTGGGTACAGCTCCAGTAGCTGACCCGGCCTTAGGTATAGCCCCAGTATGAACCCCGGGGGTTGCTTTCTTAGTGGCTACCACTGTTCTAGAGGACCCTGAAGGCCCAGGAGCCTCTGCAGTCCCAGAAGGCGCTACTACCCCTAAAGTCGCTGCTGTCCCAGTAGGCATTGCTGGTATGGAAGCCTCCACTGGCTCTGTAGGTTGTGATGCCTCAGTAGGAATGGGCACCACATGAGGCACCACTGGTGCCCTGGGAGCCTCCGCTGTGCCAGGGGCTTCTGCTAATTTAGGAGCCCCAACCATTGCGGGAGCCTTCGCAGCTGAGGGAGCCTTTGCCTCCCAGAGAGGTGGTGCCACTGCAAAAGACATTGTGGCTACTGATTCAGCTTTAAGCCCCACCCAAGCCCCTTCTGTCTCCTGGCCCTTATTTCCTGCCCCGCTCTGGGTCTCGGCACTGGATGCAGCTGGGACCACTGCTTCAACTCCAGCAGTGTCCAGAGCAGAGGATTCATCCTGAGCCCTTTCCTCTGCCCCAGTGCGGACTGGGGTTGGAGGACTGAATCCTGGCCCAAGGTCAATTGTGAATCCAGCCCTTAGTCCAGCTCTAGCCCTGGCTCCAGTCTCGGCCACAGCCCTGGTTTTGGGTTTAGCCAGTCTCTTCTTCATCATATGGTTTCATCCCCTGGCATATTTGTAGACACAGTACCAGGCACTGGCCCTGATGACTATCCCAGCAGCTACGCAGCCAGCACCCCAAACACTGCTCATGATGCAGCTGGAATTAATTCTCTGATCCAGACGTGCCCAAGTGGGGTGCGTGCACATCCAAGTGAAACGCTTCAGCTCAAGCTCAAAATTCTGCTGAGGCTGCAAGAAAAAGCAGGACCAACCTGCTGGGAAAGCAGGAGCAATTTGCGCTTTTCCACCAGGCTAACAGTTGTGCAGGGCCCAAAAGGCAGAGAAACCTGCCCGGATCTGGGGGGATTTTCTCCTCCTCCTCCAAGCCTGGGTTAAACGCACGGCAGTGCACAGCGCAATAGAGTTGGTACCCAGAGGAGCTATACACACGTTTTCTTTGTGTATGTGTCTCCTATGTCCGTGGAATTCTCCAGGCAGGAATACTGAAGTGGGAAGCCATTCCCTTCTCCAGGGGATCTTCTCAACCCAGGGACTGAACCTGGATCTCCCACATTTCAGGCAGATTCTTTACCATCTGAGCCACCAGGGAAACCCTGTGTATCTACTACTTTTTTTTTTTTATCCATTTGCCCACTGATGACCATTTAGGTTGTTTTTTGAATGATTTATTAGTATTAAATCTATTCTTTGGTAAGACTCATCTCTTGAGTCTCCAAGTAGGCTCCAAGTTCTAGGAGGGTAGGACCCCATTCTCCTGAGGGTCTCTAAAGCTTGGAGCTCCTGGCCTTGAGCGTAGAGGATGTCCAGGAAGGGCCTTTTCTCTTTCTCATCCTTATTGCCTTGCAGGTCTGCATCACTGTTTGCCTGACCCCTGCAGCTATCCCTTCACTGGTGCCCTCAGGCCAGACTCTCCTGACTTGTGTCAGCATCATTTTCTAGAACACTTAACATCTTATATAACACTTAGCGTCATTTTCTGTAACACTGAGACTGTGGAGACTGTGTAAATCTAATTCAGTCACCTTTGTGCTCTTCTGCACCCCAAATACATACTTAAAACCTCTCTTTGCCTACAGGAGTGTTTTCAGAGTAGGGACACAGACCCCTGGGAGTCTTCAAAATTGTATCAAGGTGACGGTGAATTCCACAAGGATATTTCGATCTTGTGTTTCAGTTTTAGTGATAACCTTCAAGACGTTTAAAATGTAAGCTTACACTGGATTATCGAATCACTGCTTTTCACTGATCCTGTTGGGTGACTCCAGGGCCTGCATTTCTGTTTAGTTTCCTTTGGTGACAGAGCACCCAAAGTGATGGGGTTTTAACTGTGCTTGCAGTGTGTTTCTCATACCCTGTGTGTGCTAGAGAGAGAGAGTTTGCCGCTTTGAGAAGCACTGGGCCATGGACTGGGCACGTCCTCCTCCATCCAGCTTCCAGGGACCTCCAACGTCAGGCTCCTGTTCATCTCTCGAGCCTCAGGTCTTACCTCTGCCCATGTGAGTCCTGTGCTATGGCTTCCTCCCTGATCCCCGTCCTTAGGGTGCCCACTGAACTCCTTTCACCTTCTCAGACTCAGCTCAGTTTCCTATCCTCCTGGAAGCCTTCTCAGACTTTGCCTGAGGTGACCTTTCCTCTCTAGTTTCTCTCCCTCAGTGACGACGTTTATCTCATAGATGCTACCCAGGGTCTACCTGTCAGCCTCCCGGGCACAGTGACTATGAGCCCCCAGCTGACAGGACTGTGCCCTCTGCCTTTTTGTGCCTGGAAGCCAACAGGTGCCTAATACACACTTGTCACAGCTGTGACAACTGTGTTCTGCACACACAGGTTCTAGCACGTGTGTTCTGCAGCAAGAGAAGCTACCACAATGAGAAGCCTGCACCCCACTCGCCGCAACTACAGAGAGTCCTCGCAAAAGCAAAGAAGGCCCGGCAGGCCCAACAGAACCTTGTTGCAGAACACAGGATTTCACATAAGCCCAGGAGCCTTTGAGCTCTCTTTTTGCAATATATTTCATCATGCGTCCTAAGGAGCTGGGAGACTTGCTGCTCTGAGTGATTGTCTGGCGTCCTGTCACATGTATGCTAGATACTCAACTAACATTTCCTTATTTCTCTGCTCCAGACTGAGATCGAGGGTAGTTTTCTTCCCTCCTGGGTAAATGTTTTGTAAAAAACAAAAAAATCAAAACTGTCCATTAAGATTCCCAAGAAGCATTGCAGGCATACTATTTTGCCGTTTTCCTTAAAATCTGCCTCACTTGGCTATAGCATCAGGGTGTTTGTTGGAGGACACCGAATAAGTTGCTTACAGACTGTTCTGAAATTTTTCTTGAATTATTTTCTCACTGTAGGCTACTCTTGTGCTCACTTGGCATCGTAACCTTTCCTGTGATGTCTCTGGTTACTCTGATTCACAGTACTTTTTTGTTTTTTCCTTTTTTTTTTTTTTTTCAGTTTTTGGCCCTACCGGGCCTTCTTCGCTTTTGCGAGGACTTTCTGAAGTTGCAGGGAGTGGGGTGCAGGCTTTTCACTGTGGTAGCTTCTCTTGCTGCAGAACAGAGGTGCTAGGCAGGCAGTCTCAGTACTTGTGGTGCTGGAGTCTAATTGCTCCCCGGCATGCGGGATGTTCCCTGAGCAGGGATCGAACCCGTGTCTCCTGCATTGGCAGGCAGATTCTTATCCGCTGCGCCACCAGGGACGTCCCTCCACAGTACTTTTCATGGGCAAGCCCCCAAAGCCTCCGAGTCTGTCCTGCCAGCCATGCTATTTGGCTGCCAAGGGGAACCGCCCCCGCCGCCTCTGTGGCCCACTCACTCTATGATGCTCATGTTCCCCGGGGCCGCTGGGCAAATGAATTGTCTTGAACTTGAACCCTCTTCTCTCTCCTGTGCTTGTTTGTGTATGATAAACTTTCTGAAGATGTTTGAAAAGTAAATGTTTGAATTGCACATCCTTATTTGATTGACCTTTTACACTCCTCACACTGTCTGTCCGACTAACAGGGGGCTGCCTGCCTCGCGTGCCGGCGGCAGGAGAGACGAGGAGCGGCTCCCTTAAGAAGGCATCTTACTGGCTCTCTGCATCTTGACTGTTCCCTAATACTCCTCTGGCAGAGGCTGGCTGTTAGGTAGAGATTCATTTCATGGGAGTTTTTGCTAGTGGAGCCCTGCACCATCTCTCCTGAGAATTACAATGCAGGGAACTGTAATCCCTGGGGGATTCTGTTGTCTCAGATTTGATACTTGAGCAGGGTGAGAGTGACAACCATTTTATAAAAATAACATTTCTTACTAGCATAGGAGTGATATACACTCAAGGCAGGAAAGTTGGAAGATTCAGAAAGATCACAAATAAAAAAGTATGATTTCAAGCCCTGAAGTGGTTGCCAGAGCCTCTTTCTTATGTTCCCGTCCACACTTTCCTTCCGCACATAGCTTTATTTTACAAATGTGGCTTACTGAGTCATTCATTTCTCAGTAGAGCATAAACATCTCACCAGGTCAGTATTTATTGCTTTACCGTATGTAGGTAGAACATTTTATTTAACCAATCCCTTGTTGGACATTTATTTACCTTGGTTTTAATTTTCTGTTGTTCTAATTATCTTGTGATAAACATCTTTATTGATGCATCTTTGCTGGCATCTTTTTTATAATTTCCTGAGGATAAGTTCTGAGAAATAGAATTCTTGAGTCAACCAAAGAGAGAGTAGATATTTTGTAAACACCAAAAGAAGAATAGATAAATTTAATAAGTGTCATTCATGTGGAAAATTAGCACTTAATCCCGTAATCAGTGTGAATAGCTAAGTATCCTTTACAGGTCCTTTCTGCTCTGCTGTGGACGGCATCATGTCACTCACACTGGGAAGCAAGTGAAAAAATGGGCCTCTGGAGCCTCACTACCTGGGATCTGAGTCCGGTTCCACCACGTATCAGCAGTGTGATCTTGCTGAGTCACTTTAGCTCGCCTCACCTCAGTTTCCTCCTTTACAAGATGGGAACAGTAAAAGTGCCCACCTCATAAAGTTGTAACAAAAAAGTGAAATGAATTGCTCTGGGCCAAGAGCTCAGAATAGCCCCTGGCACAGAACAAGTGCTTGCTGTTATTTCATCATCTAGTTATTCACCTGACAAGTGACTCTGCATGCGAATTAAAGTGGATCCAGTTACTGTTGTTGGTGGTTGTGCTGTATTTCATTATAAGAATGTGCATTTGTGTGTCTGTATGTTTTTTCCAGTCTTGTACTCTTGCTGGTCTTCTGGGTAATAAATTCCTAGAGGTGGGGTTGACAGGGGTGCTAACTTTTAAGTATATACATTTCCATGTAGTACCTTCAAAGAGGAGCTAGCATGCATATGTGAAGTCCCTCAGTGAGGGCACTCAGGCTCTGCCCGAACAGTGCTCTCTGACCTTGTAGAGTTCATAGTCATGGAGAGATCTGGAAGAGGAGAGGGGAGGAAGGCCTTCTCAGAACCTGTGCTGTTTTTCCACAGCAGCAAGCTGCCTGGTTTATGCATCTCCATTGTTCTGCTCATCTATTTGGTTTTTTAAGTCATCCGTTGTATTGCCAAGAGAGGCAGCCCATGCTGGTCACTCTCACCCTGCTACCGACAGACCTCAATACCATACTCGTGAGTCGGTGACGGTTCCTAGGCATGTGTATAAACTGCATTAAGTGCTCATGCATGTCATTTCATTTCATCATCCCAGTTGCCCTCTGAAGTGGGAACATGTTATCTCTTCATAGAGGTTCGGTCACTTGGGCAAGACCACACAGTTCATAAGTAACCAAACTGCAAACCCTGCTATGTGACCCCCATGTGTGGGGGACCCTGGGGGGGCGTCCCAGGCTCATGTCTCACTTTGGCTTTGCCTGTAAGCTCTCCTGTGTGTCTGAGGGCCAGCCCCTTTCCTTCTGGTTTTCGATTTTCCCATTTGAGCCACGAGTAAGGTTTACATCATCTCTAAGGCTCTGGCTTATTTTTGGTTGTGCTGGGGCTTCGTTGCTGTGAGCCGGCTTTCTCTAGCTGCGGTAAGTGGGGATTACTCTTCGTCGTGGTGCATGAGCTTCTCATTGCGGTGGCTTCTCTTGTTGTGGAGCACAGGCTCTAGGCACACGGGCTTCAGTAGCTGTAGCATGCAGGTTCAGTGGTTGCTGTGCATGGGCTTAGTTGCTCCCAGGCATGTGGAATCTTCCCAGGACCAGGAATTGAACCAGTGTCCCCTGCTTTGGCAAGCTGATTAAGACTATGACTTCTGCTTGTGAGAATCCTGGCACATTTGATGTCAGGACACACATGGCATGTTCAGAGGGTTTTAACTGAAGAGAGATGAATGAGGGGACAGTTCCAGAGGTGTGAGAATCAGCAAAGGATGGTGAGGTTCACGGGTATCATGAAAAATGTGAAGATGTTGCCACCACTGGGCTGGGAGGGACCTGGAGAGGCAGAGGAGTTAGTGGAGCTCAGGAAAAGCAGGAGACAAGGGAGAGGGGTGGCTGGGAGCTGTGGCCTTGAACAGAGGGAGGCAGCCCCTGCCAGAGCCAGAAGTGGCCCGGGCCCCCCGACCCAGCCCCCACATATGTGCTCCACACTACACCACCCAGGAATGTTGGTTGGGCAGTTGGAAATCCAGACAGTGCAGTGTGTTCACTGCTGGCACAGAGCAGGCTGTGTGCAGGGGGCACACAGTAACCAGCAAAAGGATTTTTGTGGGGCTCATGGCCCATCTTTTGAGGCAAGAGTACAGTTATAAAACTGACAGGCATCTGCTGAATGGTGGCACACCAGGAAGAGGCCACCTGCTGCCAGCCATGGGGCTGGGGAAGCAGCGGGCATCCCATGTCCCGGGCTTTTCTTTTCAAAATGGACACAGAAGTGGGCAGGCTCAGCCTTCCCCTGACTCTTGTGGGTAGTTCAGATGGTCCTGAATCACGTTTCAACCTTTCCTGGCATCCTTTCCTTCCAGATGAATGTGGCTGAATGACTACTGAATCTAGAATTTCCCTAGAAATAAATGTCCTTGCTCATTGAGAATCCATCTGAGGCTTTCCATTCCAGGGAGAAAAGGAGTCTGGACCACTCTGAAAACTCAAGCAGGAGGGGTTAGCAGGGGAGAAGTAACCACGTTGCAAGGCTGCAAGTTGTGGCTGTAGCACAGAGTGACTTGGTGAGTAGTTTGGGGGACCGTCACTTCCTGGTGTTTACCCTGCCTGCCTTTCAAGTCTCTCTTACTCCACCCATGATACAGGCATTGCTTCAGCATCCACCTGGAAGCAGCCCCCAGGACTGCCTGCTCCCTCCTCTCCCAGCCCCACGTGTTTGTCTACACTGCATCATCACCTGCATACTGGGGAGTTGGACACTGAGTTTTTTATTTTATTTTTTTTGCCAGAGCCTCTTTCAGCAGCAGTGTTCAGCCTGGTTTTGTTTCCAAACACACAGGGGGCATGCTGGGAGACCAGTGCGGCATCTCGCCCTACCTGGTAAGGGAGGATCGATAGTCATAGACTTCCTATTAGGACATATTAGCAGCTTTAAAAACATTCTACTTTGATCCACAATTTCTACTTTTGGGTCTGTCTTTTAAGGAAAAGAAGAATTTGCACTGTCGATGAAAATGTGTCTGATAAACTGGTAATAGGACTTAAGGTCGGAAACCTGATTCAAACTGAATGAAGCAAACACGGGAATGTATTAGCTCATGTCATATAAAAAGTCGAGGAATTCATTACTTATGAAACAGAAACAGTCTCACAGGCTTCAAGAATGGGAAGGGATCGCTGGGGAGTTTGGGATAGACATGTACACACGGCTTTGTTTAAAATGGATAACCAACAAAGTCCTACTGTATAGCACGTGCAACTCTGCTCAATGTTATGCGGCGTGGATGGGAGGGGAGTTTGGGGGAGGATGGATACATGTATAGGTATGGTTGAGTCTCTTCACTGTTCACCTGAAACGATCACAATATTGTGTGTTAAGCAGCTCTACCCCCAATACAAAATAGAAAGTTAAAAAAAAAAAGTCAAGGAGTTCAGCATTAGGCATAGTTGGATCTATGGGATGACTTGCTGCTCTTCGCTATTTCCTTGGTGGCAAGACACATACCAGCAGCCCCAGGCTTTCATCTTAACCTACCAGGACACCAGAGGACAAGACCAGAAGACCTGTCTCTTCACAGAGGTCACATCTGTCCTAGAATTGAGTCTCTGATTCTGACTGGCTACATACTTGTCCTAGACCAGCCCTGTCGCCAGAGGGATGACAGAAGCTGATTGGTTGAGCCTTGGTCACGTGCCCTCTCCCAGAGCTGGGGAATAAGGCTGTCTCCACCTGGACCGTATTCTGAGGAAGGAGGGGCTTCCTGGGGAATACTTGGCGGTGCTCCTGCCAAAAGAAGGGTGAATGGTGGATGGGCAAAGACTGCTAAAGCCCATAACTTCCTCACAGCATCATGTGAAAAAGTGAGAAACAAACAAATGACCAGCTCTGAAAGAATAGCTTAAATTGTGGCTTTTTCATAAGATGGAATATTATGCAGCCACTAAAATACAGGTTAAAATGGAATTTATTGAGGAAAACTTAATGATAGGATTTGAAAAGAAAGGTTGCAATGTTCATAGACAGTATGATTTCCACTGTGGAAAATATGCATGCTTTGGAAAGTGTTGAAAGAAAAACATAGAGAAATGTTCATAGTAATTATCTCAGAGTGATATGGGTAAATTTCATCCTGTAATTTTTTTTTCTTTTTATATTTTAAAGTACTCGTTCTATGCATGCCTAAGGAACAAATGCAAACTTTCAGAATCCAAGCTACAAGGTGACTTCCACTTGACCAGCATGTGGCTGCACTGTGCCCAAGTGGGGACGGAAATGGGGGTGAGGAAGGGGGAAACGAGGAGGGGAGGGGAGGGAGGCAGCTCCACCAGGTCCAAAATTTTAAGCCTTGAAGGAGGCAGAGGCAGGTTTGGACCCAACTGGAAGGATCTGTTGGAGACGTGGCAGCAACTCTGAGCTCCCTTGGTAGGCAGACTGGCTTTTCACTTCTGAGATCTTGTCCATTCATTCGTTAGTTCGTTCATTCAGTAGATGAGTGCCCCTGCGTGCCAGGGGATGCATAAGGAAACAGGACCTGTCCTTGTCCCCTGAAGTTAGTCCAGCGTGAGGACATGGCGACCTGCAGATGGCTACCGCAGGCTTACCACGTATCATGGGCCTGGCGACCCGTCATCATCGCAGAGGAGCCTTTGGGGGGACATAGCAGCCGACTGTGAGGAGGTGGGAGGACCACAGGGCCTCCACACATGAACTGAGGTGAACTCATGGCATGAGAGGGAGACCATAAACTAACCTCAATGCGGCCTACCCGGCTCTGAGCAAGGGGCTGAGGGTACCGGGCCCTGGATGCAGACCGAGCGAGGATATTGGAGAGCTCAGGGAAGACTGAAGGGGGCACATGGGCCAGGGGAAGTAGTGCTGGGGGGTCAAGGGGTCTTGTGGGTGGCCAGCTTCTGCTCAGAGTAAATGAGGCAAAGAGCAACCCAAAAGTCAGAGGAGTGGAGGCCTCGGGCTCAGGCACCCAGCTTTCCTCTGCAGCACACAGCCCAAGCAGTGAGACCCAGGGCATGCTCCAGTTTTCACATCTGGAAAGGGGAATTCATCCTGCTGTCCTTGGGGTGTTCCTGGGGAGCAGGGCTAATGACCTGAAGCACCTGGGCCCGCGTCAGGAAGACAGGGGGTGCACAGCCCCCTGGAAGAGATGGGAAACAAACCCAGGACCACGTCCCAGCTGGCACCTTGGCCTCGGCCACACCAGAAGGCAGGTCAGTGGGACAGACTGTGTTTTCTAAAGAAAGCCATGACTGTCTCCCATCCTCTGTGCTCTCTTTAACATGACCTGGACACTCTCCGTGCCTTCTGGAGGTAGGTCACGAAGCTTCCACCAGCTTCCATACTGTCCTTCTTCCCTCCCTGTCTGGCCTATTTACACACGGAACCCAGCTGCCGTGCTTCAAGAAAGCCCAGGACGTGTGCAGAGGCCACATTGAGATGTGTGGGCTGACAGCACCTGCTGAAGTCCCAGCGAACCTGAGGCATCAAACGTGAGTGAAGAAGCTGGGGCGGTGACTCTGGCCCCAATCCCTATCTGACTGCCGCCGAGAAGGGGACTACAGAGCAGTTCTCTAGAACTGCCTAGTGGAGCCCAGTCAAATTCCAGAACCAGGATAGATTCCACAAATGATGGTTGTTGTTGTTTAATAGACTTTATTTTTCAGAGCAGTTTTAGCTTCCTAGCAAAATTGAGCAGAAGGTACATTTCCCACATACCCCCTGCCCCGACATAATACAGCCCATCCTCTATCAAAATCCTGAACCAGAGTGGTACATTTGTTAGTTAATAGACCTACAAGGACATCCAATTATCACCCAAAGTCCATCGTTCACATTACGGTTCACTCTTGGTGTTGTAGATTATATGAGTTTGGACAAATGTGTTACGACATGTATCCACCAATATAATATTATCCACCAATATAGAATATTATTATTCTATAGGATATTAGAATATATTACCACTGCCCTAAAAGTCACCTGTGCTAAGCCTGTTCATCCCTCCCTCTTGGTACCCCTTAATCCTTTTATTGTCTCCATGGTTTTGCTTTTTCTACAATGTCATATCATTGTAATCATATAATATGTATAGTCTTTTCAGATTAATCTCTTTCACCCAGTCATATCCATTAAGTTTCCTTCATGTCTTTCCATGGTTTGATAGCTCATTTCTTATTATTGCTAAATAATATTCCATTGGATGTTGATTTGTTCATTTACCTGCTGAAGGACATTTTGGTTGCTTCAAGTTTTGGCAAATACAAATAGAAGTATTTGTGCATGGTTTTTTATCCCACTTTATATTTCCACCAGCAATGAATGGGAGTTCCTGTTCCACACTGTTTTTTGGCCATTCCAACCAGTGTTCTGTTATCTCATTGGTTTATTTCTCATCATATGATGACATATGATGTACAGCATCTTTCTTTTCCCCCAGATTTAATGAGATACAATTGATAGATAACGTGTGTAAATTTAATATAAACAATGTGATGATATGATACATGTGTGTATTGTGAAATGATCACCACAATAAGGCTGCTGTGTTGTGCTCAGTTGCTCAGTCATGTCTGACTCTTTGTGGCCCTGTGGACTGTAGCTTGCCAGGCTCCTCTGTCCATGGGATTTTTCAGGCAAGCATAAAGGAGTGGGTTGTCATTTCCTTCTACAGGGGATCTTCCCAACCAAGGGATCAAACCCACATCTCTCATGTGTCCTAGGTTGCAGATAGATTTTTTACCCACTTACAAAGCATTTTTTTCTCTATGTTTCCTTCTAGGAATTTTAAGAGTTTAGGTCTTACATAGTCTACAAGTCTTTAATCCATTCTGAGTTAATTTTTTGTGAAGGATATAATACATGAGTCTGATTTCTTTCTTTTTGCATGTGACTATCCAGTTTTCTTGGAGAAGGCGATGGCACCCCAACATCCAGTTTTCTAAACACCATTTATTGAAGAGACCATCCTTTTTCCATTGATTATTCTTGGTTCCTTTGTCAAATATCATTATGTGCATGGAATTATTTTGGGGTTCCAAAGTCTATTCCATCAGACTGGACATATAATGTCTATATGTCTAAATGTCTAAAAGACATTTTATAGGCATATAATGTCTATATGTCTGCTTTTATGGAAGTACCACACTGATTTGACTTCTATAACTTTGTAATACAGTTTAAAACCAGGACATTTGATAGATACCTTTTCATATATTTATTTCCCATTTGTATATTTTTTTCAGTGAGGTGTCTGCTAAGTTCCTTGGCTCATTTTTTAATTGAGTTGTTTATTTCCTTGTCTTTGAGTTTTAAGAGTTTTTTGTATATATTAGATAACTCCTTTATTGGCTGTGTCATTTACAAATATTTCTCCCACTCTGTGGCTTATTTTCTTATTCACATAACATTGTCTTTTTTAGAGCATAAGTTTTTAGTGAATTCAGTTTATGAATTATTTCTTCCATGAATTGGTGTTGTAATCTAAAAAATCATTGCCGTACCCAAGGTCACTAAGATTTTCTCTTATGTTTTCCTCTGGAAGTTTTATGGTCTGCATTTTACATTTAAGTCTGTGCTCCATTTTGAGTTAATTTTTGTGAATGGTATAAGGAAGATCTTGATCTGAGTACTGTATGTGTTTCAATCAACTTTTTTTTTTGCATGTGGATATCTGGTTATTCCAGAACCATTTGTTGAAAAGATGTCTTTTCTTCACTGTATTGCTCCTTCATCAAAGCACAGTTGGATACATTTATGTGACTATTTCTGGGCTCTCTATTCTGTTCCGTGGACCTGTGTGTCTATTCTTTTGCAGTTAACACTGTCTTGATTACTGTTGTCTTATAGTATATCTTCAAGTTGAGCAGTGTCAGGCCTCCAATTTTATTCTTCTTCCTTTGATACTGAGTTGGGTATTCTGGGACTTTTGTATAAACTTTAGGGTAAGTCTGTTGATATCCACAACATTTCTTGCTAGGATTTGACTGAGATTGTATTGAACATGTAGACCAAGTTGGGAAGAACTGGCATCTGAACAATACTAGTCTTTCTGTCTATGAACATGGAATCATCTCCCCACTTACTTAGTTCTTTTTTGATTTCTTTCATCAGAGTTTCCTAGATCTCTTCATATAGATCTTATACATATTGTGTTAGATTCATATCAAAGAATTTCTTTTGGGGGGAATAGCTAATGTAAATGGTGTTGTGTTTTTAATTTCAAATTCCACTTCTTCATTGCCACTAGAAGAAAGCAATTAGCTAGTATATTAATCTTATTTTCTACAATCTTGCTATAATTGTTTATTGGTTCCAGGAAGTCTTTTTTTTTCCCTTGTCAATTCTTTTGATTTTCTACATAGACAATCAGAACAATCACTTAAAAAAATTATACCCTACTTTGCTCCTCATCTACCTAGTGAGATATTTTGTTGGGAGAGAAGGGTCTGAGGAGGGAAAGACCCATCACCCTATGAAAGTGCATGATTATTATAAAAATTTAATATATTTACAGTATTTTGAAAGACAGTATGTACCTTAGATCATTCTTTTTCCTAGAAACATAGTGCGCCCTGAACTACTCTTGGCATAGAAGATGTATCTATGTTGGGGCTTGGTGGTCTCAGGTCATCAGGAAAGGGGGCAGTGCTGGGAGCTAAGACCTCGGCTGTCTGGGGAGCTGTGGGTGTCAGGGCTGCCCAGATCTGCATGAGGCAAGAGCCTGATGTTCTGGGGCTGGAGAGTGATCAATGGCAGCTCCTCTCCACGCTGGGTCTTATTCTAGCAGCCAAGACAGGGCCCAGAGAAGTATCCAGTCCACAGGCCCACAGTTTCTCTGTATCTGTTTGGCATAAAATAGCAGCTTCCAGACAGAAAAGAGTCAAAACCAAAAAAATCCCTCCCCCCAAAACACCTGAGGCTGTCAAAAACATCCATTTTTTTTTGCAGCAAATACCAGTTGTTTTCACCTGGGGTGATCTTTAGCTCACAGTGTCTTGATATCCCTTTGAAGCACTATTCTTTCCCAAGAGGTGGTCATGTGACTTTAGCTTGACCAACCAGCATATGCCACTGGCTTGGCCTCTGTGATTGGTCCAAGGATGAGCCTGGCTCTCCAGCTGGTCCAATGAGAGTCTACCTCAGGACTTTTGTTAGAACTTCCTTGGGCCCCCACAAGTGTGCCCTTTCTGGTGGGGTTGTCAAATGCCATCCTCAAGCTGGGATTGGGAGACAGGCACCCGAAGCAGAGGCTGGGAGCCTGCCTGAGAAGAAGATACCACACAGAGGAGAGCATAGACAGGAAGTGGGAGACAAACTGGGGTGTGACAAGGTTGTCTGAAGCCCTGGGTCATACTGTGCTGAAAACACAGCATTTCCAGTGACATAAGCCAATGAATCCCCTTTTATATTTAATCCAGTTTGAGTGACATTTGTCAGTTAAAAGTGCAAGAGCCTTAACGGACATCCAGTGCAGAGGGCTATAGACAGCAGACCTCATTCCGGAAAGACAAACTCCAGAATCTGAGGAAAGAATCTGGTCTACGCGTTTCACTCTTTCCTAGACTGAGTCTCCCTCCAAGCTCCCTACACTCATACCTGGGGCTGACCTGTCAAGCCCTCTGAGCCCAGTGACCTGCCCGCGCCCTGCCCTGTGGTAGCGCTGAGCAGCACCTGCGTGATGTGCAGCTGTTGGGCATCTATCCGTCTTCTCCAGGAGAATGTGAGTCCCAGGGAGCTGGAGCCAGTCTGGCCCTCCTACCCCTGTAGGCTCTAGCATCCTGCCTGCCATTTACCAAGTGCTTAGTGAGCTGAATGGAGAAAGGAAAGCAGCCCAACAGGAGACAGGGTCACCTGGAAATCTGGACACGGGCAGGCTTGGGACAAGGAAAGAGCACTGGACTTGGAGTCCAAAAATAAAGGAAGGCATCATGGCACTGCAGTTATTCAGGGATTTGCTTGGGCCTCTTTGAACTCTAGCTGCCTCTACCCAGGGCAGGAAAGTCATGGCTGTGCCCCGGAGTGTCAGTGACAGTACTCCTGAGGCCGGCAAGTAGGGCTAAGACAGCCCCCTGTTCCCTGGGCACTGGCTTTGAGCTCCATACTGTACATGTGCAATCTCACATATTCCATTCTGCTATTGAATTGAGAAGGCTGTGTTATTAGCCCCATTTTAGAGATGGGGAAATGGAGGCACAGTGAGGTGAGGTCACTTGCCCAGTATCACACCAGTCAGTGGAGAAGGCTGCTCTTGAACCCAGATCCACTGACGACAGAGCCTTTTGGCTTAGCTTTTAGGCTCTGCTGTCTCTACAAATGCAGAGGCAACTCTGAACCTGTGCCAGGCTCCAGACCTCCTTGAGATGAAGTTCCTCCATCCTCACGTCACGGTTGGTATCTGGTCCTGAGCAGCATGCAAGGCCAGGCCATTTCCAGTTTTGAAGCTTCCTTATGTTAAAAAGGGCTTCCCTGATAGCTCAGTTGGTAAAGAATCCACCTGCAATGCGGGAGACCTGGATTCGATCCCTGGGTTGGGATGATCCCCTGGAGAAGGGAAAGGCTACGCACTCCAGTATTCTGGCCTGGAGAATTCCATGGACTGTATAGTCCATGGGTCGCAAAGAGTCGGACACGACTGAGTGACTTTCACTTTCACTTCGCTATGTTAAAAAATTAGGAAGTGTGAAAACACATTTCTATTATTGTTGTATACTTAATATGAATAGGTTTAACAAACAAATGCTCTTAATACACACATAACAGTGAATTTAACTGTTCCAGGGTAATTAAACATTTTCCTTTAAACATTTGTATTTATAGGTCACTGAAGGCAGCGTGGCCTGGTAACGGGACACAAGTTTCAAAATAGAGAATGTCCTCTCCATCCTGTTCCTGTGACCCTTGCATAATGGTGTTTGGAGAGAAGGTCAAAGGCATGCATTTGTGGCTCTTGTCATGGAAGGGAGGATGGGCCTCCTTCAGTCAGGGCTTGCGAGGGGTACTCAGGAGGCCATGCCAAGATGAATTTAGCCTAACACCTTCACCCCCATCTTCTGTGCTGGAGTTCCTGCCAGTCGGTGGCTTCCTGAGAATTTCCAGCCACCAGAAGGGGGCAGACTGTGACTTCTGAAGCTGGGACACAATGGATCTATGAGGAGGCAGGTGGGAGGGGTTGGAGGTGTCAGGCAGCCACCACTTCAGGACAAACTGGGTCCCCATAGGCTGGGCCTGGCTCCCTGAAAACCTCAGGTGTGGTCTGGCTCCAAGGACCCCATCCCAGGTCTGTGATTTGCATCAGGTCACTGACCAGGGCAGCCAGACAGACTGGGGGTTGGCAGTCTGGCTGGAAGCTGGGGCTGTGGGCTTGGCTTGCAGTGAAAACAGATACACCATCTTTACCTGATTGTATATTGGTGGCTGGAAGGGCTGGTGGAGATTTGGGGTGGGTTAAAGCAACCCTTGGGCTTCCCTGGTGGCTCAGACAGTAAAGAGCCTGCCTGCAGTGCAGGAGACCTGGGCTCAATCCCTGAGTCAGGAAGATCCCCTGGAGAAGGGAACGGCTACCCACTCCAGTATTCTTGCCTGGAGAATTCCATGGACAAAGGAGCCCGCCAGGCTGCAGTCCATGGGGATTGCAAAGAGTCAGACACGACTGAGCGACTAACACTTTTTTTTTCACTTAAGCCACCCTTAGGCCTGGCCACTTCTCAGGGACACCCTTCAGGCCTCAGACACCTCCAGAGCCACCACGCTGTGCTGAGAGGAAGGTACAGGGGCAAACCTCTGAAAGGCCCGTGTGTACTGTGGCTCGAGGTGGGTGGTGCTGGGTGATGGGGGTGCCCCTCCTGCTCCCTGACGCCTGGCATACAGATCCTCTGCCATCACCGTCAGTGAAGGGCTGAGGGCTGTGTGAGGTTTTCCTCCTGGGCCTGACTTCAGTGATAGGTTCTCCTTGGGCCTGCAGCCAGCCTCCCAGACCTCAGTCCCCACCCCGACTGGGTCCTTTGTGGATTCCCTGAGCCAGGCAGCGCCCCCCCCACCCCCAGCTCTCAGATGGCTCAAACAAAGAGAATTTTAAAGTGACACAGGCTGGACATGCAGTCGCGAGATGGTGTCTGCCCAGATTAAGGCGAGCTCCAGCGTGGGCCTTTGAAGGGCACTTGATCTCCCGGGGTGAAGATGGATTTTCACAATAGCATTAAGAAAAACCTCACCACCCAGACTCATCTGCTGCGACCCGCCCTGCAGTGTCGCTGGAGCTGTGGGGGAGGGTCGGGCACCTGATATTCTCATACCCCCACTGCACACGCCGCCCCAGGCGGTGGCCCGAACATCGGAGTCCTGACCTGATTCTGCACCCGGTGTCCTGACCCCGTCCCATCCTCCCCTTGCAGCAGAATCGTCTTTTCCCAGCGTTAGTCCCACCAGGCTGATCTGCTGCCTGAGGCCTTTGCATGACCCCGGCTGCCTCAGGACACAGTCCAGGTGGTTACCTGCCTCGGGGAAGCCCCGTCCACTTTTCCTGCCTCTGGTCCCCTGCTGCTTCTAGTGCCTTGACCCCTAACCTTTGGACCATCATGCTTTGCTCTGCCTCTGCCTGGCCCCTCTCCTGTGTGTGGCCAGCTCCTCTCCATCCTTCAAGTATCAGCTTCAGTATGTGTCTTCTGAGAGGCCTTCCCTGACCACTGGGCCCCTCAGTCCTGTTCTCTGAGCTCTGTGCTGTCATAAATCTCATCACTAGTTTGTGTCACGACTGGTCACGGGCTACCTTCTGAGTCCTGCAGCCTAGCTCAGTGCCAGACACATAGTAGGTGCTCCACAAATGCCTTTTCTGAAGAAGTGCAGGAGGAATGAGGGGCAGCTACGAGGCCACAGCATCTGCTCCCTCAAGGAGAGGCTCACTGAAGCTGGGGCTGGTTTGAACTGTACCTGAGGCCTCCTACCTGCCCATGACTTGTTCCTTTCCCTCCCTGGAAATGCACCTTCCTCGTTTAACACAGACCTGGGGCCTTCTGCAGGAATTGAGCCCATCTGGCTTCCTGCAAATTCCCAGGCCGGGAGCAGCTGCCACCAAGGGTCCAGAGCCTGACTAAGGAATAAGACTCTGCTTCTCAGGCTCCACCCACTCCACCCTCCTCAGCCCTCTGTCCCTGAGCCCACCTGCCTGGGAAGGCAGAGGTCCCAGCCCCACCATTCCCCTGAACCCCCACCTCCAGCCTCTTCTTAGAAGCCCACTGGCCAGATGGAAAGGTGTCCCTTTAAGACACAGCCTGGGTCCCTCTGTGAGGCCTCTAGACTTAGCATGTGGCATTTGGCCCATGACTCAGTCGCCATTCAGATGGTCCTTTGAACCACGCACAGTGCTCAGACTTGAGGGACACCAAGAGGAATAACCACAGTCCAGCTTCCCAAACCCAAGCGTATCCCAGGAGTTCTCATCCTTTCTGCTCTGAAAAAAATAAATGTTAATGGCTCATGGGAAGGACTCTGAGCAACTCTAAGGCACCAAGAATGACATGTCACCAGCAGAGGTAGGGGAGCAGAGCCCCAGCAGCCTACCTCTCTGCTGTCTGCTCAGGGGGTTCTTTGGTGGCAGGACAGACTCACCCCTGGACTGGCTGCCAGAGTTAACAGGCAGCAGATACAGGAAGCAGGAGCAAAGCAGTACCCCGACCAGCCCCCACCAGCCCCTCTGCGACCCTGGTGTGTGAGTGTTAAGTTGCTTCAGTCGTGTCCAACTCTTTGAAACCCTATGGTCTGTAGCCGGCCAGGCCTCTCTGTCCATGGGATTCTCCAGGGAGGAATACTGGAGTGAGTTACCGTATCCTCCTCTAGGGGATCTTCCTGACCCAGGGGTCAAACCTGCATCTCTTAGTCTCTTGCATTGCCAGGTGAGTTCTTTACCACTAGTATCACCTGGGAAGCCTGTAACCCTGGGTAAACTGTTAGATCAATGTTGCAAGTCAAATGGCTGCAGGAGACAGGCAGCAGCATAAATGAGTCCCTTGTGTGGACTAGGGAGAGCCCCACCTGAAGGATAGTTACTCCAGCCCACTGGTAATTGGCAGAAAAACGAGGTGCCAGTGTTTTAGATCTGATGATTGTTTTCAAGAAAATTATAAAAAATGAGTTGTTTTAGCAGATTTCCCATTTTAAAAATTGGCTCAGTTAAAACAGCACGTCATCAAGGCAACTGAAATATTTCTGTGGGTCCTATTTGACAGGGCAGTATCGGAGCTAAGCCCTTGGAGGGTTCTTACAGTAGAATTGCTATTTCTTGGCAGGGATGGCTGGGGAATCCACAGCTCCTCCCAATGAATCGGCTCCACCCAGAGGCCACATGACCCCTGACCACTGCTGATGGAACCAGCCTGGGCATTGACACAGGACAGCCAGTCCTGGGCTGGTGGTTTTTGCTGTGACTTGGGGCCAGTACATCAGAGATGCGGGTTCCATCCCTGGGTCGGGAAGATCCCCTGGAGAGGCAATGGCAACCCACTCCAGTATTCTTGCCTGGGGAACCCCGTGGACAGAGGAGCCTGGCAGGCTATGGGCCCTAGGGTCGTGAAGAATTGGACACAACTGAAGGGACTTAGCACGCATGCGTGTGTGCGTGCGCGCGCGCGCGCGCGCGCACACACACACACACACACACACACACACACACACACACGGGGCCACTACATACAGCCTTGGGCCACCCCATCCCCAGGCCTCATACTCCTGGTTCTCCCAAGCCCACCCCTTTGTCCTTCAGCTCTGATGATACTTCCTTGCTGAAGCTTCCTCTCATCACTGTTTAAAGGGCCCAACATCCCAGGGAGGCTTTTTTTTTTCTTTTCCATTTTGTTCTCTGTTGCATCCACAGCACTCAGAGTGGGGCCTGGCATATCATAGGTTCACTAAATAGTTGTTGAAGAAACTAGTAAGTTCCTCCTCCCTTATCTCCCTTGTCGCTGCACGATGTCCTGTCCGTCCCCCTGCTATCCGCACCTCCCAACCCCAACCACCACATGGCTTGTCCCGGTTTCATTCTGGCAATCAAAAGAAGTATATTAAAGCACATCCTCACCGACTGTTACGCAAAGTAAAGGAGGGGACCCCATGACAGTACCAAGTGTAGACCCCAGCTTATAGTAGCCTCTCAGTCCACGCACTTATTTGCTTTGGGGGCTTTGCATTGCCTGTCTTGCATGAATGTTTCAATGTGACGGTCCCACAGGCCTCTGTGAGCATTTAGGAAACCCTCTGCGCCGTTCCCTGGTTCCACACTCTAACTAGATTTGGAGGTTTCCTGGAACCCCGCATCTGGGCCTGCTCGCAGTGTTCACTCGTGTAGGATGAGTGTCACCCCGCAGTCTATGGCTGATAAAGAGATCATCGAGCGGCCGGTTCATATTGCGTGTCATCCAAAAAGAAAATCAATTTTGAGCATCAGATAAAATACGACAGGCGTTTTAAGAATGTATTTTACAGGCAGTGCGCTGCGCTAGGAACAGGGCTGGCGGTTGAGGCCTTGCCGCCGAGCCCCGTCAGTAGGATCTGCCGTGGAGCCTCCTAGGAGCGCCGCTGTCTCCAGCTCAGCTTCACGGCCCCAAATGCCCAGACCGGAGGGCGCCTGCAGGCCAGGCTGCTGGCAGCCGGGGAAGCCGGCCAGAAAGGGCCTCACTCACCCTTGAGGGAACTGCCACACTGACTCTGGAATCTCTTCCGGATTGAAAGCAAGGAGGCTGGTGCTGAGTGCCATGGGCCAGTCGCTGTGCCTCTCTGGGACTCAGCCTTCTTTCCTAAGTGGGGTAACTACACCTGTCCGCAGGGAGGGGTAAATGAGATTGGGGGAGGGGTAGGTAAAACACTTTGAAAATCAATCGATCAGCTTACGGAAAAACCTGAACGAAGTTTTTGGCCAACCCAATATTTTAAACACGGAGGAACTTCACATGACGAAAATTTTCAAACACTGCAAAAGGCTCTAAGATACAGAGTACATTTCCTTCCTGCCCTGGGCCCCCTACTTCTCCTTTCCTCTCCCCAGAGGCAGCCGCTCTACTTCTTGAGTGTGTACGCCCGGAGAAGGGACACACGCGCATGCGCACTGTTCTGGGCTTGGCTTTGTTTCACGTTAGTTCCACTCCTAGAAGCTTTTCAATGTCCATGTTCAGAAAGCGGCCTCCTCCTTTTTGGTGCATGCCCCTTAACGTGTGGGCTTTGCTTCCAGCCCGCAAAACTATACCATGAGTTTCTTGCCCCTCCGAGGTGCCAAAGCAGGGCCAGTGGGAGAAACAAAGCGGTGGGCAGCGGGCAGGGGGATGCTAAGGAGGGGTAGAAAAGGTGCAATCTGGAGGGGAAAGGAAGGGCTGCCCAGGTAGCTCAGTGCTAAGGGATCTTCTTGCCAAGGAGATTCAGGAGACGCAGTCCGATCCTTGGGTTGGGAAGATCACCTGGAGGAGGAAATGGCAACCCGCTCCAGTAGCCTTGCCTGGAGAATCCCACTGACAGAGGAGCCTGGCAGGTTACAGTCCATGGGGTCCCAAAGAGTTGGCCACAACTGAGCACCCAGGCTTGGGGGGAAAAGGAAAGGGCAAATGGAGGGAGGAAAAGAAGAGGCAAGCTAGTGGAGGGGGAAGGAAGGGGCAAGGTGGATAGGAGAGGAAGAAGAAACAGAACGGGCTCTGCTCATATTGTCTGAGGCAGATCCTTGAGAGCTGGGAGGAGAGGAAGGGAAACCTTACACTATAGTGTGAAGAATAATAATTACAGCAGCAGCAGGTATTATTTATTGAAAAAAAACCCACTTTGTGGATGCCTCTTGCTCTGTGAGCCAGTTCACTATACCTTCAGACAACTGAGTGCCACAAACAGTGTCAGTCCATGTGCAAGCGCTTGGAGAGTGGAAAGCGTCAGGGAGACTCAGGTGTTATGTCCGGGACCTACACAGCAACCCTCTTAACCTGGAAAGTCTATGCTTTTGTCCCTGATTAAACCACAAGGAAGGGGAGGTTAGGGCTCGGGGGAGACTAGGACCTGTAACGATGGTTTTAACTTTGCTGACTATTCATGATTCTTCTTCCACTGTCCAAACCTTATTTTGCCTCCTGTCTGTGACATGAGCTGAACCACCTACAAAACTGAGTTTTACAGGCATCCAGCCATTAGCCTAGAGAACATCTATGAGGACTCTACCAGCACCCTGGGTGAAGAAACTTCTGGATTCCCAAGAATCCACACTGAGGGGAAGGTGGGTCAGGGCTGCTGAACCCTATAGAGCCTGTCATGCCCTGAGATTCCCTCTCCTTTGGAAACTCCTGATGAGGGTGCCTGGTTCATGAGTGATTTCATAGGGGCTCTGCCCCACCACTTCCCAGTCTTCTGGAAGAGGTACCGCCCTCCCAGCTGTGGCCCTGTTCTAGCCAGCCACCACCAGGCTGTTTCTGGTGCCTCCCTGGGCCCCACCTCTTCCACAGTTGATTGACAGCGAGGCGGGGCTCATCAAAGTAGAACTGCTTGCTAGAGGGAGTGTGGCCTCACCCCATGGTGCTGTGCAGTAAACTCAACCAGATGGTCACCATTCAAGAGCCCTCACCACTAGAGACTGGGACAGAGCTGGACAGAGAGTCTATAATGGTTTCTAGTCCCCATTAAGATCCAGTGGAGGCCACTTTCAGGGTATACGGCTAATATTTGATAGGCTATCTGTATTGCTGTTGTTCGGTCTGACTAAGCTAAGTCGTGTCTGACTCTTTGTGACCCCATGAACTGCAGCATGTCGGGCTCCTCTGTCCTTCACTGTCTCCTGAGTTTGCTCAAAATCATATCCATTGAGTTAGTGATGCCATCCAACCGTCTCATCCTGTCTCCCCTTCTCCTCCTGCCCTCAATCTTTCCCAGCATGAGTCTTTTCCAATGAGTTGACTCTCCACACCAGGTGGCCAAGGTATGGGAGCTTCAGCATCAGTCCTTCCAATGAATATTCAGAGTTGATTTTCTTTAGGATTGACTGGTTTGATATCCTTGCTGTCTAAGGGACTCTCAAGTGTCCTCTCCAGCACCACAATTCAAAGGCAACAATTCTTTGGCTCTCAATCTTCTTTATGGTCCAATGCTCACATCCATACATGACTACTGGAAAAACCATAGCTTTGACTAGATGGACCTTTGTTGGCAAAGTGATGTCTCTGCTTTTTAATAGATTTGTCATAGCTTTTCTTCCAAGGAGCAAGCATCTTTTAATTTAGTGGCTGTCATCACCATCCACAGTGATTTTGGAGCCCAAGAAAATAAAATCTGTCATTGTTTCCATTGTTTCCCCATCTATTTGCCATGAAGTGGTGGGACCAGATGCCATGATCTTAGTTTTCTGAATGTTGAGTTTTAAGCCAGCTTTTTCACTCTCGTCTTTCACCCTCATCAAGAGGCTCTTTAGTTCCTCTTCACTTTCTACCATTAGAGTGGTATCATCTGCATATCTCAGGTTGTTGATATATCTCCTGGCTGTCTTGGTTCCAACTTGAGCTTCATCCAGCCTGGCATTTTGCATGGTGTACTCTGCATATAAATTAAATAAAGGTGACAATATATAGCCTTGATGTACTCCCTTCCCAATTTTGAACTAGTCTGTTGTTCCATGTCAGGTTCTAACTATTGCATCTTGACCAGCATACAGGTTTCTCAGGAGGCAGGTAAGGTGGTCTGGTATTCCCATCTCTTGAAGAATTTTCCACAGTTTGTTGTGATCCACACAGTCAAAGGTTTTCACGTAGTCAAGGAAGCAGAAGTAGGTGTTTTTCTGGAATTACCATAGAAAAACTATGACCCAACAAATGTTGGCAATATGATCCCTGGTTCCTCTACCTTTTCTGAATCCAACTTGTACATCTGAAAGTTCTTGGTTCATGTACTGTTGAAGCCTAGCTTGAAGGATTTTGAGCATTACCTTGCTCACATGAAATGAGGACAATTACACCGTAGTTTGAACATTCTTTGGCATTGCCTTTCTTCAGGATTGAAATGAAAAGTGACCTTTTTCCAATTCTGTGGCCACTGATGAGTTTTCAAAATTTGCTGACATGCTAAGTGACATACTCAGTATGCATACTGAGTGCATACTTTCACAGCATCATCTTTTAGGACTTGAAAGAGCTTAGCTGCAATTCCATCACCTCCACTAGCTTTGTTTGTAGTAATGCTTCCTAAGGCTCACTTGACTTCAGATTCTAGGACGTCTGGCTCTAGGTGAGTAATCACACCATTATGGTTATCTGGGTTATTAAGACCTTTTTTATGTAGTTCTTCTGTGTATTCTTGTGGGGTGCCATTGCCTTCTCCGTCTAGGGTACACAGGCTTCAGCAGAGAGTGGGGAATTAGAGCTTAATAGGTACAAAGTATCAGTTGTCCCTGCTGCTGTTGCTGCTAAGTCGCTTCAGTCGTGTCCGACTCTGTGCGACCCCATAGACGGCAGCCCACCAGGCTCCCCCGTCCCTGGGATTCTCCAGGCAAGAACACTGGAGTGGGTTGCCATTTCCTTCTCCAATGCATGAAAGTGAAAAGTCAAAGTGAAGTCGCTCAGTTGTGTCCAACTCTTAGCGACCCCATGGACTGCAGCCCACCAGGCTCCCCCATCCATGGGATTTTCCAGGCAAGAGTACTGGAGTGGGGTGCCATTGCCTTCTCCGTCATGATCTGAGCCACAGTCAACTCCAGGTCTTGTTTTTGCTGACTGTATAGAGCTTCTCCATCTTTGACTCCAAAGAATATAATCAAGAATATAATCATGTGTAGAATCATCTCTTGTGTTGTTGGAAAAGAGTATGTGCTATGACCAGTGTGTTCTCTTGACAAAAGTGTTAGCCTTTGCCCTGCTTCATTTTGTTATCCAAGGCCAAACTTGCCTGTTACTCCAGGTATCTCTTGACTTCCTACTTTTGCATTCTAGTCCCCTATGATGAAAAGGACATCTTTTTTTGGTGTTAGTTCTAGAAGATCTTGTAGGTCTTCATTGAACTGGTCAGCTTCAGCTTCTTCAACACTGGTGGTTGGGGCAAAACTTGAATTACTGTGATGTTGAATGGTTTGCCTTGGAAAAGAACAAGCATCATTCTGTCATTTTTGAGATTGCACCCAAGAACTGCATTTTGGACTCTTTTGTTGACTCTATGGGCTACTCCATTCCTTCTAAAGGATCCTTGGCCACAGTAGCAGATATAATGTTCATCTAAATTAAATTCACCCATTCCCGTCCATTTTAGTTCACTGATTCCTAAGATGCTGATGTTTGCTCTTGCCATCTCCTACTTTACCATGTCCAATTTACCTTGATTCACGGGCCTCACATTCCAGAATCCTATGTAATACTGTTCTTTACAGCATCGGATTTTACTTTCACCACCAGACACATTCACAACTGAGCATCATTTCTGCTTCGGCCCAGTCACTTCATTTTTTTGGAGCTATTAGTAATTGTCCTCAGCTCTTCCCCAGTAGCATTTTGGACACTCTCTGACCTGGTCTCATCTTCCAATGTCATATCTTTTTGCCTTTTCATACTATCCATGAGGTTCACCAGACAAGAATACTGGAGTGGATTGCCATTTCCTTCTCCAGTGGGTCAAGTTTTGTCACAACTCTTCACTATGACCTGTCCATCTTGGGTGGCCCTGCATGGCATGGCTCATAGCTTCACCAAGTTACATAAGCCCCTTCACTGGGACAAGGCCGTGATCCATGATGGGGCCAGTTTCCTCTGCAGACACTGACTATCCCACTGGGGAAAGGGACACATGCAGTGGCTTCTGCCTAGGCTTTGGGGAATACCACATATGAAGACAGTCTCCTCTAACAACTGTCCTTCCATCCTTACCACATCTGACCATCCAGGGCCATTTGGTCTACCCTACTGCCCCCATGGAGTGTAGTAGTGTAAGTCGCTCAGTCATGTCTGACTCATTGTGACTCCACGGGCTATAGCCTACCAGGCTCCTCCGTACGTGAAATTCAGCAGGAAAGAATACTGGAGTTGCCATTTCCTTCTCCACTGTCCCCATGTAGGTGTATACCTAAACCACACGTGGTTGGTCAATAGTCAGTCAAGGTCACCATAGCATTCCCACCAAAGACAATTGCTTCCCTGGACCTCCTGTGAACAAAGAACCCAGAAGGATCCCAGACACACCATTCTTAGTCTCCTTTCCTTCAGTCCATTCCATGGATTTACTTGGAAAGTGTAAATCTAATGAATTAGATTCTCTTTTTCTTTCCCCAAAAGAGAAATGGTAGATATAGTGCTGAACAGTCAAGACTTGAATGAGGGTATGTAAACATTAGGTTCAGATGTATATAATAGAAAACTTCAAAATAACAGTGGCTTAAGGAAGATAAAGCTCATTTCTGTCTTGTAAAACAAGTCTACATGTAGTTAGCCCTGGGGTAGGCAGCTCTACCGGGCTTCCCTGGTGGCTCAGCGATAAAGAATCTGCATGCAGTGCAGGAGATCTGGGTTTGGTCCCTGGGTTGGGAAGATCCCCTGGAGGAAGGCATGGCAACCCACTCCAGTATTCTTGTTGGGAGAATCCCATGGACAGAGGAGTCTGGCGGGCTACAGTCCATAGGATCGAACAGAGTTGGACATGACTGAAGCAACTGAGCAGCAGCAGCAGCAGCAGCAGCTCTATCACCATCACTGACCCCAAGCTCCTTCTCTTTTGAGCCCTATCAACCTCAGCATTGGCTTCTATCCTCAAGAACATGTTCCAGGATGGCTGCCAGAGTTCCAGCCACCATGATTAGGAACACAGGAAGGTAGAAATGCAGAAGAATGAAAAGGGCTCCTCTCAGCTTTACCAGTTCCTTTTAAACCTCTTTCTCAGAAATTTCACTCAATAGTTACTTCTCATTGAAGCATAATCTCTGGCTGCAAGGGGAGCTGAGAATTGTATCTTTTATGCCAGGAAACAATACGATCAGCTAAAAAAAATCAAGATCTGATAACTTTTAAGAGAAAAGGAAGAATGGATGATGGGGAAAGTAACGGGTAGCTTCGGCCACAAGGAATTTGATCTACATCTTAGGTCAACACATTTATTGGGCAGCTAGAGTATGCCTGGCAAAGGGCGGAGCTGAACCATAAAAGAGATAAGACATGGTCCTTATCCCTCAGGAACCAGCAGTCTAAAGTGGATGGTCTCACGGTTATGAATTGTTTTGGCAACAGAGTGCTAAAAAAGAAAAAGAAATTCTGTTGTTGAATGGAGAATTCACATGTGATCTGGAATTTTGGAGTCTCCTGAAGCATTTGACGCTCCGGCAACACCGGGCCTGATTTAGATCATTGTGGCAACAGCTGGTTAGAGAATCAACTGCCCTCTAGAAAGAACCCTTCTCCTGTTTGTTGTGGTCCCCGAGATACCTGCATAGCCATAGCAGCATGTGAGTTAACCACCACTGCTTAGGAATAGCCAGGTGGGTCGCTGGACAGATTTCAGATGCCTCTGTGTGGACAGCGAGCAGACACCATGGAAATCACCCTGGTAGATGTAAACTTGGGCTTCCCAGGCGGCTCTAGTGCTAAAAAACCCACCTGCCAATGCAGGAGACCTAAGAAACACTGGTTCGATCCCTGGGTCCAGAAGATTTCCTAGAGGAGGGCACGGCAGCCCACTCCAGTATTCTTGCCTGGAAAATCCCGTGGACAAAGAAGCCTGGCAGGCTACAGTCCATGGGGTCGCAAAGAATTGGACACGTCTGAAGAGACTTAGCAGATGTGAACTCACTTGAACTTGTGCCTCTCAGAGAGAAAAATGGCTCTGAAATAAAAAGCCAAACCAAATCCACAGGCTTCCCAGAATTCCTGTGCTCTAAAGGAGAGAAGGAAGATGTGGAAATATCCTTTTTCAACTTCTCCTTTGTTTGAGATGGCGTCTCCCTTTGCTTGTGGAAGCAAAGGGAGGGGTGGGGGAACTGACAGAGACAGGCATGTCTCTCTCCCCAACAGACGACCCCTGTGTCAGGCCGAAGGTGGCCCTACCTCTCCCAGGCAAGAGCAGCTGCCGGAAGCTCCTCCCAGTTCAGCCGGGACCCAGGCTCCCGCCGCGGCTCACCTCGAAGCGGAGGCCGCTCATTAGTGCTCAGAGCCGTCTTTGCAGGCTGCCCCCTGGAGCCTTTCTCCCGAGCCCCGGGCTGGGCCGAGATCTTGCTGGAACCACATTCCGTCTCGCTTCAGAGCGCCCGCCTGGCTGAGACGACCCCGGCGCGGTGCAAGCCGCCCAGAGAGCGGCAGCCCATTCTGGGTGGCCTCCCTTCTGCCCGACCCAAGGGCGTCTTGCAGCTATAAAATGAGTAAATTGAAAATGTTACTGAGGGTTGGAGATAAAAGAGAGAGCTGGGTGTCTCCATGAATAAAACATAGGAGGGAGGCCATTTCTTGGAAAAATAGAGAGAATAAATTGTGGCGGATCAATTTTATCTAATTTCTTGGCCAAGCTTCTGACATGCAAATGAATGTGCTCATAATTTATGAGTGAGCTATGGAGATTATCAGAGGGAAGGATTGCCTGGGTTTCTGGTGGAGGAAGGAGGGGCTTCACTAAGGATTTAGCAAAAGTCTATGAGGCTTTTTCTCCCGAAACCTAAAGATTCAGGAACCCTCCCAGGAACCTTCCCAGGGAAGGCAAAAGCTTGGCAGAATCCATTCTGGATGCCTGGGACCATCTTTGGAGTCAGTTCTTTTGGCTGTCAGTGGCTGTCCCAGGCGCACCAATGGCCAGCTTGCCCGCGTGGCCACCACACACACAATCTGGCGACCAGGCATTTGCTCAGCTGGTCTCCATCTCCCAATACCCCATCTCACCAACCATATTCTCTGTCTTCACTCTTGGCTTCCAGCTTAAGTCCTCCCTGCTAGGCCCCAGGGAACCCACCCTTCTTTCTGTACTCTGGAAGGATGTGACTGCCTTTCTTGCTTTGAGTGACACTCTGATCTGATCCTGTCTATAGATGTGTTCTCCTTGGCCTGAAAATGACTGTAAAACATCTGAATTGGTTGCCAACATTGAGAAATTGGGAGATTTCTCATATATTCAGGATGCCTGGCTCTATTGGAACATCTGGTTACATGGCCTTGTCCTGGCATCAGTGGGCTGCAATTACGAAGCAGCCACTGGGCCTCCACGACAGAGGCGGACGCCCTAATTTGCTGCAGACCCTACTGCTCCCTTTTGCCTCTCTGGCCTGAAGCCAATGTCAGTGGCCCTTTATTATTGGGCCTGTACTATCATTTTATTAAGAATGGAATTAATGGAAGAATGGAGTTAATGGGAAAGTGAAATACCTCTTCTTGTGACTAATAAAGAGGGTAAGTTAGAGGGGCAGAGAACAGATTTCAAGAGGGAAAGGGCACTTTTTTCTTTTTTTTTGATAGGAAGGCCTCTTTATAGAGGGCAGTGGTGGGAAGGGGTATAGCAGGCCGGCCAGCATCACTGATTGCCCTGCACAGACCTGCGGGCCCGTGTTTTCATAGCGCTCGTGTCCCTCTAGAAGCATCTGGTTTGCTTATGTTGCTCTTGTGTGTATCACCCCAGCAGTTAAGCTCCACGAGGGCAGAGACCTAATCTGTTCACTGTTGTAGCCTCATAGCCTGCACTTAGTAGGTGCTCAACAGTCATTTAAAGAATGAGAGAAAAGTGGCATATCCGGATGTCTGATCCAGAGGAGCCTTTCGAGAGAAGAGGTGTTGGAAAGAGGGTTCTCTGAGAAGGAGGCACAGCAACAGGGGAGGGGGCATTGGCACAGCTGCCTCTGAAGTGTCAGATGGGGGTGAGGCCTGGCTGCTTGCTTGGAGACTGTGGAAATGTCTGCTGGACCCAGGCTGGACCAGAGCATCCATATGTAGAGTGACGTGTAGCCCACCAGTGCAGGAGCAGGACTGGCAAGACCCTGGGAGGAGAGGTCACTGTGAAGGGGGTGTCATCCACTGGGTGGTCTCCACGTGAGCCCTGGGGTGTCCCCTTCATCACTCCCAGGGCATCATCAGCAGCAATGAGAATCTGAGCATGTTAGAGCTGGGAGGGAAACTGAGGCTCAGCGTGGGGACTGAGCCACAGGAAGTCTCTGAAGACACAGGAGTCTGCTCAGGCTTGGACTCTGCCCCTCGGTCCTCTACGAGTCCAAAGAGATGCAGACACTGTCATTTTGGTCTCCAGATAGATGAAAACAAGTAGCACGTGCTAAGTCATTTCAGTCGTGTCTGACTCTTTGCAACCCCATGGACTGTAGCCCACCAGGCTCCTCTGTCCATGGGATTCTCTAGGCAAGAATACTGGAGTGGGTTGCTATGCCCTCCTCCAGGGGACTTTCCCGACCCATGGATCAAACCTGTCTCTTATGTCTCCTGCCTTGGCAGGCAGGTTCTTTACCACTGAGCCATCTGGGAAGCCCTCAAAACAAGTAAAGAAATGCTCAAATAGGGTTTTTTTAAATGGTGGCATATTTAACATTTTTTGCATTGAAAAAACTAACACTTTTAACTCATTGAAAAAATATCACACAATGTAATCATGTTTTTCAGAAGACGATCACAGTGTTTAGAAATAACAGTCAATTCCTGCGTCCTGCAGGGGTGGTCTGGGTGTGATTGGATGTCCTTATACAATAGAATGGTCTTTATTTAATCCTGCCAGTTGATGTCTGTGACCCTGCGTAGACCCATTAGGAGACCCTCTGTGGCCTGCAATTGTGGTCATTGTGTGTGTATGCTCAGATGCTCAGCTGTGTCCAACTCTTTGCGACCCCATGGAATATAACTCGCCAGGCTCCTCTGTCCATAGGATTCTCAAGGCAAGAATACTAGAAAGGGTTGCCATTTCCTTCTCCAGGGGATCTTCCTGACCCAGGGATTGAACCCATGTCTCTTAAGTCTCCTGAATTGGCAGGCGGATTCTTTATCACTAGCGCCACCTGGTGGGTGGGAAGCAAACGCTGCATGGCCTCCCTGTGGCGGGTGCAGGTCAGAATCCCTCTAAGCCTGTTTTCTGTTCTAAAAAAAAATGAGCACCTTCCTTTGTAGCCCACAGGGCTTGAGCTGAGGATGACTGTGTGGAGTGCTTAGCCCTGCGGGCTGCTGCTTCAGCCATAGAGCCGGATCCTACCCCAAGGCTCCTGCTCTTTCTGCACCTCCCGTCTGTCCCCATAAGCTCATCTCTTGGGGAGGTTTCAGAGGTCTGCTAATAGGACCTATCCCTTGAAAGCAGAAATGGGATTTTTCTTCCCAAATCCGTTCCTTAGGGGAAGTCTTCAAAGAGAGTTCTTGTAATTTCCCGTTATAAAATTTTATGTGCAATTACAAACAATGAACTGTGAGCATTAATTGAGCAGACTGGGAGATTTTCTGTTTTTAAATCAGGACTATTTTAAAACCTCTCAGACCACGAGAAAATGGCCTGAGGAAATAAAGTTCCAGAGGGTGGCCCAAGCAGCATCCCACTCTTGTGGCCCCTCTCGTTGCCTCTGGGACCTTGCAGGAAAGGTGGCGACTGCACCCAGCAGAGCCAGAGGGGCCTGCTGCAGCAGGACAAAGCAAGAGGCTGCCCAGTTCTCCCGGCGGGCAGGGCTACGTGAATAATGGCTTTCACCCACTCCAGCTGCCTGGTGTGTAACTGATCTGTATCCATCCATCCATCCATCCATCCACCCATCCACCCATCTACTCGTCCACCCATCCAACCAAACACTATTAGCTAAGTGCCTGCCAGGTGCCAGGCTCTGAGCACATAGGTCTGTGAGCAAAAGACAAGCATTCCTGCCCAACTTGAGCTGACATTTTAACAAGGGAGACAGAGATAATGAACACAGTAAATAAGAACACTATACAGTATATTAGAAGGTAATAAGTGCTTTGGAGAAAAACTAAATTGGGGATGAGACAGGAAGGAGAGGGTGGGGGCAGGCCTCCTTGAGACCGTGACATTTGAGCAAAGATTAGAAGGAGGCTGGGAAGCAAGCCATGTGACTGTCTGGGTGGAAGTGTTCCAGGTAGAAGAAAAAAAAGTGTGTTCAAGGGTCCTGGGGGATGCCCAGGAGGAAGGGGCTCTGTGCAGTCCTGCTCACCCTTCTGAGGACATTGAGTTGGCTCTGAAAGAAGTGGGAGCCATTATGGGGTTGCAAACAGAGGAGTAATGTGTGCTTACTTTGTAAAGTTTTTTTTTTTTAATTAATTAATATTTATTTATTTATTTGTTTTGGCATGCTGGGTCTTCACTGCTGCGCACAGCCTTTCTCTAGTTGCAGAGAGTGGAGACTACCCTCCAGTTGAGGTGTGCGGGCTCCTCACTGCAGTGGCTTCTCTTGATGCAGAGCACAGGTTCTAGTGGGCTCAGCAGTTGGGGAACACAGGCTTAGTTGTTCCGTAGCCATGTGCGATCTTCCCAGGCCAGGGATCAAATCTGTGTCCCCTGCACTGGCAGGCAGACTCTTAACCACTGGACCAGGGAGTCCCTGCACTGGCTTACTTTTTAAAGGACTGCCCTGGCTGCTGTGTTGAGATTAGCACTGCTGTCCACCACTGAAGCTACTGGACACAAGGCTGTCAAGTGCTTGACGTGTGGCCCATCTAATTCTGGATGGTGAAGACTTACCATGCAAGAGAGAAACTGTCTCATTAACTCTTTGAACACATTGATTATACGTTGAAATGATAATATTTTGAATATATCAGCCTAAAATATGTATTATTACAATTTATTCCATTTCACCTTTTAAACTGTGGCTACTAGAAAAGGTAAAATTCCATACATGGCTCATATTCTGTTTCTACTGGACAGCGCTGCTGTAGACAGTACGGGTCAAGGGCAGAAGCTGGGAGACACTTGGGAGGCACAGCCGTAATTCATGTGAGAGGCGATGGCAGCCGAGCCAGGGGACAGCGTGGTGGGAAGTGGTGGAATTCTAGATGGATTGCGAAGCGATGTTTGTGACTGGACTGCAGGGCGTTGCTTCACAGATGTGTGAGGAATGACTCACACATGGGCTCTGCCCGTCACACTGTGGTGGGGAGGTGTGTGGAAAGGGAGAGGGGATCCAGAGAGTCAGAATTCTCTCCTGGAACCCGAGTCTGGAACAACACCCCGGGAGAGACTGTTGGTGGTCGAAGTCAGAGAACTGGCTGTCCGCATGGGGGCAGTGTAGGACCGGGTCTCTTGTAACAGGTGGTTGTGAGAATCCAGGTCTTGATTTCCCCATCTGTAAAATGGGGGCAGAGCTGTGAAAGTTAAGTGGGTAGCCAGACTACGTGCGATCGATGGGGTGCTGCTGTTATTACAGATACAGGGACTACGATCTGGAAGGAACTGGGGCTGGGTTCGCCTGCTGCCTCTCTGACAAGTCTGCTCTACTCTACGAGAAGTTCCACAAGAGCTACTTGTTTTATTAAAAGTATTCAGGCAGACTTAGAGAACAAACTTATGGTTGCCGGGAGTTGGAGGGAAGGTCAGGGGGAAGATAGTTAAGGAGACTGGGATGGACGTGTACACGCTGCTGTATTTAAAATGGATGACTAACAAGGACCTACTGTATACACATGGAACTCTGCTCAGCATTATGTGGCAGCCTGGAGAGGAGGGGAGTTTGGGGCAGAATGGATACACATATATGTATGGCTGAGTCCCTTTGCTGTTCATCTGAAACTATCAGATTGTTTGTTAATCAGCAATACAAAATAAAAAGTTTAAAAAATAATCTTATGTATTCAGTTCAGTTCAGTTCACACTCAGTCGTGTCCGACTCTTTGCGACCCCATGGACAGCAGCAAGCCAGGCTTCCCTGTCCTTCACCAACCCCCGGAGCTTATTCAAACTCATGTCCATTGAGTCAGTGATGCCATCCAACCATCTCATCCTCTGTCGTCCCCTCCTCCTCCCGCCTTCAATCTTTCCCAGCATCAGGGTCTTTTCCAAAGAGTCAGTTCTTCGCATCAGGTGGCCAAAGTATTGGTAGCCTTTCCCTTCTCTAGGGGATCTTCCCAACCCAGGGATTGAACCCAGATCCCCCGCATTGCAGGTGTATGCTTTACCAGCTGAGCCACAGGGAAGCCCCTATTACATGTTAATATATAATAAAAAAATAAATAAAAGCGCTCAGAGACTTCCCAGGCAGTCCGGTGGTTAAGACTCTGCCCTTCCACTGCTGGGAGCACAGGTTTGATCCCTGGTCAGGGAACGAAAGATCCTGCAAGCCTCCAGGTGAAGGAAGAAAGAAAAGAAGTATTGATCCCTGTCTGCCCAAGACGAAAGAGACCCCCAGGCTCCTCCCAGGCCACTGCCAAGATGGTGGATGGAGGCCTGGGGGCCGCAGAGGAAGCAGTGTGTCCTGCAGCATCCTTGCTGGGTTGAAGGGCAGAATGACCATGAACCGCTGATTGGAGGGACTTCTGGAGGCAGTGGTGGTCATGGTTTGGGGGAGCCCTATGGTGTAACAGAAGGAGGAAGCTCAGCTTGAGTAATGAGAGAGCTGCAGGCAGAGGAGAGGCTGGGAGTCATAGCCGCCCTGGACTCAGGGCTCTGCTTCTCTGGTTTCTGCAAGCAGGCTGGGGTGGAAGGGACTGCTGCTTCCTCTGCCACCTCCTTTCAGTCAGCATAGTGCCGAGCCTTGCACACAGTAGGTCCCGAATAAATCATGACTGCGTGGAATAAGCGAGGCTGTATTGGAATGCACTAGGATAATGTTTGTTGAATGCACAGAAAGAAGAGCATTGGTTGGAAATATTGACCACCCTGCTGTTGACTGAGTTATGTGCAACCTACATCAGTCCATCTGTCCACCCACCACTTCCCAGACAAAGGTCTCCAGCACCTCTCTCCTGGACACCCACTGTGGCCTCCTCACTTCTCCTTCCTTCTACTTTTGTCCTCTCAATTCTTCCACCACATGGCAGCCAGTGGGTAAGATTTACATTTAAAAATGTAAATCAGGTTATGCTCTATCTCTGGTTCCAACCTTCTACGGGGTTCCCTTGCCACCAGCGTACAAGTCTGCAAGGTCCTACATGCTCTGACTCCGTGTTCCCGGCCAACTTCATATCTTAACATTCTTGCTGTCTATACCCTTTCCTTTCCTAGAACTCAAGCCAGGTGCCACCCCAGGGCTTTTGCACTTGCTGCTACTCCACCTAGAACACTGTTTCCTCCCATTTTTGCCTCGGTACCATCCTGTCCTATCTCAGTGCAAGTGCCTCCTCCTCAGAGAGGACTTCTTTGAGCCCCTCAGTCTAAGAAATCCTAAAATAATTCTCACTTTAAAATCTGCTTATCATATGTCACCTTCTACCGGTTTCTTGTGTATGTATTTGGTTGTCTGTGTATTGTGTCTCCTCTACCAGGGTAGGGCGTAAGCTTCCTGAAGATTTCCCATCTTTGTCACCTCTCCTACCCAGCCCAGTGCCTGGAACATAGTAAGTACACTGTGAATACTGTTGAATGAAGAAATGTGAGTGTCTGTGCTAAGCTTGAGCACCTTGTATGTATCATCTCATTTAATCCTTGTAAGCCCCTCGGTTACCAAGGAGACAACTAAACTGTTTGAGGATTGAAATCTCATGTCTGACTCTGCAGTTTGTGCTGTTGATCCCTGCGTGACACTGTCCCTCAGATCCCAGTTCTGCCCTGGCTCTGCCAGTAACTGACTCTGTGACTTTGCTTATGACCAGCTTGGAGTTCCTTCTTACTGCAGTGGGGAGATGCCTGAGTGTTTCTAGTCCCTGTAGCTCTGAAGATCTTGGGCCCCAGATCTTGATGGGACCTGCGTGCCCCCTTGGGAAGGTTTATATTTGGGATATTCCTATGGGAACAGTTACATCCTGTCCCACTGTACTTGCTGCTTTATTATAAATACATGCGCTGATGTTATGCTCAGTCACTCAGTCATGTCCAGCTCTTTGTGACCCCGTAGGCTATAGACCACCAGGCTGCTCTGTCCATGGAATTATCCAGGCAAGAATACTGGAGTGCATTGCCATTTCCTACTCTAATACTGATGTTATATTTTATTTTTCTTCTTAATTTAGGGTAGAACTTAGGTTAGGCTTTAATTTTAGGTGAGTAAAAGGGGTATCACAAAATACATCCTATAGGGAGTTCCATGGTGGTCTAATAGTTAGGATTTGGTGCTTTCACTGCTGTGGCTTGGGTTCAGTCCCTGGTTGGGGACCTGAGATCCTGCAAACTGTATGATGTGGCCAAAAAGAAAAAAGGGCATGTAACAGAAGGGAGCCTTCATCATTGGTGGGGACAGAAATCAGAACCTGAGGCTGGAGGCGCAGACCAGGAGCAGCATGAGGGGCCTGCCGGGGGCTGGGGGTCCTATGTCTATGCCTGGGAGGTCACGACATGGAGGTGCCCGTGTATAACCTTCATTGAGCCATACACCAAAGATAGGGTCATGTGAAACAGTAAGCCTTACCAGTTTTTAAAATTAAGTGAAATAATAAAGAATGAAATAAATAAATGACATAAAGTGAGCCTGGGGACAGAAGCCACAGGGGTCCTTCAGCCCAGGGGTCCTCCCAGGTCTTGTGAGGGTCTCTTTGATCCTTAGACTTGGCCCCAGCGCCTCCTCCTCCTCCCTGACACCATCTCACTGGGTTCCTGCGGGCAGCCCCCTCCCCATCCCCCATACTCCCTTTTAGCATTACTCACAGGGTGACCTGGTGACTTGCTGGTGGCCCCTTTGGCTGTAAGCAGCTTGCTGGTGGGGCGTGGCTTCCAGCTTTGGTACCCAGGCTGCAGGCTGCAGGGGTGTTTGCTGAATGAATCAGCACCCAGCCCTGGGGGAGGCTGGTGCTCTGGCTCTCCCCAGGCTCCATACCTTCCAATCTAACAGGGGAGAATATGTACGTTCCAGGTCTGCAGGTTCAGAGGAGGAGACCTGGGGAGCCTTGCAGGACGTGCTAACGGTGTGAGTAGCAGCTACCACTAGGCTCGGTGTTCAGGCCTCATCTCGGGTGATCCTACCCTTCAGGGGTGGGTACCTGGACTCCGCCGTGTTCGAGATGGGGCCAGCAGGTTCAGAGAGCTCCTGCCCCTTCCAGAGTTCACACAGGGCAAGGGGCAGCGTGGGACTGGTTACCCATAACTCCCTGACTCCAGAGCCCAGGCTCACATTTCCCTCTCAGTCTTGCTCCTGTAGAAAGATGAGAAAGAAAGAGGACAGCTCCTGCTTGGTCTCCTGAAACTTCCTTTCCTCCAAATGCTGGGTCTTTGAAAGTCTGGTCTTTATGATCTTTCCTTTGGATGCTGTGTTCTCAGGATAGGCTTTTACATGAAAGCCGGAGAGACAGCCGTCAGACTTAAGAAGGCACTTCCTGACTCTCAGTCATAAAATACTGCTCTGGGCAGGTTAGATGTGGTCAAGCTGGAAATTAGGGCCTGGACCCTGTGATATCTGAGCTCTTAGGCCCAGAGTCTGACTCTCCCTGAGCTCCTGGCTCTGGGGACCTACCTCGGAAAGAGTGAGGTTAGCCAGGCATTAGGCCTCCCAGGACCAGCATCCCTGTGTCCCCCAGAGCTGTGGTGCCCTGGAGGCCCAGAGCAACCTAGGGGGAGAGAGAGAGAGCACAGGTAAACTTTTCCTAGCAACTTTCCAGTGGCCAGAGGCTTCCCTGGAGGACCTGGCCTGCCGTGTCTCCGGGTCCTGTCTCCCATGGGTGCAGGCCCTGGGGAAGGGAGCTGTGGGTGATTGGAGCCTGGCAACTCCCAAGCGAGCCACAAGTCCCTCAGGGCCCCTTCCCAGGAGGGCCCTTGACCCCGGAGCCTCTGTTTCCAGTCCTTTTGCTCAGGGATCTGTTCCCTCCCTGCCGGGGCCCAGGTTGCCGAGCAGAGGCCACCAGAGACCCTGGGGACTGTGAGAAGCCTGGAGGAAGCCCAGAGGAGCTGAAGCTCCTGGGCCCCGTTGCCAGGCCCCCACCCTCCCCTCACTCTTGGAGGGTGGGGCCTCCCCTGGGCCCTGAGAGGCCTGGGTAGGAAAGGAAATATGCGATTAGCTGCAAAGAGCAGAAGGACCAGCCAGGAACAGTTGCTGCTGCTGCTGCTAAGTTGCTTCAGTCGTGTCTGACTCTGTGCGACCCCATAGACGGCAGCCCACCAGGCTCCCCTGTCCCTGGGATTCTCCAGGCAAGAACTTGAAGTGGGTTGCCATTTCCCTCTCCAATGCATGAAAGTGAAAAGTGAAAGTGAAGTCGCTCAGTCATATCCGACTCTTTGCGACCCCATGGACTGCAGCCTACCAGGCTCCTCCGTCCATGGGATTTTCCAGGCAAGAGTGCTGGAGTGGGGTGCCATTGCCTTCTCCAGGAACAGTTGCAGGGCCTCCTAAACACAGGCTTGGTTATTTGGATTTTCAAGGGGCAACTGCCCCTCCCCCACCCCCCAGCACTTTCCTCTGCTTCTCCCATCTCCTCCTGGTGGTCTCAGGTGTAATCACTCATTCATTCACTCAGTAAGGTTTTACCGAGCACGGACTGGGCCAGCCAGGTGCCAGGCACTGGAAGAACAGTGCTGGCCAAGGGGACAGGGTCTTTGATTGCAAGGAGCTGACAGCCAGGGAGCAGGTGAGTAACAGACAAGTGACGCATCTTCCAGAAGCGATCAGGACCATGGTGACGGTGAATCAGAGTGGTCTGACAGCAAGCGATGAGGTGGGGGAATATGAACGTGGGTGGGTGCACTGGGTCCCCAGGCAAGGGCAAAGACCCAAGGCAGGAAGTGGTGGGAGTTCCAGGAGCAGGAAGATAGGAGAATGGTGGTTAGGGGACACCTGCAAGGTGCGGTCAGTGGGGCCCCGTCACGCTGTGCCTGGCAGGCTGAGGATGCAGGTTGACCTGGATTCTAAGTGTCAGAGAGTCACTGGAAAGGTTTAGCAAGGGAGTGATGTGATCAGCTCTGCATTTGGGGAACACTGTTCTGGAAGCTTCGAGGGGAACCATTTGGAGGTGCAAGGGGCTCGGGTGAGACCTGTTAGGGTGGAAAATGGATTGGGGGGACTCCCTGGGGACCCTGGAGTCTCTCCGGGTGCTCTGAGCAAGGCTTGGGTTTCCACTTCAGTCTCTAACAAAAGTGCCACCTGAAGAATCATTTTCAACTGGGGTTCACCCTGAATTTTAATTTACTACTTGTGGGACTTCCCTGGCAGTCCAGTGGCTAAGACTCTGTGCTCCCAATGCAGAGGGCCCAGGTTTGATCCCTAGTCAGGGAACTAGATCCCATATGCCAAAACTAAGACCTGGCACAGCCAAATAATTTTTTTTCAAAAAGTGTGGGCTTTTTAAGAAACAGGAGCTCATCCCCTCTGGGCCCCCCTGGGGGCCAGTGTACAGTGTGTGCCTGAGTGGGCGGTGGAGCTGGGGTATTTATATACCACCTCACATCACCCTTGGTTGAGGGCCACTCATAGGGGCACTAACTCTGCAGCACTCAGGTCCACCTGTGCATAGACAGAGTCAGCGTGGGTGACCTCAGGCAAAGAGATGGAAGTGCCGGCAGTCAGAAGTCCAAAACTCTGGGCCCTAACATAGCTCTGGGAGGTAAGGGTGGAATACCGAAGTGTCTGCTGCAGCAAGTTACTTAGCCCAAGCCTCACTTGCTTCATCCTTAACACTGGAATAATAACAGCAACCCTGTTTAAAAAAATAAGTAAGAAGTCTTGACTCCTAGGGTGATTGTGAGATTTAATGAGAGAATGCTCTTAAAATGCTTGACTCAGGGGTACCTCATATGTGGGTATGTGGGTGCTTCATTCATTTGCTTGATGGGTATTTACTGCATGGCTCAGGGTGCCAGGCCAGCCGGTAGGAATACCAAGGTCATACTACCAGCAGCAGTGTGAGGCCTCTTGGACTCCCAGGTAGAAGGACCATTCACACTGCCTCCAGGGGTCCCTGCAGATGCCCCCGGTGGTCAGGGCATAATAGTGTGCCCTTCCAAGGCTGCCCTCCCTTCCCTACTCCACTAAATGCTTCTTGAGGCATTGTCTCCCAAATAAGCTGGAATCTCCTCTTGGGATCTCCTTGGGGAATTGGGGGGACACCCAAAGTAAAGCAGTTTATAACCAGGAGAGTGGGGAGCTAGCTTAGCTTTGCTTGCTCAGTCCCATCTAGCTCCCTTCACAGCTTCCTTGCCCCCTCTCCGATTGTCTTTCCTCCCTTCCTCCCTTTGGCCAACTTCCTGGCTCTGCTTCCAGGTGGGCATCCCATCACTTTTCCCCTAAACTCACCTGACGGTTTCTCTATCTCTTATTGATGAGGGTGTGCTCTTGCTTACATGATAATTTAGATCAACATTTTAATTGACTCAGTTTTTTTTTTTTTTAACTGTGATAACATATATGTAGCCATTAGAGTGGTATCATCTGCATATCTGAGGTTGCTGATATTTCTCCCAACAACCTTGATTCCATTTTGAGATTCAACCAGCCCAGTGTTTCACATGATGTACTCTGCATATAAGTTAAATAAATAGGATGACAATATACAGCCTTGTCGTACTCCTTTCCCAATTATGAACCAGTCAGTTGTTCCGTATAAGGTTCTAACTGTTGCTTCTTGACCTGCATACAGGCTTCTCAGGAGACAGATAAGGTGGTCTGGTATCCCTATCTCTTTAAGAATTTTCCACAGTTAGTAGTGATCTGCACAAAGGCTTTAGTGTAGTCAATGAAACAGAAGTAGATGTTTTTCTGGAATTCCTTCACTTTCTCTATGATCCAATGAATGTTGGCAATTTGATTTCTGGTTCTTCCACCTTTTCTAAACCCAGCTTGTACATCTGGAAGTTCTCAATTCATACACTGCTGAAGTCTAGCTTGAAGTATTTTGAGCATAACCTTACTAGCATGTGAAATGAGCACACTTGTACAGTAGTTGAGCATTGTTTGGCACAGCCCTTCTTTGAGATTAGAATGAAAACTGACCTTTTACAGTCTTGTGGCCACTGCTGAGCTTTCCAAATTTGCTGACATCTTGAGATTTGCTGATGATACTGTGCTAATGGCAGAAAGTGAAGAGAAACTAAAGAGCCTCTTGATGAGGGTGAAAGAGGAAAGTGAAAAAACTGGCTTAAAGCTCAACATTCAAAAAAAAAAAAAAAGATCATGGCATCTGGTCCCGTCATTTCATGGTAAATAGAAGGGGAAAAAGTGGAAACAGTAACAGATTTGATTTTCTTGAGCTTCAAAATCAGTGTGGACGGTGACTGCAGCCATGAAATTAAAAGACTCCTGCTCCTTGGAAGAAAAGCTATGAAAAACCAAGGCAATGTATTAAAAAGCAAAGATACATCTTTGCTGACAAAAGTCCCAATAGTCAAAACTATGGTTTTTCCAGTAGTCGTGTATGGATGTGAGTTGGACCATAGAGAAGGTTGAGTGCCAATGAATTGATGCTTTTGAACTGTGGTTTTGGAGAAGACTCTTGAGAGTCCCTTGGACTGCAAGGAGATTAAACCAGTCAATCCTAAAGGAAACCAACCCTGAATATTTATTGGAAAGACTGATGCTGAAGCTGAAGCTCCAATACTTTGGCTACCTGATGTGAAGAGCTGGCTCATTTGAAAAGACACTGATGCTGGGAAAGATTGAAGGCAAAAGGAGAAGGGGAAGCAGAGGATGAGATGGTTAGATAGCTTTACCGACTCAATGAACTCCAGGAGATAGTGAAGGACAGGGAAGTCTGGCATGCTGCAGTCCAGGGGGTTGCAAAGAGTCGGTCGGGTCTGAGCAACTGAACAACAACAACATATCTGTAACAAAGTTTACCATTTTAAAACATTTTAAGTGTACAATTCAGGGGAATTAAGTTGTGCAACATGGCCACCATCCACCTCTAGAACTTTTCCACCATCCCAAACTGAAACTCTGTATTCATTAAGCAGTAACCCCCAATTCTCCCCTCCCCCTGCCCCTGGTAACTTCTATTCTGCTTTCTGACTCATGAATTTTCCTTTTCTAGGTACCTCATATAACTGACATCACATAATATTTGTTTTGTGTCTGGCTTTTTTAAAAAAAGTATTTATTTATTTGACTGTACTGGGTCTTCGTTGTGGTATGTGGGATATTTAGTTGCAGCATATGGGATCTAGTTTCCTGACCAGGGATCAAACCCCGGAACTTGGAGTCTGAGCCACTGAGAAGTCCCTGTCTTGTTTCACTAGGCATATTTTCAAGGTTCATCCATGCTGTAGCATGTATTTAACCTTTTTATGGACAACTACTACTCTATTATACAAATATACCACATTTGTTTATCCATACATCTGTTGATGGACATTCTGGGTTGGCTTACTTTTTAAAAAAGTTTGTATTGGAGAATACTTGATTTACAGAGTTGTGTTAGTTTCAGCTGTACAGCAAAGGGAATCAGTCATACATACATATCCATTCTCTTCCCATATAGGTCATTACAGAATACTGAGTTCCCTTTGCTATAGGGTCTGTCCTTGTTTTCTATTTTATATATAGTAATATATAAATGTTAATCCCAAATGTCCTAATTTATCACTTCCTCCACGTTTCCCCTTTGGTAACCATAAATTTGCTGGAGAAGGCAATGGCAACCCACTCCAGTACTCTCGCCTGGAGAATCCCAGGGACGGGGGAGCCTGGTGGGCTGCCGTCTATGGGGTTGCACAGAATCCGACACGACTGAAGTGACTTAGCAGCAACCGTAAGTTTGATTTCAAGATCTGTGAGTCAGTTTCTGCTTTGTGAATAAGTTCATTTGTATCATTTTGTATTAGATACCACATATAAGTAATATCGTGACTTCCCTGGTGACTCAGAAGTAAAGAATCTGCCTGCAATGCAGGAGTCACAGAAGACACAGTTTCGATTCCTGGGTCTGGGAGATCCCCTGGAGGAGGAAATGGCAACCCACTCTAGTATTCTTGCCAAGAAAATCCCATGGGCAGAGGAGCCTGGTGGGCTACAGTCCATGGAGTCACAGAGAGTTGGACATGACTGAGCACACATACCATAAGTGATATCTTATGTTGTATATCTTTCTCTGCCTGACTTCCCTTTGATAGTCTCTATGTCCATCCAGGTCTAGCGAGTGCCTGGTGCCTTACAGATGCTCATTGATTGCTTTAGGTCTGGGGCCAGGAGAAGCCAGAGCTGTGTTCCTTCAACAATCAGCAGCATCCTGGAACTCATGCTTCCACCAACTTGTGCTGAGATTTAGGGCTCCTCCTGGGCTCCTGGAGCCTGGTTACATCATCACCACCTGCCCCTGCCCGTGTTCTGTTGTCTTTACCTTTTCACTGCATCTCAGCCTGACCTCCAGCTGCCAGCCCCTGCATTCCTTAACCTGCCAGCTTTCTCTGGGTGCTAGAGCCCATTTTGCCACCCACAGTGCAGGCTGAAGGTGCCAGAGGATAAATAGCCCCTGGAAATAGCTTTTACCCAGTGATTGAGACTGTTGGTAGATAAAGTCTTTGGGAGGGAAAACCCTGGGGTGGTGCGTGGTCCACACTGGCTCCCAGGGCTCCCCAGCAGGCCTGAGCCTCAGTTGTACTCAGCGGTAACAGACTCTTTGCTGGTCGCTGTCCCCTCCCTGTCTCCATCCTCTCTTCCATGGGTACTTCCTGAGACCACCTCGCAAGTAAATAACTTACTCCAGAACCTTTGTCAAAGCCTCTGTGTCTGGAGGAACACAACCTAAGACACTGGAAAACATTAGATTTCAGCTCATTTTCCATAACCAGGAAACCCATTTTTCCTTTTTGATTGCTTTCAATACAGCAATTTGGGTGGGGGTCGGTTGCAGAGAGGACCAGAAATTGCCTCGATTTCCAGCCTACTGTTTTCCACAGGGGTTACCCCAACTGGCTAGAGCTTCTCAAAGAAATGGAAACATTGTAATTAACATACGAAATCCTTACTTCTGATGTTATTAAATTTGTTACGCTTATACGGTGCAGAGCATATTGAAAAGGCAAATTAAAATGTTATGTGTTAATAAGCTTGGATTAAATTGGGCTTTGAGAACCCCGGGAAGTGGAGTGAGTCCCACATGGACGCTGTGTAGGGTGTTTAAGGAGTCTCTTCCTCCCCTTGAAGCCGCTGCCACTGAAATTACTGGAGAAGACTCAGGATCTTAGGAGGAACCTCACGTCTGAAATCGCAGACTGGTGAATGTGTTTTGGTCAAGTATACGTTCAGAGGTGGGTTTCTCTACACTTTGGTCCCCCGACAGGGGGAAGGAAGGGGAAACTAAGCAAGCTCTCAAAAGAAATGAAAAAAAAAAAAAATCCACTGTCGGCCAAGTAAGCCCTAGAAACTGCAGACATGAGGGCCGCTCCACCCCCACCCCACGTACCAGCTCTTGGTGACTGGTGTCCCAAGCTTGGAGGACTTGAATGAACAAGCTTGGCCAGGATGGAGCTGCACTAGTCCCAACCCTGTAGGAACGTGAAAACCCTCAGCTGGAGGGACTCAGGACTGAAGCTGGAAGACTGCTCTCTCCCAGTAAGGTTGCCTAGGGCTCCATCCCAGTCCTCTTTCGGTTTCTTGGAGCCTGGAAAGCTCTCCCTGTTTATTGGCCTTCCAAAGGCTGCTTTCTCCCCTGGTGTCCTCCCACCTCTCTGATGGTTGCTCCTCAGACCCCACCTTGGGACACCCCTCCTGTGGTCATCTTCTCCTCAACCTGCCCCCTACCTAGCCCTCTACCCTCTCCACTCTACACATTCATCTTGGGTGACCTTTCCCACTCCTGAAGTTTCTTCTTTCACCTCCTCTTCTGATGATTCTAGATCTCTCTCCTCTATCTAGATCTTCCTCCCCAAACTTTAGGCCTGGTGCACAGGGGCTACCTCTGCCCAAGACCACCGAGCTCAACAACGGCCAGATGGAGATTACCTTCTTCCTCCATGACAGCTCCCTAGCTTGTGTCTCGTCTCTGCTAGTATCCAAACTGGCCTCCAGAAAGTGAAACAGTGAAAGTGAAGGTCGCTCAGTCGTGTCTGGCTATTTGCGACCCCATGGAACAGTCCTTGAAATTCTCCAGGCCAGAATACTGGAGTGGGTAGCTGTTCCCTTCTCCAGGGGATCTTCCCAACCCAGGTCTCCCACATTGCAGGTGAATTCTTTACCAGCTGAGCCACCAGGGAAGCCCAAGCTGGCACCCAGGGGACTGTCCTAATGCTGTATTAGTTATCCAGTGCTGTGTAACAAATCACCCTAAAAACTTAGCACCATTTTAACACAATGAATATTTACCATCTCACACATATTTGGGCGGGTCAGGAAGCTGAGTGGCTTGACTGGGAGGTTTTGGATCAGAATCTGTCTTGGGGTTGCAATCAAGATGCTGGACAGGACTGCAGTTGCCTGAAGGTTTAACTGGAGCGGGAGGATTTGCTTCCTTGGTGCTCACACGCATGGCTGTTGGCAGGAGGCCTCAGTTTCTCACTGTGACTTTCTCCAAAAGCCTGCTTGAGTGTCCTCATGACACGACAACTGGCTTCATCCAGAGTCAGTGCTCCAAGGGGGCCCAGGAGACAGCTGTGATGCCTTTTATAGATCTAGACATACACCATCCCTCTAACTGTATTCGATTCGTTGGAAGCAAGCCACTCAGGACAGCTGTACTCAAGGGGCGTGAGTTAGCCTGCACCTTTATCGGGGAGGAATGTCAAGGGCTAATGGACATGTTTTCAAATCACTGCACATGCTTTCCTGCCACGTTTGTCCTTCTGCATCTGACCAGCCTCAAATCCCATTGGTTAACTTTTTAAAAAATTATAAAATACTGGTTTACTGTAAACAGTTAAGGGAATATAGAAAAGTAGAAAGTAGGGAAAACACCTCCAGTCCTACCACCAAAATAATTCTATGGTTTGGGGCACTTCCGTGCAGGCTTTTCTCTCTATAGTTGAACTATCGGGTGGGAGAAGGAGTGGAGTTACCAGGACCCCCAAGTGCTGGAGCAGCGGGTGGGAGCTGCCAGGAGCTGTGCCCTTCAACTGAGCCATTTTCAGAACCGTAGAGACACAGAGAGGGAGCCAGAGAAATAAATACCCTGGCCTCTCTCTTCTCCCACCCTCTGATCTCCCCTGGTGCCCCCTCTTTGGCTAAACCTCAGGAAATCAGAGGGTGGGGCGCTGCGGTGAGGCAGGCTATAGTTGTTAGACTCAGGATTTAGGCAGGGAGAAGGGTGAAGAGTATCCATAGAGGGGCAAACAGAGTCAATAGCACAGTAGACAGGTGCCCTTAAACAAACTGGAGTCATATTCTTATACGATTTTGAATTCTCTTTATTCTAAACGAAGCTTAAAATTACATATTGTAAGAATTTTTCCAAGTTGCTTGATTACTCTTCAAAATCATGATATTGAATGGCTGTGGACTGACACTCCTTGACTTCTCCTTGCAACCATTCCCTGTTCTCCCCACAAGCCTTCATCTGACCCCTTGCACTAACTTGCTGAGTCATCTCCCATCTGTGGCTTTACCTCCTCCAATCCGTTCTCTATCAGTCTCTGGAGGGACCATTCTGTGACACAGATCTGGTCATGTTATTTTCCTGTTTGTGTGCATGTGTGCTAAGTCACTTCAGTTGTGTCTGACACTTTGAGACCCTATGGACTGTAGCCTGCCAGGCTCCTCTGTCCATGGGATTCTCCAGGCAACAATACTGGAGTGGGTTGCCATGCCCTCCTCCAGGGGATCTCCCCAAACCCAGGGATTGAACCCGAGTCTCTTGTGTCTCCTGTACTGGCAGGTGGGTTCTTTACCACTAGCGTCACCTGAGAAGTCCCATTTTCCTGCTTAAGACCTTCAGTGGTTCCCCACTATTATTAGTGCGAACCCCAGACTCTTCTATGCATCTGGCAAGGCCCTGCAGGCTCTGGTGCCTCTCCCTCTCCAGATGCAGCTCCAGGCCCTCCCTGCAGGATCACAGGTCCAGCCACCCTGCTTTTGCTGATGGGAGGCAGAGTGTGTAGTGGTTAGGGCTTGAGCACTGTAGCCAGTCTGCCTGGGTCCACATCTCAGCCCTCCTGTTGCCAGCTTTATGATTTGCATGTTTCTCCACCTGGAAAATGTGAGTAATGATATGCCTTGGGGTGGAAGGACTCTGAGTTAATGCATGAAGAGAGTTTGGAATGGTCCTTGGAGCATCATGACTGTTCAGTATGTCTATATGACATTAGCATCATCGTTATCATTATTGCTCCCTGAACACACCAGAGCACTTCTAAAACAGGCCCTTCCATCAAAAGCCAGGGTCCATGGCTCTTCCTCCTGAATCAAGGTGGGCTTAAGTCTGCTTCAACCAGTAGAATGAAGTGGGAGTAATGGTTTGTGACTCGTGAGGTGGTGCAGCTTCTATCTTTTCCAATAGAATACTCCTTATTACACCCCCAACCTTCAAGTATGACTACCCTCAAGTGGCCATAATATGAGGAAGCCTAAACTGCATAGACAGGCCATGTGCAGGCACCGTGGCTGGCAGTCCTGGCCTTTGAATCATCCTGGCCCGTGCCAGGTAAATGAGTAAACGAGACCAGACAACTTCAGGGCGCTCATCTGAATTGCTCTAGCCTCAAGTTTTCCCGCTGAGGACCCCAGACACTGAGGAGCAGAGATACTCTGCCCTAACTGAATTCTCAACCTGCTATGAACATAATAGAATGGTTGTTTTAAGTGGTAAAATTTTGGCATAACTTGTTACACAGCAATGAATAGATAATCGATACATACATAACGCTCTTTTTCTCCCTTTGGCCAACTCCTACACATTCTTCAAGACCCTGAAAAAAATGTCACCTCCTCTGTGAAGTCTTCTCTGATTCTTCCCTGCCCTTTCTTCTGTTTTCTCACCCGTATCCACCTCTATCATCAGACCAGGCATCCTGGAGGCAGGAGCTTGGGTCCACATTTATCTCCCCAGCATCTGGTCAGGGGTGTATAGTGTAATAGGTTACATTTGCTGAATGAATGAATGAATGAAGAAGCCAGAGCTTTTTCTCCACAGGAGTTGGCCTGCATGGCAGAACTACCTGGAAAATATTGGCATAATTTCCACATTGTGGGACTAGATAAATATTGGTATAGTGAAGAAAAATCCTGACTTGTTCAAATCGTAAATAATCACCTGGGGAGCTCTAAAAATATCCAGCCCCAGGCCCCACCCCACATCAGCTGAATCATACTCTGTGTAGAGGAGGCCCAGGTATCCCAGCTTTAAGAATACTTTCCAGGTGATTCTAACAGGCAGCCCGGGTGGAAAAGCACTGCTGTTTAACCATGACAACAACGTTAGTGATGATGCTGGCTAAGGCTTTTTGAGTACTTACTACGTGCCAAATGTTGTTCTATGGTTTTTTGTGAATTAACTCACTTACTCCGCACTATCACCTTATGAGGAGACACTATAATCATCTCCCATTTTAACAGCTTTATTGAGGATTAGTTGACCTATGATAAACCATGCCTTTTAAAGTATATAATGTGATATTTTGGCATCCACACACTCACATCCACACACCATCAAGACAGGGAGTGTACTCATCTCTCCCAAACACGTCCTTGTGCCTACTGGTAATCCCTCCCTCCTGCCCATCTCTGCTTCCCTCCGTCCACAAGTAGCCACTGATCTGCTCCCTGTCACTACATTCATTTGCACTTTATTGAATGTTATATAAAATCATGCAGTATGTACTTTTGTCATCTGGTTTCATTCACCTGTAATAATCTTGCGATTCATCCACCTTGTGTGTGTATTGACAGTCCACTCCTTTTCACTGCTGGGTAGTATCCCCTTATTTGGGCTCACATCACCCCTGACTTGGATGAGGAGACTCAAGTTCAGAAAACTGAAGTGACTTGCCAAGGTCACTTGGCTGGTAAGTGGCAAACCTGAACCCAGCTGGTTGCCTCCAGGGCCAGCGCACTGAACTGCCACCTGTGAGTTCTCTCTAACTGGACTATGATGCTTTTCCCTTCGGTAGGCAGAATGATGCCCTCCCCCACCCCCCCAAAAAACTTGTCTATGTCCAATCTGTAGAAGTTGTGACGATAGTATGTAAAACGGCAGGGGTGGAATTAAGTTTGCAGATGAAATTAAGGTTGCTGTCAGCTGTGGACTTCTGTGGTGGCTCAGGGGTTGACTCCGAGCTTCCACTGCAGGGGGCATGGGTTTAGTCCCTGGTAGGGGAAGATCCTGCATGCCCCTTGGCACGCTGACCTTAAAGAGATTATCCTTGGTTATCAGGGTGGGCCCAATAAAATCACAAGGGTCCTGAGAGTGGAAGAGGGAGGCAGAAGAAGCGGTCACAGTCAGAAATCTGAAGAGAAGATGCTATGCTGATGGATTTGAAGGTGGAAGAAGGGGCCACGAGCCAAGGAATGTAAGTAGAAGACAAGGAAGCAGAGTCTCCCCTGGAGCTTTCAGGATAAGCATGGCCCTGGTAACACCTCGATTCTGCCCCAATGACTTTACCCTCTTGCAGACTCTGACCTCCAAATCTATAAGAAAATACATCTTTGTTGTTTTAAGCCACTAAGTTTGTGCTGATTTGTTGCAGCAGCCATAGGAAACTGATACAGTGACTGTGACCATTTGGAAGGTATGTCTGAGCCCCGGGAGACCAGTGAGGAGCTGCCCCAGGGGCAGCTGGGGCAGACTGAGCTTATCAGAGAACACAGAACCCTGGCAGAGTATTCACCTGCTCAGCCCCCACCCCAACCAAGCTCAGCCCCAGGCTCTGGCTGAAACATTCCCAAGGTCACACTGTCAGAGGGTCACCTGGGAGGAGGGAGATCCTGGAGCTCAGAGATATCCTTGCAGGTCAAATTATTTCCTAGTTCTTTGCAGGCCTAAGGTGAATGCAGGAGGGAGGCATCCTCTACCGCCTGAACCAGACAGACCCAGGCCCTAGCTGCAGAGGATGCTGGGAGTGTGGGCCTGCTGGCCCAGGGTCAGTCATGCAGCGGGACCTCAGACAACACAGAGGTTCAAAGCCCTCAGAGGAGGAGGGCTTGCAGGAGCCCATGGGAGTTGACAGCGAGTGAGGGCGGTTAGCACCCAGCATTCTAGGCAAACAAGGCCAAAGGCAAAGACCTGGTGGGGAGAAAGAAGCAAGGGTCAGCATACGATAAGGAAGGAACTGGACTTTCCGAATGGCATTTAAATGGATAATCATCAGATTTAAGTGCAAGAAAGCGGCTCTGGCTGTCTTGTGGCTTAGGGTTGCAGGGGAGCAAAGCAGGGGACCACCTAGGAGGGAAAAAGTGGAAACCGTGACAGGCTTTATTTTCTTGGGCTCCAAAATCACTGCAGGTGGTGACTGGTGCCATGAAATTAAAAGATGCTTATTCCTTGGAAGAAAAGCTATGACAAACCTAGACAGAGTGTTAAAAAGCAGAGACATCACTTTGCCAACAAAGATCCGTATAGTCAAAGCTATGGTTTTTCCAGTAGTCATGTACAGATGTGAGAGTTGGACTGTAAAGAAGGCTGAGCACCAAAGAATTGAAGCTTTTGACTGTGGTGCTGGAGATTTTTGAGAATCCCTTGGACAGCAAGGAGATCAAACCAGTCAATCGTAAAAGAAATCGACCCTGAATATTCATTGGAAGAACTGATGCTGAAGCTGAACTCCAGTACTTTGGCCACCTGATGCAAAGAACCGATTCGTTGGAAAAGACCCTGATGCTGGGAAAGATTGAGGGCAAGAGAAGTGGGTGGCAGAGGATGAGATGTTAGATAGTGTCATTGACTCAATAGCCATGAGTTGGCGCAAACTCCAGGAGATAGTGAAGGACAGGGAAGCCTGGCATGCTGCAGTCCAGGGGGTTGCAAAGAGTCGGACACAATTTAGTGACTGAACAACAACAATCACCTAGGAAGGGAACTAAGAGTTCAGGTGAGGGAGATGGTGGCTGGCGCCAGAGTGGTGACAAGCTGGAGAGAAGGGGACATCTTTGGGGAAAGAGAGGGCAGTTGACAGCCCATGGGAAGCCCCCTCACCCAGAATGAATCCAGACCTAGCTGTGATCATAGCTTCAGCATTTGCCTCCTGGAGGCATTAAGGCCAACACCATGGGCTGCAGTCATCCCACGGTCCAGACCTGGCCAAACCCAGCCAAGTGCAAGGCTGGATGATGCTGAGAAGTCCTAAATCCTGGAGTGAGGGAGCTTAAGGAATCTTCTTAAAAGTGTCATTGTCTCTGGCAGGCTTGATTCCCAAGGAAGTTTAAGAAGGCCTTGAGGGGCTTCCCTGGTGGCAGAGTGGTAAACAATTGGCCTGCCAATGCAGGAGACCTGGGTTTGACCCCTGGTCTGAGAGGATCCCATATGCAGTGGAACAACTAAGCCCGTGAGCCACAGCTACTGAGCCTGTGCTCTGGGGCCCAGGAGCCGCAACTACTGAAGCCCTTGCACCTAGAGTCTGTGCTCCAGAGCAAGAGACGCCACCACAGTGAGAAGCCCACACAGCGCAACTAGAGTGGCCCCCGCTCACCACAACCAGAGGAAAGTCCGCGCAGCAACGAAGATTCAGTGCAGATAAATGAATAAAAAAAAATGTTAGAGCCTTAAAAAAAAGAAAAGCCTTGAGGAAGGGCAAGAGTTGGAGGAAGCATCCTGGCCTGTGAGCAAGTTCTTGGTCCACGGTCCATCTGGGCAGGGGTGGGGAGGACTGATGAGCTGTCCAGGTGGTAATTGGGGCCCAGATGTGCTTTCTGGCCCTGGAGATGATGCCCTCCTCAGGGCAGGGTCTGGAGAGTGCCATCCACGGTGCTGGGCCACCAACTCCCATGTGAAAGGCTGAGTGTGTGAAGCCTGGCGGAGGGGACCCTACCCTCGAGGCTCCATCCTCAAGCTGGGACCCCTAACACCATGTCCAGGGCCCAAGCCTGCCCTGGCCCTCCTACCACTGACCAGGGCTCCAGGGAGCTGAGGGCCAGCCAGACAGGGCCAGGGGCCATCTGGGCAGCCACCACCTCTCCTTCAGCCCCACCCTTCTCTGCCCCTGCCATGGAAACAGATCCCCCATATGTCCCACTGAAATGGGCTGAACTGCGTCCCCTTAAATTGCATATGTTGAAGTGCTGACCCTCAGTACATCAGAAAGGGACTGTACTTGGAGATGGAATGTTAAAGAGGCAATTAAGTTAAAAAGATACCATAATAAAAAGGAAATCTGAACACAGTCACATGCAGAGGGGAGACAAGGCAAAGATTCATGGAGAAGACAGACAACCTACAATCCGAGGACACAGACCTCAGAAGGAACTGGCCCTGCTGACACCTTGACCTTAGATTTCTGGCCTCTGCAATTGTGAGAAAATACATTTCTGTTGTTTAAATCGTGAAGTCCCTGGTACTTAGTTACAGCAGCCCTAGCATACTGAGGTACCTACCGTCATGGCATCAATGGCAGTGACCATGTACTATGAGCTGCTGTGTGCCAGGCATGGTGCCAAGACAGAGCCACGTGTCATCACTCTTACTCCTCACTAACCCAGGAAGGCAGAGATTAGGGACCCCTGTCGGAGCAGCCTGGCTCTGCCACCTACCAGCAGTGTGATCTCAAGTGAATCGCTTTGTCTCTCTGGGCTTTAGTTTCCTTGTCTGTCCACTGATGGTGGAATAGTACATCCCACGGTCATTTTAAGGACTGATTTAGCTCCTGCAACATAGTTGGTGCCGATTAAATGTTGGCTATTATTGTTTTTTTTTTCATTTTAAGCTAAGTCACTTCAGTCGTGTCCGACTCTGTGCGACCCCATAGACAGCAGCCCACCAGGCTCCCCCGTCCCTGGGATTCTCCAGGCAAGAACACTGGAGTGGGTTGCCATTTCCTTCTCCAATGTATGAAAGTGAAAAGTGAAAGTGAAGTCGCTCAGTCATGTCTGACCCTCAGCGACCCCATGGACTGCAGCCTTCCAGGCTCTTCGGTCCATGGGATTTTCCAGGCAAAAGTACTGGAGTAGGGTGCCATAAATGGAGGTTTGGAGAGGTGGTAACTTGCCCAAGGTTGCACAGCTGGCAAGTGGGGGTGGGGGCCAAGATTTTTTTTTTAATTGGAGTATAATTGCGTTGTGTGGTTGTGTTGGTTTCTGCTGTAAAATAACGTGAATTAGCTGTCAGTATACACACATCCTTTCTCTCTTGTGCCTCCCTCCCACGCCCCCATCCCACCCCTCTATCACAGAGCACCGAGCTGAGCTCCCTGTGCTACACAGCAGCCTCCCACTAGTGATCTGTGTCACACACGGTGGTGTGTATATGTCCGTGCTCATCTCCCAGTGTGTCCCATCCTCCTCCTCCTCCTCTGTGACACACGTCCATTCTCTACATCTGCGTCTCTATTCCTGCCCTGCAAGTAGGGTCATTTATACCATTTCCCCAGACTTCACATAGATGTGTCAATATACAATATTTCTTTTCTCTTTCTGACTTACTTCACTCTGTATGACAGACTCTAGGTTCATCCACATCTCTACAAATGACCCAATCTCATTTATTTTTATGGCTGAGTAGTATTCCATTGAATATATGCACATCATCATCTTTATCCATTCATCTGTCGAGGGACATTTAGGTTGCTTCCATGTCCTGGCCATGTAAACAGTGCTGCAGTGAACACTGGGGTACATGTGTCGTTTTGAATTATGGTTTTCTCAGGGTATGTGCCCAGAGTGGGGTTGCTGGGTCACGTGGTAGTTATCTGTCACATGTTAGTTATATGGTATCACACAAGTGACTGAGCAAACTCTACTCTACGGCTGGCTCCCTTCCTACCCTGTCTGCAGCCCAGAGCGCACAACGGCCACCTCTGCGACTCAGTCTGCCATACTACCGGAAGTATGCTCGCACACTATGAAAACCATCTGTTTGGGGTTTGCCTTCTCTGCCACACACTGAGCCTGTCTTTGGGGCCGGGCCTTGTCTCGTGTGCAGGAGCACCACGGCTCTGAATACAGGCCTCTGCGGATATTTGGGAACCAGGCTCAGGTTGCACTCAGCCTAAGGTCTCCGGATCGTTTCTCCTTGCCCATCACTGCAGCTCTGTGTAGCGGGTGGGGCAGGGGCAGTGAGGTCGAGAGCAACCTGCCCAATGACACACAGCAGGGAAGCAGCAGGGCTGGGAGGAGAGCCCTGTTCTTCCTGTATCGCATCCTCTGGCTCACATACCAGGTAGTCCCAGAAGGAGGTGACACTGCACCTGGGGTCCTGGGAGGGGACAGAGCCTCTTGACTCTGAGTCGTCTACTGTCCTGGGCATGGGTCTGTACCAGCCAGGAGTCAACCTGACCTCAGAGCCCAGAGACCGGTAGGACAAGGAGGACTTCAAGGGACCTATCAGGGGATCTGTGGCCCTCACTGGTGAGATCTGTGTCTAGAATTGACATTGATCTGTCTCTTTGCCTGTTAAGGGGTGGTCCAAAATATATTTCCTGCATCCTCCATGGGGCCTAACTGTAACCTCTGCTCTCAGTGCAGTGGTTTCTGGTGCGTATTCAGTCGCCCAGTCGTGTCCAACTCTCTATGACACCATGGATTGCAGCCTGCCAGGCTTCTCTGTCCATGGAATTTTCTAGGCAAGAATACTGGAGTAGGGTACCATTTCCTTCTCCAGAGAATCTTCCCAACCCAGGGATCTAACCAGCATCTCTTATGTCTCCTGCATTGGCAGGGAGGTTCTTTACCACCAGCACCACCTAGGAAGCCCTGTTCAGTTCAGTTCAGTCGCTCAGTCATGTCCGACTCCTTGCGACCCCATGAACCGCAGCATCACCAACTCCCGGAGTCCACCCAAACCCATGTCCATTGAGTCGGTGATGCCATTCAACCATCTCATCCTCTGTTGTCCCCTTCTCCTCCTGTCCTCAATCTTTCCCAGCATCAGGATCTTTTCATATGAGTCAGCTCTTCACATCAGGTGGCCAAAGTACTGGAGTTTCAGCTTCAATATCAGTCTTTCCAATGAACACCCAGGACTGATCTCCTTTAGGATGGACTGGTTGGATCTCCTTGCAATCCAAGGGACTCTCAGGAGTCTTCTCCAACACCACAGTTCAAAAGCATCAATTCTTCAGCACTCAGCTTTCTTCACAGTCCAACTCTCACATCCATACATGACCACAGGAAAAACCATAGCCTTGACTACATGGACCTTTGTTGGCAAAGTAATGTCTCTGCTTTTTAATATGCTATCAAGGTTGGTCATAACTTTCCTCCCAAGGAGTAAGCGTCTTTTTTATTTCATGGCTGCAGTCACCATCTGCAGTGATTTTGGAGCCCAGAAAAATAAAGTCTGACACTGTTTCCACTGTTTCCCCATCTATTTCCCATGAATTGATGGGACCAGATGCCATGATCTTCATTTTCTGAATGTCAAGCTTTAGGCCAACTTTTTCACTCTCCTCTTTCACTTTCATCAAGAGGCTCTTTAGTTCTTCTTCACTTTCTGTCCTAAGGGTGATGTCATCTGCATATCTGAGGTTATTGATATTTCTCCCGGCAATCTGGATTCCAGATTGTGCTTCCTTCAGCCCAGCATTTCTCATGATGTACTCTGCATAGAAATTAAATAAACAGGGTGACAATATACAGCCTTGATGTACTCCTTTTCCTATTTGGAACTAGTCTGTTGTTCCATGTCCAGTTCTAACTGTTGCTTCCTGACCTACATACAGGTTTCTCAAGAGGCAGGTCAGGTGGTCTGGTATTTCCATCTCTTTCAGAATTTTCCACAGTTATTGTGATCCACACAGTCAAAGGCTTTGGCATAGTCAATAAAGCAGAAATAGATGTTTTTCTGGAACTCTTTTGCTTTTTCGATGATCCAGCGGATGTTGGCAATTTGATCTCTGGTTCCTCTGCCTTTTCTAAAACCAGCTTGAATATCTGAAAGTTCATGGTTCACGTATTGCTGAAGCCTGGCTTGGAGAATTTTAAGCGTTACTTTACTAGCGTGTGAGATGAGTGCAATTGTGTGGTAGTTCGAGCATTCTTTGGCATTGCCTTTCTTTGGAATTGGAATGAAAACTGACCTTTTCCTGTGGTCCAGTGGTCCTTTTCCAGTGGCAGTCCTGTGGCCACTGCTGAGTTCTCCAAATTGAAATAGCCTGTAGTGTACAATTAAAATGGGGGCCTCTGTGTTCTGAGAAATGGGGTATTTCCTGCCATATCAATAAACAAAGGATGTCACGGTCATCAGCGATTGCAGCCACCATGGACAGTGAGCTGGTGAGCCCTGAGGGAGCTCAGGATATGAAAACACAGGGCACTAGCTCCAGACAGGTGAGGTGCAGTGGTTTATAGCAGAGCTGAGAAAACTGAGGAAATCCTGCCTGCTTGGAGGGTCCCCTGCCAGCCTTCCAGCCCCCAAGGCCTGCAAGTGGGACCTGGTTCTCTAGGTCACAGACTGTAATAGGCCCGGGCTCTTTGTGTGCCTCTTGCCCCCTCACCCACCTCGGCTTTGGGCATTTTGAAGGCTGTGCCTTTATTTTTCCTTGAAGGAGAGCTGAGGACCAAGACAGGGTTAAGCTGCTCCCAGGATGACATGGAAAGATAGAAGACATCAATCTCAACTGACCACCCTCAGATCCCTGTAACCTGGCCTGGGCTGGGGTGAGGGAGGTCCCTGGGTCTTCTTGTACACCCTATCTTTGTCCTAGTGCCATCATCTTTGGCCTGAAGAGCTGGGACGGTTCTTCACCAGTCTTGGCCCTTCTCACAGCCTGCACGAACGAGCTCTCTGGCCTCAGTTGGTCCTTTCCCTCTAAAATCCTGTAGAGGGCCCCAATTCCTCCATGGGCCCACCTGGAGACCCCATGCCTTGGGCAGCAGTACCAAACAATCATGGATGGCACATGAGATGAAACTCACCTGCCACCCTGAAAGTGTTCAGGTCCCAAGGTGTCTCTAGCTCTCACCTGCTGCTTTCTAAGTCAATTCCAGCCTCCGTTTGCCCTTCTGTAGGATGGGAGAGGAGACCTCTGCCTACTCCATCATTCTAAGTGGCTGAGAACATGAATCAGACTCTCCATCTTCACCCAGGCCTCTGTTTCCTCTGCCCCAGCTCCCACCCCATAACATTACCTTCCACTTAGGGATTTCCACTCAGACCCCTGACAGTTCCCAACAGGCAGCTGAATCCAGCTTGCAGTGTACCTACCTGCTATTATCAGGATATTTAAATGATCTATGTAGAAGCGGACTCATTTGCTGGAGTCTCTGAGTTACACTGTTATCCTGCAAGCTTTTGAGTCATGAAATAGGCACCTGGCTGAGGGTGCTCAGAGCAAGGCCTTCCCAGGCAGATGTACAAACACATCACTTCTGCTTCCAAAGGATTAAGGGGTGTCTTTCACACCCACAGTGGCCTCATCTGAAAATGACTCAAGACTGTTTGTGGGGTCAGGGATGAGCACAGACTGAAAGCTGGGAGACCTGGTTTCTTTCCAGTCCCAGCTCTGTCTCTTGAGCCTGACCTGTGGGTATCCAGACAATCCCCTGCCCCTCTGACATCCGGTTCCCATCAGTGCAATGAGTGAAGTCAGAGAGGAAACACAGCCCGTGTGATGGAGTGGATGGGGCCCTGGTGAACTGGGTGCTTGTGCCAGGCCTGAAGCAGCTCCATGCTGTCTCTCTGCTCCAGTCAACTGTATCTCTGGCTGCCTTGTATACATGCATTCTACGTGGTCTAGGTCTCCAATGGTTGGAGAAGTGAAGAATATGGATTTTGGTGTAAAATTTCCTGATTTTTACCTGCTAGCAATGAATTCAAAAGTTTATGAAACACTGTGAGGGCCAAAGAAAACATACCAGGGACTTCTGCTTGCTAACTTTGGACTGGAAAATCTTCTGACATTTAGTGCTGTGGTTCATCTGCGTTATACACCAAAATCACCTGAGGATTAGGAAAAAGCTGACCCTCCTCCCCCTCCTCCCAGAGATTCTGATTTAAGGTCTGGGGTGGGGCACCTCAATGCACAACAGGCACCAGATGAAGGGCTGAGTCCTGTCTGTGCCATGCCCGGCTGGCAACCTGGGTAAGTTACATCACATCACCGCTGAGCCTCTGCTTAGAGATCAGACCAGCGGGGCTTGTGGACAAGATAGGAAGGATTCATTCGTGGAAAGGTCTTGGCACATAGATGGCATGCAGGGTGAAAAAGCAATTGGTAGCTGCTTTCGACGTAGTACCTTGAAACTAGCCTTGGAAAACAAGTTCATCTGCTGAGACGATGGAAGGTTGCCCAGAGTTGGAGGCTGTGCGACTGGGGTCCCAGCCCCACCTCTGGCTACCAGTGGAGTCTGGGGAGAAATTCCCAGAGCTAGGTATCATAATGTGTTGGCCAAAGCTCTCTTTTTGTTGTGAATACCCAAGTTCACTCAAACTGATTTGGGGGTGAGGCATGGACTGACTCAAGTCCAAGCTTCCAAGTGTGTGGAGGGTAGGCACTGCCCTAGGGAATCCTCCGGCAGTCTCAGAGAGTAGAGATAATCTGCCCATTTGACTGATGAGAAAACTGAGGGTCAGGTAGTGTGATTCCCTCAGAGAGACATGGGCTGGGAGGATCAGAGCTAGTTTCAGACCTTAGGACAGAAGGATATCTGACCCCCAAGAGTAGGGTGGGAGATGCCCTCAGGGGCTGGACAGATAGGCAAGTAACAGAGAGAAGAGCTGGGTTCATAGTCAGGGTGTGAAGATGACAAAGATTGTCTCCAAGACCAAACTCTAATCAGGCTTTTCCAGTCTCTTTTTAAACTAGGGCTCGACTTTTGCACTTCTGTGCTCCCCTAAACCAAAGGAACCAGATTCCCAGCTTAAGGGACTCGCATTAAAACAAACAAAAACATCTTAGGCAAGTCTCCTGGCTTATGCGGGTGGTGAGCCCTTGTATCCCAGTGAACCTAGCCAGCGAGGTCTCCATGGGTATATTTCTCCGACCCCAGGGAGAAAGAGAGGAACTTAAGGTCCTGCGGAGTCACCGCCCACGGTCAAGCTACGGGGGGCGGCGCCCGTGCAGTGACCACTGGTTGTCGCTCCCTGCATCTCCAGCCGCCTGCCCAGAAGCGTAAGATCAGGTCTCTGGGGCTCGGCTCCCAGCGACCCTGAGCAGCGGTCCCAGCCCCGCGCCGGCCAGGCTGCACCTAGACCCCTCCCCTCCCCCCGCGCAGCCCCCTCTCGGTCCCCGCCCGCTGCGTTTGCCCCCCGACCCTGGGATCTGGCTCTGGCCTCCCGCTGCCAGGCCTTCCCTCCCCCACCCACCAGCTGGGCGGCCCCTCAGTGGGGGGCCGGGGCCTCCATCTCCTGCCCCTCCTCCGCGACCTCTATCCACCCGGCCCCCTGGCCCCTTGCCCTGCTCTCCCAGCTCTCTGGGGCGCCCCTCCTCTCCCCGCCTCCTCCCCTGCGGCGGCGGCTTCCTTCTCCTCCCACCCCCTGTGGCTCTGGAATTCCTGGTGGAACCGACTCCCTAGGCCCGCCCTGCAGCCGGGCGTGCAAAAGCGTCCCCTGTCGCTGCCGCCGAGGGGCACGTGGCTCGTGGCGGTCGTGGCGGTGTTTAGACCTAGCTGGGGTTTTTGCACGTGGGCACGTGTTTCTGCCTCCAACTGTGTTTATCCGTCGGTGTATTATTTTTGTGTGTGCACACACCCTCAGTCACACTTGGGGAAACTTCTCTGAAAATCCTGGGCTGGCAGTTTAAATATAAAAAGGCTTTGTTTAATGCCAGAAGCATTTCCCCCACGCGCTGAGAATCACGGAATACTCACCTGCTTCCCCCTCCTCCGTAAAGACCTGGCGGAGGAGGCTCTCTCTTTGTTGGGGTAGACTGAGGTTTCCCTGCATCAAGGAAAAGGTTCTTTTTGAGGTCCACCGATCCCCTCACCCTTCCATATCCGTCCCCCAAAAGGCTTTCTCGGGACCCTAAGCTCCCTAGTCTGTCTCTCTCCTGGGGCTGTTTAACTCTGAATCTTACCCCCTCAAGTAGCTGGGAAACGATGCCAGCATCACTCTGGCTGTGGAATCCAAGTTGAAATGTGGCCAGTACATGGAGAAGGCTGAGGAGCAGGGCGGGTGGGGGTTGTTTGCAGGGGAATGTGGGCAAAGGGAAGAAACAAAGGGGAAAGAGTGAGACCCTCAAGTCGATGACATCCCCTCAAGTCGATGACAAGTGGGGATGCTAACACCTGTCTCATGAACTTTAGCGTTTCATTCCTTTATTGTACGTTTAGCGGCTATACCTTTCTTTGTACGCATAGTAGGTATATAGACAACTGCATATTAGTTTGTTGAGGGTTTGCAAGAGGAGGTAAAGAATAGTGCAGAAGGGCATCCACTCTGGATTCTGGATTCAAATCCTGACCCCACAGTTGTACAACAGCCCCCCCCCCCACTATGCGCCTCTTTTTTTCTGTTTAGCAGAGTCAATGGCAGTGACAGACCTTCCAGGGTTATTATGAGAATGAAATGAGTTAATTTACATAAACACGAGAACAGTCCTGGCACTTACATTTGCTGTGTGAGTTTCAGTGTTTATTATTTAGAATAGGGGCTGGCACCACCTGTTTTTACATGCCCTCCCTCAAGCTCAGAATGGTTTGTATATTTTTAAATAGTGGTGCGGGGGATGGGGACAAAAGAAGATTAATATTTCAAGATGCATGAAAATGCCATGGGATTCAAATTCAGTGTCCATAAAGAAAGCTGTACTGGAGCACCGCCACGCCCTTTTCATATTGTCCGTGGCTGCTTTCACGCTACGAAGTAGTTAAGTAGTTGTGACAACTGTCAGTGCCACAGGTGCAGAGATTTTTGCTTGTTTGATCTTTAGTGTTTCCCCAGCGCCTGGGACATCATAGTTGCACAATAAGTTGTATGAATGAGTTTGGCCTCAGGCAAAAATGGGGTGTGACTTCAACATTCCTAAACTGGACCTGGGGGTCCCCACTAATTCAAGCAGATGTTTCTTTTGGAGATCAAAGGGGGGCAGATTTCCCTCGTTCACCCTTCTCAAGGGGAAACAAAGAATCAGACTGGCTGCCCAGACTGGCTGCCCACAATAGCCTTCCTTTAGGCAAGTCACTCACACACCTGGTTCAAGTGGACTCTTTTTATGTTGCCAAACCATGTGAGCAGGTCCTGGGGCCGGTGGTTGGGGGGAGGCAACTTGGGGCCATCACTGGGGGGGGGCCCATACCTTCCTTCCCACTCTGACCCACTCACTCACAGCAGACAGAAGTGTGACAATGGCTTCCTGAGAAGAATTTGATGTTCCTGGGCCAGGTGCTCCATGGCAGAGGTGTTGTGGGGTGGAGGAGGGAGGGGGATGGACCTTCATCCCCTGAAGGAAAGAGGAGCAAGGATACAGCCAGGCTCTTTGGGAGCACTCACAATGAGATTCCACTTGGCTTTTCCAAGGGGCTCTCCGAAAGTCCAAGTGAAAAGTTCCTATCAGTCAGCTCCGAGAAACAGACAAATAACCCAGGATAGGAACACATACAGGTCCGCATCCTGGGAGGACACACCAGGCTGCCCAGGTGATTGGGCTTGAGGGCTGCATAATGGAGTCTCCCACAGCTGGTAGAGGCTCCTTCCTTCATCTGGTGTTTCCTGAAGTCCTGCTGTGTGCTCGACGCTGGTGTTGTTGCTAGGAATAAGACACAGATCTTTCCAGGTGGAGCTCACAGCATTCTGGAACATAAATAATTATGATGCACTGAGATATGTGCGAGGTCACAGAGCTCCTCGAAGAGTGTAAGGGTACAACCAGACATTTTACAGAAAAGGAAACCAAAACAGCCAAAAACATGCAAAGAAGTTTGTATCTGGTTTCAGAAAAATGCGAGTAAGAGCCACATGAAATGCCTTTTAATGCCCATCAGATGAGCAAAATTAAAAATGGGTGATGTCACTTAGCTCTGATTCATAAACAAAACAAAAACCATAGCCTCTGTCCAGCAACCAGACTCCTGAGATTCCATCCTGGGACCTAAGGATAAATATACAAGGATACTTACGTTTTTTGAAGTGATAAAAACCTGGAAACATTTACTTCCAAGATGAAAGGTTAAGCTGTGATATGTCTACACGTGGAATATTATGTGATTGTGAAAAAGGATGAGTTGGCTTTGTTCTAAGTGCCCTGGAGGACTTCCATGGTATATGGTTAAGTAAGGAGAGCCAGAGGTGCACAAATGTTCCATGTCTATGATGTGATGCACATTTTGATGCTAACAGCAGTCCTGCCTCTTCCCATGTAGGTACTTTTTCTTTGCATATGACCTGTAAGCATGGAGCATCCTTCTGAAGGCTACACACCAGACTACCAGCTTTGGAAGTGGAGACTAGAAAGAGGTAGATAATAAAGGAGAAATTAACTTGGTCAACAGCAAAACCAAGAGAGTATACACTGGCTAATGTTGATGGAAAATATGTGACTTAATGTTTCTACAGGCTACAATTGTAAATCTGTGAAAGCTAATTTGTACATGGACAATGAGAAGCTTGTGTTGTAGACGAAAGAAAACATTGCTTTAATCTTGGGTGGGTCTGTGGGTAATTTTCTTTCTGGAATTCTGTAGTTTCAATTATAGTGTTTCTTATTCAGTCTTTATGATCATGTAATAGCAACATTATCCCCAGTTCCAAGCTAGGCAGTTAATTTGTCTGGGGTGTGGGAAGTTCAGGGGTTTCAACAGAGCCTCAGAAGAGAGATAAGATGGGACGTCCTTCTTCTCTGGGAAACTGGCTAAAAGTTGAGCCGGTTAGGGAAAGAGAACAACTGTCTACCCACCCCCGACTTCTGGGAGGGTAAAATTGCATTCTTCACCCAGAGTAAGTATTTTAGTAAGTATTCTGGGAGGGTAAAATTGCATTGTTTACCCAGAGTAAGTATTTTAGTGCCTAGGCTGTTCTAGTCCAGTACTCTTGCCTGGAGAATCCCAAGGATGGAGGAGCCTGGTAGGCTGTGGTCCAAGGGGTCGTGAAGAGTCTGACACGACTGAGCAACTTTGCTTTCACTTTTCACTTTCACTTTTCACTTTCACGCTTTGGAGAAGGAAATGGCAACCCACTCCAGTGTTCTTGCTGGAGAATCCCAGGGACGGGGGAGCCTGGTGGGCTGCCGTCTATGGGGTCGCACAGAGTTGGACACGACTGAAGTGACTGAGCAGCAGCAGCAGCAGGCTGTGCTAGGCTTGCTTTAGGCACTTGCTTTAGGCTCTTGCTTTAGGACAGGCAGTGAAGAAGATACAAAAGGTCCTTGTCCTCATGGAGCTTATAATCAAGTGGGAAAGACACATTAAACAAAAACAAATACATTGTTGTTGCTGTGGTTTTCATCCCCCTACTTCCACTCGGTGGCTTTGCTGCAAGACCAAGTGAGGCCAAGGACCTGCCTAAGAGAAGAGGAAGCATTCCTAGCTTTAGATTTCCCCAAACCTTGGGATTGGCTTGACAGATACATTGGCATGAGGAAAGTCCCCCAGAGGTGTGTGTCTTTCTGTGCATGTTTCTGGATGTTGAAAGACGCCTAAACACAAGAGCCAGAGTCTACCACCTGACCCGGTGGACAGACCTCCATGATCGGCAGGCTGTTCATCATGCCTGGATATGCCAACTTGCCTGTCATCCCCAAAGTGACCTGAGATCACTCCCTTTCAACTCCCAGATGCCCTGCTGGCTGTCTCTGCTCCCTCCCTGCAGGAGCCCACCAGCACCCTGAGGCCCCAGCGGAGCAGGTAGAGCAGCTGGCCTCCCAGGGCCCTGCAGCCCTCTCCCTGGGTGGTTAGGCACAACCTGGCCCCTTTCCTCTCGTCAGGAGCTTTGCCCTCCCAGGGCTTCCCTGCTGGCTCAGCTGGTAAAGAATCTACCTGCAATGCAGAAGACCCCAGTTCGATTCCTGGGTCAGGAAGAGCCCCTGGAGAAGGGAATGGCTGCCCACTCCAGTATTCTTGCCTGGGAAATCCCATGGACAGAGGAGCCTGGTGGGCTACAGTCCATGGAATGGTAAAGAGTTGGACAAGACTGAGCGGCATTTACTTTCACTCTGGCCTCCCAGCCCCTCCCTCTGAAGGGGCCCCTTCCTTTCTGCACCCACTCTTCCAATGCAAGCAGCAGGCAAGCAGGGAGAGGGAAGGGAAAAAGAGAGCAGAGCTTTGGTCTTGAGCTTCAGATGGCATCCTTGCAAAATGCAGCCCTTGCCACCTCCACTGCCTGTTCACAAGGTCCCTCCCCTGGGGTCAGATGGTGCTGAGGTCTTCAAGATCCCATATTTCAGCTAAAGCCCCTGGAGCTGCCCTCCTGAAGTGTGAATACCTATATAATGGAAGCTTGTCCAGCCCTGCTGGTTACCCAGGGAGCCCCCTTGACCATGTAGCAGCATTTTTAAAGAAGAGCGACTTGAGTCTAGTTAAGGGCTTACCCGACAGTTCAGTGGGTAAAGAATCTGCCTGCCATGCAGGAGACACAGAAGATGCGAGTTTGATCCCTGGGTCAGGAGGATCCCCTGGTGTGGGAAATGACAACCCACTCCAGCATTTTTGCCTGGGAAATCCCATGGATAGAGGAACCTGGCAGACTACAGTCCATAGGGTCCCAAAGAGTTGGGCACGACTGAGTAAGCAAGCATCCATCCATTCAAGAAGGTCTAGTTGGAGAGGGCAGAGGGTACGTAGGACATCTGACTTGAAGCTACATTTGAGTAAGATCGCACAAACATCAGTTGTCCCTATCAAAGACCGTCCCCTCTCCAAAGCGGTGAATTTTATAAGTATTGGGGGCATATGGATATCTCCTATATTATTTTCTGCTTGTTTGGAATTTTCCCTAGTTAAAAATTAAAACAAAAGGATTTAGGAGTTGATGAAGATTTAGGGGAAGGAGAGAAGGCAACCTACAGTCTTCTTGCCTGGAGTATTCCTGAGGAGCCTGGAAAGCTACAGTCTATGGGATCGCAAAGAATAGGACACCACTGAGTGACTAACACATTCAATCCCTCTCCACAAACTTGACACCTGATACAATTGTCTGAAGTTCCCAGATACCATCTTTATCTCTGTATCTGCCTATCTATGTCTTTCTAAACATCTATCTATCTAAAATCAACACGTCAACACTCCGCTTCAGGCAAGGTGTAGAAACTGAAATTAACTGACCGTGCAATGGAAAGCGTCCAGCTTTGGAAGGAAGTCCACCTGGATTTCCTTCCTGGCTCTGTCCCTTAAGGGCCGTGTGACCTTAGACCAGTGAGTGACACAGCCTCTCTGAGCCTCTGTTCTCACCTGTAAAGGGAGATAATCACAGCGTGTGGGCATCAACATGGGCACTGAAGGAAGAGCTCTCTGCAGGATGTCCTGGTTGGGCCTTGGGAGTGGGTCACTCGAGGAAAAGGTGTGGCAAGGGGGGTAGCTTGTTCCTGCCTTAGGCCAAGGGGAGAATGCTTCTGAACCCTCACCCCCATGGCCCCGCTCCTTTGATCTGAGGCCAAGTTTGTGGGAATCTGTGGGGTTTGGAGGTCAGAGAGGAGGAGAGTTTGTCCACCCTCCCCTCCCACCCCGCCATGGGGACCAGGGCTCCCTCTTGCCTGTGTGTCACCTCTGCCTCCATGGTACCTGGGAGGCAGCAGGGGCCTGGGGCTCTTCTGAGGATGGATCAGACCCACCAGGCAAAGGAAGTCACAAACTCTCCACCTCGGGCCCCATCTCACTTAAAAACATAATTAAAATACTTAAAACTCGTCAACATTCATGAACAGGGGCACACAAAGCTGTGTGGTTAGCGTCTCACCTCTTTGCAAGGGTCTTCTCAGATCCCCTTGGGCTCTCCAGTCTCCTGGCCTCATCTGCCTGTCAGTTTTGCTCTGGAGACAACAATCTGTGACTCCAGCTACATTCTCCCCCTGGAGAACAGAGGAACTGGGGTGTGCTGGGTGACCTGGGCAAGACAACCCGCAGTGATCAGTCCTCTTACTTCCCCTGGACTGGACGTTTCCATAGCTCAGAGACCTTTCTGCCTTCCTTTCTGCTGGATTCCCCACCATGTGATCCAGAGCCCATCATGGAGCAGACCCTAGAGGTTGCAAACAAATTTTCATTGGGTGAAGAAAATGAATCTTTACGTTTACAAGTAATTGAAGCAGACTTTTTTGAGTACTCTTCTAAGCGCTTTACATATTGGCCCCTTTAATTCTCTTGTAGGCAGCCCTACAGGGCAGATACTGGCATAACCCCATTTTTCATAGATGGGGAAACAGAGGCACAGAGGAATGAAATAACTTGCTGGGAGGCAGAGGAGCGGAGAGGCCAAACCAGGTCGTCTGTTTTGGGGTTGTCCATGAAAGGACACCCCTACCCCATCTGGTAACCTCAGGATATTAAGGCTCCTCATGTGACCACCCTCCCCCATCCCCCCACCCCCACCCCAACGAACATTTCTTCACTACCTAAGTCGGAATTGGGAGCCTTGGTTTCAGGCCAGCTCTGTCATTACTTGGGAATATAACCTTGGGCAAGTCTATTCCCATCCAGACATCAGTTCCCCCATCTTTCCAGCCAGGTGGTTGGACTAGATCATCTCACAGGGCCCTTCTCATTCTAAAGCCCTGAATTCTGGGACTGTTGAAGGGGGCCCCATCCTTCATTTTCTGCCCTAATGAACAGGCTCTCCAGAAGTCCTTGGCTTGGCCGGATGGCAGCTCTGCTTCCCGGGGCAGGAGAAGGTTTGGAGTGCTGGCAGAAGCTTCCCGAATCCTCCCCTCGCTCCTGCTGTGGCCTTGGCTCAGGCTGGGGGCTCCAGTGCCTCTCCCAGTGGGTGCCGGAGGCTGGAGCCGCCTTTGTCTGCCGCAGGAGGCCAGCCAGGCGGCTGCGGATGCAACCGGCCCCTGCCCAGGCCTGGGAGATGGTTTTTTTTTTCCCTGTGTGTTGCAGCTGGGACCGTTTATAATAGAAAAAAAAAAAAAAAGAGAGAGAGAGAGAGAGAGCGAGAGAGAGAGAGAATGACCAGGCCAGCCGGCTGGAAAATAAAGAGACTTAAAAAGAAAAGGGCTAGGCTGTTCTTCTCCTGTGGAGGCTTTGGTTAAGCAGAAAGTTTTAGTTCCTTTCTGAAAGGCATTTGGGCTTTTGAAGTCCCCTGCGGGAGCTCCCTCTGGCCCCTGGGAAGCCAGGCCCTGGCATGTCCCAATGTGAACGACCAGGATGGGGCTGGGGCACTCAGAGGAGGCGACAGCAGGCGCTGGGAAATACTGCCCCAGGCCAGGTCCGCTGGGCTCCCAGCAAAGCCTCCCTCTGCTTCCAGCCTAAGCCCCACCAGCTCTCTTCGTGGTCTCTCTCTGCATTTCCTCTGCCCCTTCTGCCTTTGCTGTCTGGCCTGGTGCTGGTGGGGCCAAGGGAGGGAGTATACCGAAACTTGCGTCTTCATCTAGTCAGAGAACCAGAGACATTTTACAAACGGGGAGACTGAGGCAGAGAGAGGGTTTGTTTGAGGCCACCCAGAGAACCTAAACGTACTGAGCAGTTATTGTGTGTGCTTTGCCTGTACTAACAGTAGCTGTGCTTCCCAGATGGCTCAGTGGTAAAGAATCCACCTGCCACTGCAGGAGATGCAGGAGACGCTGGTTCAATCCCTGGGTTGGGAAGATCCCCTGGAGTAGGAAATGGCAACCCACTCCAGTATTCTTGCCTGGGAAATCCCAACCCACTCCAGGATTTTTGCCAGGCTCCTGGAGGAGCCTGGTGGACTACAGTCCATGGGGTCGCAAAGAGTTGGACATAACTGAGCAACTGAGCATACACAGCATTGACAAAGCTGACGTTTATTAAGCCTGTACAGTACGAAAGGACCTGGGAATGAATTTAGGAAACAGGCAGATATAAGAGAGCTCCTCTTAGGCAGGCTGTCTGACCAGCTCTCTTTTCTGGCCTTTGCTGATTCCCAGCCTCGCCAGTGAGCTCTCCTCCCCATCAGCCCACCACCCCTCAGCAGGGTCATAGTCATCACCCTCACTGAAGAAGAACCACAGTCAAAATGTAACATTTCTCAAGCACCAACTGTGTCCCGTGCTGTATGCCAGGCGTGTGATGGCACTGCTCATTTCATGCCCTCCACACATGACTGAGGCAGGTCAACGGTGAGATTATCTTACGGCTCACAACCACCTATGCCATATTGGCATTACTCTCTTGATTGCTTTACCCTGGGATTCAAATCAAGGCCTGTCTGGCTCGAGAGGCTGAGCCCTTTCTCTGAGACCAGCCTCTATGGTTGTGGTGGCCCGGTGTGTCTTAGAGTCTGCCTCTGGCTTCTGGGGTCATCTTCCTTCTCCAGTCACCACCATTCCCTGGGCATGAAGTGGGCACTGTGGCGTGAAGGAGATTCTTGTCAAAACCGGGGGATCTGCCCTGAAATAGCTTTCAATTCGACCTAGCTGGGTAGGCAAAGGTTTTTACCAATTGGTCTCCGTTGTCCAGCCAATGAACCATGTGAAAATGGTTGACTGCACAGAGATGTAGTGGGTATCTCTTCTGTATGCTGCACAAATTGAGTTTTCCTCCCAGTGTCCTAAGTTCTGAGCACTTGTGGGGCACCAGAAACATAATGGGGAGCATGGCAGCCTTAGCCCTGATGATCTCACTTCTCCCCTTCCTACCTGGGCTTTGGGTTCTTAATTGGGTGTGCCCAATGCAGGGGCCAAGGGCTTCCCAGGTGACGCTAGTGGTAAAGAACCCGCCTGCCAATTCAGGAGACATAAGAGACATGGGTTCGATCCCTGGGTTGGGAAGATCCCCTGGAGAAGGAAATGGCAACCCACCCCAGTATTCTTGCCTGGAGAATCCCATGGACAGAGGAGCCTGGCGGGCTACAGATGGTAGGGTTGCAGAGTCGGACATGACTGAAGTGACTTAGCACAGAGCAGGGACCACACATTGCTGATGCTCTTCTGAAATCTCCATGGTGTTTCTTTTAGGCCTGGACACCTATTAGGTTTTTTTTCATGATGCTGGTGGATGGGAGGGAAAAGGGTGCGTGCACAGGAAACAACCCAATATTGTCTTTTTTTCCCAAAATTATCTTAGTGAGTTTGGTCCTGCACACTGTTAGGTCTTCTTCATAAATAATAGTGGTCACAAAAGGGGTTGGAAGTGGGTGAGCATTTGTTTTTCTTGTTTTGAAAGTTGTGTTTGCTCCTGGCTGTGCGGATCCTCGTTGCAGCACGGTCTTCTCTTCAGTTGCGGCAGGTGGGGAGGGGAGCTCCTCTCTAGTTGTGGTGCTTGGGCTTCCCGTTGCGGTGGCTTCTCTTGTTGCAGAGCACAGGCTCTAGGGCTCTCGGGCTTCAGTAGTTGTGGCTCCCAGGCTCCAGAGCACAGGCTCAGTAGCAATGGCACACGGGCTTAGTTGCTCCACAGCATGTGGGAATCTTCCCAGACCAGGGATCAAACCTGTATCTCCTACATTGGCAGGTGGATTCTTTACCACTGAGCCACCAGGGAAGCCCCAGCGTTTGCTATTCTTACCTATCTCTGCCAGGTGATGGTGAGCACAAGTCTCTGGCCAAATTCTGCCTTGTGAAAGTTGTGAAAGCAGGATCACCCCAAGACAAAATAGGCCCTCTAACCACTTCTGATATGAGAGAGATGCTCTGAACAAGCCCCATCTCACTGACAGGCAGGATGCTGTATCCTCTGCTGGGTACCCTGCAGTGAGACATTATTTCTGATGGTGAGACCCAGGACCCTGAAAGGATGGAGCCTGGGGGTTGGGAGGAGAGAAGGGGTTTCCCCTAAGGGGACAGATTACCCCAGCCTCACCAGATTCATTCTCCCTGTGCAGGCAAGTTGGGGAGCATCTCTAGAACACTGTGCTCAACTGTACCTTGAATGCCTTGAATTCCACCAGTGAAAGCCCGTTTCTAAGTCTATCACTTTTTTGGACATCCTGTTTGCCAATTAGTAAAACATTGGTGGCTGATGGAGCTACCGACAGCCAAAGGCCTTGTGACTAGTTCTGAAATGTGCCCCTGCCTGATATAACCACTCTTGGTCAAGCTTAGAAAGCTGGACATTTATCACATTCATCATACACTGGATTGCTTTTTTTTTTTTTAATCAAAGTGAATCACAAAAACCTTGGAAAAGAAGCATTTTGAGAGTGACCGCAGGTTTGCATGTGCCACACACCCTGGGGCAATCAGAAGTTGTCTGGGTGGAGGTCTCAGGGTCGGGTCAGGAGTGTCAAGGTTTACCAGGGCGTGAGTCTATGGGGATCCTCATGTCAACTTGGTTTCTTTGCTGCCTGTGGGTGTTCTCTGCAAAGACTGCTGACACTTGAAGAATTAAATAATTATAATAATAATGATAAAATAGAAATGGCTTTCCCAGCTGAACAGAAACTGGAGAAGACAAGGAGGTTCCCACACCCGACTTATTGTTTTTGGCCCTCTACTCCCTCAGCTCCAGGGACACAGATGTCTGGGCCTACCGCTGGCCACTTTGAATTGTGGTCATGGGCGGGGGACACTGGGGACCCTTGGGGAATTTCAGGAGCATCTGTAGGGATTTCCCTCCCCAAAACTCCAGGCTGAGAACTAAGAGCAGAGAAAGGGACTCTTTCTATTTTGACTTACTCTGTTCTGAAGTCTCAGAAGCTTCCAGACCAAGCGTTGGTCCTTCCAGACCAAGGACTCCTCAATGTTGCAAAGCCAGCTGTGGAGGCAGGAACACCTGACTAGTGGGTAGTGGCCAGTTCATAGTCAAAGTGACAGATTCAATCTGACAATCCTGACAGATTCAACCATGGGGCATAGTCATTGCTTCCTGGGTATCCCCAGGACAGGAGTGCCCAGGAAAACCTGGGTTCCACAAGTAGTGGGTCATTATCATGAAACAAAAATGCAAAAGAGACAAAGGAACAATCAAATTCTCTTGAACACAGAGCCTTCTCCGCAGACCTAAAGATGCTAGAAAACTTCTAGAAACCAGCAGCCCAGGGAAGGAGGCACTTGTCGGTGCAAGGAGAGAATTTGTGTAATTGGCTTCTCTCTCTAGAAATATTTTTGAACTTGAGGACTGGTAAAGGGGAGAGACAGGAAGGGAAAGGAAAGAAGCCTCGTGACCTTCCCTTGGTCACGATGGCCAGACCAGCAACACTTAACCAACAAGAAATCTTCGGGACAACCCCATGAGATTCACATTCTCTATAGTCCCATTTTTCACATGAGAAAATGGAGGCACAGGGTCCCTTCTCGAGGTCTCCCTGGAGGTAATGAGACTGGACCAGAAGCTGGATCAGATTGGTTCCTAAGCCTGGCAACCCCTGTTTCCTTGGGCCCTTAGCTCTGAACCGTGACAACTTTCCCTTGGAATCACCCCGTTCCTTTCCACATCTGGCCCTTAACGCACTGTTCACCCCATCAGGAACTCTGTTCTCTGTCCTTTTCCCTGACTTCTTCCTCCTCCTCCAGACTCTTGGCCAGACCACCACTGGGACCCTCTGATTTTTGGCCTCATTTGCACTATAGTTTTCCTTCTCAGGATTGTTCAAAATGGTAATTAAATAATTATTTATGTGGCCATTTAGTAAAAAGTCAGCCTCCGCATCATAGAACAAGACCCAGCAGGGAGAGACTGTGGTCCTTCTTGTTCACTGTCTTATCCTCAGTTTGGGCACACAGTAGGCATTCAATGAATAAATGATGGTTGAATAAACCAACAACAGAGGAGTGAACTTACTTCCTGGGGGGAAACTAGGGGTTCGTCTTCCCTCTCCAAAATGACTGTTTCTTACAGGCTGATGCAAATTTTTCCAGTGGAGAGTGTGATTCTCAAGTTATTAAAACGGTAAACAGGGACTTCCCTGTGGTCCAGTGGTTAAGAATCTGCCTTCCAAAGCAGGGAACATGGATTGGGTCCCTGGTTGGGGAACTGAGATTCCACATGCTGCGGGCAACCTTGTTGGAGCACTGCAACTACTGAGCCCACGCTCTAGAGAGACTGTGCGCTGCGACAAGAAAAAGTCCACGGGCCGAACAGAAGAGCCTGTGTGCCCCAAGGAAGACCCAGAGCAGCCGAAAACAAACAAACAAAAAAGCTAGCAAACAAAAGAAAACAAAGATCACAAATTCCAAATTGTATACATTCAGGTGTCATTTAAGTGTATGCATGTGTGTGTGTGTAGTGGGAGAATTTGGTCATTCGGTCACTTATTGCAAAGTAACTCTAGAACAACTCTGGAGACTTCTCGAGGATACCAGTGTAGAGGTCAAAACGAACCCTATCTCATGTTACTTTATTGCCTTACCTTGTTTTTTTTGTCACCCACAGCCCCTTTTGCATTCACCAGACTGTTCTGGAGTATGCTTGCTGCTTTTTGAAGCTCAAGGAGGAACCTCATTTGCTGTGTGTCTGGGGATACATCATTAGAAGCAAGCCGAATTGGAGGGGAAAAGGTAGCACCTTGGGTGAGAGGCGCCTGTTCTCTGGTGAAGTTGCCCATTTATGTGAGCAAGGTCTTGTGCTGTGCTGTGCTATGCTTAGTCACTCAGTTGTGTCTGACTTTTTGTGACTCCATGGACTGTAGCCCACCAGGCTCCTCTGTCAATGGGAATTCTCCAGGCAAGGATACTGGAGTGGGTTGCCATGCCCTCCTCCAGGGGATCTTCCCAACCCAGGAAAAGAACCCAGGTCTCCCACATTGCAGGCGGATTCTTTACCATCTGAGCCACCAGAGTCAAGAATACTGTAGCCTATCACTTCTCCAGGGGATCTTCTCGACTCAGGAATCAAACTGGGGTCTCCTACATTGCAGGTGGAGTCTTTACCAGCTGAGCTATCAGGAAAGCTCTGAGCAAGGTCTTACCTGTTTTCAAAAAGGTTAACTTGTATTTTCTTTTACATTTATGATGGCGGCTCCTTACGGTTTACAAAGGGTTTTTCCCAGCCTCTTCTTTGGGTCGGGCAGAAACAGCTGCCCCTTGGCAGATGAGGAATTTCTCATGGCAGGAGGGGCCCAGACTCTTGGATCCCCTGTAGGAAGTTAGGCAGGTGGGACACAAACCATCACCTGAAAATGACCTTTTTCTGCTCTCAGGTCTCCAAGGCTGATAAGGAGCAGAGCCCAGGCGGCAGGCAGCTGGCCCTGCCCTCAGCTCAGTGCCCCTTGAGACCCTTTCAGTAGGAGTTCCCGGAGTTTTGCTGCTCTGGAATTTTCCTTAAAAGATCATTATTTCTGGAAGGAGTTAAAAAATGAAACAAGCTGCTCAGAAAGCGGGCCGGGTGAGGCAGGGAAGAGGTGGGGCTCCCTTGGCACCCTGACTGCCACTGAGCTGGGAGAAGGCAGCCAGGTCTTCGGTGGGGGGGTGGGCGTCGGGACACGAACGTGCGCGACAGCGACGCTGGGGACGGTGATCAAAAAACTTTGTGCACGTCTCCAGGACCCCTAGCCCTTGTGCATTAGTGCCCTCGTGGATAGACTATCGCCTGCCCGCCCCTCCCCCCCGCCCCGCTCCTGTTACCCCTGCCTCTGCCCTCTGGACCTTCTGCAGTTCCCCAGGGTGGAAAAAGGGCAGCGCCGCGGGTCTCCAGCCAGTCCTCCCTGCCCGGTGACCCCTCCTTTCCTCCAGCAGCCCCTTCCCCACCGCGCGTTCCTTTTGTCCACCCCCTCCCTCTCCCGGCTCCCGGCTGGGCACTATCCGCAGTCTCCAGCCCCCCAGAGAGCCCGGGAGGGCGAGCCGGGGGCTGTTCTCCGCCCCCTCCCGCTAAGAGAGGCAGCCCGCGGCGGGGGCACCCCGGAGCCGCGGCCAATCGCCCCCCTCCCCCAGCGTGTGCCATCTGCCGCCTGTCAGCCTCTCTCCGCGGGCCGCGATCCCAGGCGCCGGCGGGGGTGGGGAGCTGCTGCTTCGGCCCCTCCTTCCTGGCTCCTGCCCAGGCGCCTCGCGGCCTCTGCCCTCGCTGTGGCCCTTGGCACCTCTTCCCCTCCTCACCCCGGCCGTCCTTGGGCTGCGGGAGGCGGCTCCCGTTCCCCTCTGGGAAGGCCCAGAGATGCTGGACGCTCTAGGACGCAGGAGCTGGGGAGGCAGCGACCCGGGGCGGGGGAGGCAGCCCTCATGGAGGGAGGGGCGGCTCTCAGGGCCTGAGTCCCAGTCAGGGGACGGCTCTGCCCTGGCCCCTCGGGACACTCGCTATGGGTCTCCTGGTGGCAGGGTGTATGCCTCGGAGGCGTCGCGTTTCGCTGGTCGCCCGACTCTACCTCGGAGACGGCCTTGAGCGCGCTAGCTTGGTTTTCTCCCTGGATCCTGCCTCAAGGCCCATCCCAGCTAGCCCCCCAGCCGCTGGGGAGGTGGGGGTGGCATCTATCTCTGCTATCAGCCCAGCATGGGGTCGGGACCCGGAGGCCCAGAGAGGAGAGCGGGGCTGAGCGGGACTTCGAAGCTCGCCGAGGGGGCGCGGGCCCGGCTGGCGGGCGGGCTGGGAAACTGCGGGGCGCAGGCGCCCTGCTTGGGGCGGGCGCCGTTGCCCGGCCGGCCCCGGCGCGGCTTTCGGCGGGCAGCAGGTTCTTCCGTGAAAGGTTGCCCTGGGTAACTCGTCTCCGAGGGGACACAGCCCTCCCCTCTCCAAGTGGCAACTTATCGATCCGCGAGATTGATAACCCTCAGCGCCGCGCCGCGCACTCGCTCCGCTCTCCCAGCTCTGGGGCTCGCCGGCCCAAGGTGGCGCCACTCGCCCAAGGAAGGGCGGGGTGGGCTGGCGGGAGATGTCAGGTCCTTTTACCCACCCTGAACCTGGCCTCCTGCAGCTTGTGGGGGACGGAGGAGGCTAGGAAACGGTTTAGGGGAGCCTCTTGGAGATGACTTTTTCTAAATCTGAGCTTTTCCCCTGGAGGCTCCGAGACCCAAGCCTCGACCTGTTCAAGAGCTGCTAGGACCCGAGGCGCCCCCTAGTGGCTGGGGCAAAACTTTGTGTCAAGTAGGAGCTGGTCTATTTGTCAATCTCGGGAGGAGGAAGTGCTACTGCAACGTTTCGGGGCTAAGGTGTTTCTTTACAGTATTAGCGAAGAAACGTGCAACCAGACGCGGGAACTCTACAGATTCAGGTGTTGGGGTGAAAAAGATTTAGCCCAGTAGAGTAAGAGTTTCTGGGTATGGGGCAGGAATGGTCTTCAAACACCGATTGATGGGCAGAATCTGAGAAGGAAAAATCAGGTTCAGGGATAATGCATATGCGTGGGGTACAATTTGCAGAGCTGGCAGTGCCAGGGCAATTCACCCCAGTGTGCTCCCTTCCCCCCAGTTTCTTCACTTTTTGCAGTTTGTGATGCAAAGGTATCTTGGCGAGCTTGACAGCACGCGTGGGCCCTGTATGTGTTCCCTCCTCCCTTCCCCGGGGCCGCCAGCGCCGGAGTTGGGGCCCCGCGTGCGGGTGCGGTGCCCGCGCCCGCGCCGTGCCTGCCGCCGCCGCCGCCGCGGTCCGGGTTTTGCGGGCGGCCAGAGCTGTATTTCCAGCGCTGTCCATCGCTCGGTGCTGTTGGCCCTCTCTCCGTCTGATCCGAGCCGGAGCAGTGCGGGGCGCCCCACGGGATCAGAGCGCTCCCCCGCCGGGACTCCGCTCCTCACATCCTCCTGCTGGGACCCGGCTACATTTCCAGCCAAGCCTGGCTTTATTATGTGTCTCTGCAGTGCAGCCCCAGCAGCCGGATCGGGAGGAGGAGAGCCAGCGACCACAAAGAAGACAGGAGCGCAAGGGAGGCTGGCGGGCGGGCCGGCGCCGGCTGGAGCGCGGAGGAGCCGGGGCGCAGCCGCCGCCGCCGCTGCCCGGGAGGACGGGAGCCCGGCCGCCGCCTGCTCGTCCTCCTCCTCCGCCGCCGCGGCCGCCGCCTCCCGCCTCTCCGAGCCCCTGGTCCATGGAGGCAGCTAGCGGGGCCGGCGAATTGGCACCGGCCTGGGGATCGGCTGCGCGCCTCCCGCTGAGCACCGCAGCCCGAGGGCAGGCAGCGGCGGCCCGGCGCACGGGCTGAGCGATGCCCGGGGCACGGGCGCGCCTGCCTGCCGCCGCCTGAGCGCCCCCGCGCGCCCCTTCCTCCTCCGGGAGGCCGGCGCCGGACCGAGCCGAGAGCCAGAGAAGGGGGCGTGAGCCAGGGGCTCCGAGCTGCGGCTTCCTAGCGGCTGCGGCCGTTTCGAGCCCCCCAAGTAGGCTGAGTTGAGGGATCCCCGTCCCCATCCATCATAATCTCCAAACCCGGCGTTTGGGCATTTTAAAACCATTAATATTTATTATTTTTTTGGGCGGCAGGGGATAATTTGAAGGCTTTTTTTTTTTTTCCCGGGGGGTACTGAGCTTCCGCGCTCCAGACCGCCTCTCGGTCTCCTCCCCTCCTGAGACCCCCTCGACTCCAGCCCCGTCCCCCCCTCCTCAGATGGGTTCATTGTGAGCTCCGCACCGGGCTGCGTAGCCGGACGCCTGCAAACTTTGCACAAAAATCCGGCAAGGGGCGGAGGAGGAGAAGGAGGAGGAGGGTGAGGGTGGCGGTGGGGTGGGGGAGGGAGGGAGGGGGCCGCAGGGGCCGGGGGCCGGCGGGGGGTGGGGAGGAGGAGGGGGGCGGCTTTTTTTTTTTTTTTTTTTTGCATAACTCGGCTCGGCCGAGTGGCCTCCGGACTCCCCGCGCCGCTGGGACCGCCGCTGGGACCGAGAGCCCCCGGCTGCCGCATTGCAACAGGCAGGGCCCCGGCGCGCCCCCCGGGCCTCCCCCCGCCCCGGAGCGGCCTCGGCCGGCCCGGGCCGCCCCCCCCAGGGAGGCCGCCCCGGACCTGCGATCCGCTCCCCACAGCTGCCGACCCGGCTGCAAAAAAAAAAGTTTCCGAGAGGCAGGAGGAGGAGAAGGGGGAGAAGGGCAGCCCGGAGCGGCAGGGGGCGGCGGGGGGAGCCGGCCGCGGAGGGCGACGGAGCGCCGGGAGCCCCGGACATGTCCAGGCGGAAGCAGGCGAAGCCGCGCTCGGTGAAAGGTGAGCGAGCGAGGCCCGGCGGAGGCGCGAGCGAGCGAGGAGGGAGGGAGTGAGGGAGGAGGGACCGGCGAGCGGGCGGGCGGCCGGGGACCCAAGCGAGCGAGCGGAGAGGAGGAGGAGGCGGCAGAGGAGGCGGAGGCGGAGGAGGAGGAAGAGGAGGGGGAGGAGGAAGCCGCGAGCGGGAGGCGGAGGCGGCGGAGGGGGCACACCGCGGACACCCTAGCCGCCCGGACCCTCCCCGGGCCCGGCGCCGCCGCCCGCGGGGGACCCGGGCCTGGGGGCGCAGCCGAGGGGCCCTCGCTGCTCCCTCCGTGCGGGCCCCGGGCCCGCGTGGCCAATCAAGGGGTGCGGGCCCGACTTGGCGGGGATTGCGAATCTCGGCGGCGGCGGCGGTGACGGCGGGCGGGCGGGCGGCGGGAGGAAGGAAGAGGCGGTGAGGACCGGCGCCCAGGAGGCCGGTAGCTCCGAGGCCGCTCTCGCTGGGCCCGGGGCCTTGCCGCTTTTCCTCTGTCCACGCCTTGTCGCCCCGGGACGCCGTGGTCGTCGGGCGTTGCTTGCGCGCGCCCCGGGTCCCCGCCCTGGTCGCCGGGGGCCCCCTCCCTGCCCGCTGCCCAGGCCGCCCTCCCGGCCCGGGCCCCCACACTTCCTGCCTCCTCCACCGAGGCCAACCGGGCCGGGAGCCTCCGCCAGGAGTTCATTGTCTGAGCAGCGCCGGCGGGACGCGGGTCCCCAGGGGAGCGCAGCGGCTGCCGCGCGCGCCCCTCCGCCGAAGCTCCCGGGACGCTACCCCGGGCACCTACATTCTCGACACCTAGGCCGGCTTCTCGAATCGGATCCCCAGAATGCACACTTTTGAGGACACACACACACACGCGCGCGCGCGCGTACACACACACACACACACACACACACACACACGTCTTCGTGTCCTTGCCTCGCTTTCTATTTCTACCGAGCGCCTGCGGCCCGAGCGGGCCCCCTGGAGAGCAGAGGCCCCCGGGGAGATGCCGCGTGAGGGCAACTGAGCTCCTCCCTTGCCCTTCTTTCCCCACCCGCTGGCCTCTCCAGGCCTCGCCTGCTGCTTTGTCCCGATTCCAGTGCCCCCGGGTGGGTGCCCGGCCTCCCGCCCGCGCTGGGAGATGATAGAGGAAGGACAGGATGAGAGCCGCTACATCTCTGGAGCCAAAAGTCCCGAGGCCCTTGTCCTCTCCCAACTCCCTTGATGACCTCTGGCCCGAGCCCAGTTCTGCTCTGAAAAGTTCATTTCCTGGAGGCCTGCGCGGGAAGGCGCAGGGGCCTCTGCTCCCTTCCTGCCAGCCTTGCTCCAGGCTGGAATGGCTGGGACTGAATCTGGCAAGGAGGGTCGTGGGACACCCGCCATTGCTCTCCTTCCAAAGTCCCAGGAGATCGCGGGCACTCAACAGAGATTCTCCTTGTCATGTGAGACGCGGGCCAGCTCAGTCCGAACTCAGCAATCTGGCTGCTCTCTTTTCCTCTCTTTCCTTGAGAGAAGTTGGTCTTGTTCCCCTCACCCTGGCAGGCATCCTAGTCCTGGATAGCCAGACCTGTTCCACAGAACTGGAGGGTCTACAGGGTGTTCTGGTTGAAACCAGAAGAGACAGACCTCAAGAGCTGGATAGGAAGACGGTAGATGTTTGTTCTTGTGCTGAATAGAAGGGTTCTCGGCCTGAAATAATATTTGATTTCTTTTCTCTTTCCCTGGCTCACTGCTCACTCCTTCAAGAACCACTTAAGGTGGCCCAGAAGAAAATGTACAATTGGAGTCTTGTTGGAAAAGGGATTTCTATCTAACTTGGGCAGTTGATTTTGAATTAAATCTGTGTATTGAAGCAGATTTTTCACAGAGGAAGATGCAGAACTTTTCCACCTCTAACCCGAACCCAAGCCTCCATACCTCCTTATTTCAGAAGGCAAAGGTAGAGCAATTTGCTGGGAGCAGATGGGTGGGTGTTTCAGAGTTGCTGGAACCTAATTCTAAAACCACTCTGTGTATCTCTGAGAAAGACTCAAGAATCAGACTGCAAACATTCATGAAATGAGCTTGGACGTGATTTGTAATGAATGTTTCTCTCGATGTATATATATATGAACGTATATAGCAGAGAATTCAAGCTGATCGTTGTTTTGTTGTTTAGTCACTAAGTCATGTCCTACTCTTTTGCGACCCCATGGACTGTAGCCTGCCAGGCTCCTCTGTCTATGGGTTTTTCTAGGCAAGAATACTGGAGCAGGTTGTCATTTCCTTCTCCAGGGGATCTTCCCGACCCAGGGATTGAACCTGCGTCTCCTGCTTGGCCGGCAGATTCTTGACTCAGTTGGTGGTGGGGAAGACAGCAAAGTGGGAACAAGGCCAGGGTAGGCATTTTGAGAAGCATTGTAAATATCAACCACACAGCACTGGAGTCTGAGATCCTGTTTCTTCCCTCAGTTCTTTGCATTTTCCAAAAGCAGCTCCAACTCGTGCCTCTCACCATTTCGCCATTTATTGAGTTTATTGGGGTGAATAGGGTGGAGATGCAGCCACTTATTCAGGGAGGAATTAAGAGAGAAGATAATTTGAATAGATAAGAGTTACAGCACATGAAGGATTTATTGCTTTTCAAGAACTGCCTCCCCTCTCCCCCCCAAAGCAATATTCAAAAGTGTTTGCTTGAGTGTGGACAGCTCCATACCAAGTGTTTAAAATGACAAGGTCTTCACCCTTAAAGATGCTTCTTAAGGAACAGTGGTGCCTTTTAAATTGTATTTGATTTTATTTTGCCTCCATCGCTGTGTGTCAGGGTTAAAGTAGAGGCATTGTGGACTACCCTAGCCCGCGCATTCTGCTGTGAAAGTCGCTTGACGGTATGGTTCGTAATTGATCTCGGAAATGTGAAAGCCCATAGCAGGAAGGAAAGACAGAAATATAACAGTTTCTAATGGATGCTCAGAAAGTATGATTTGAAAGCACGGCATTGCTGCTTTGAAAATCAAACAGGCCTTGGTGGGGGGGTTTCACTTCCCACTCACAGACACAGCCCCCCTTTTGGAGTGGGGTCACTTATCCCCCTCGGGATGTTTGTCCTTCTTTGGAAAACCCGGGGAGCATACCCAACAAATAGGGAAGGGGGCCGGGCAGTAGGGCAGTGGGGGGAATAGCCTCATTGGTTTTCAAAAACCTTGTGATTTAAAAAAAAACCCATACATACCATAAAACCTATGAATGTTACAAAAGTCACATTTTCTGACCGATTTTCCCCTCCGACACTATTCTCTCCTTTTCTGTTCCCTGGTGGTGTGGTGTGGCTGTTGTGAGATGATTTGTTCTCTTTGATAATTTTGGCCTCATTCTCCGGGGCTGTTCCCATCGCATCTCACTGATGTTATTTCGGCTGATGATATCAGGTGGTTTGTTAACCTGTCTCCCTGTACCCACACTGCCTCTTCAGATCCACAGAACAGCCTCTCCATTTATATGGAAAATTAGCACATCTTTTTTTTCCCAGGCTCTGGCTTAAAACTTTTGAATAATTGGTAATGCTGTTGATTTTTCTCCATTGAGCAACTGCCTCTTAATTACAGTTCTTAATATTAATTAGCACTCAGGCTGTGTCCACGCACCCCCAACCCTGACATCCTAAAACGACCCCCAGTGACTTCTCTGTGCTCCCTTCCCCTGGTCTATCTTCCGCTCCTGCCAGCCTGTAGCTTCTCCAAAGTCCATCTTATAAATTTGGTGGTCTAAGGACTTGGGAACAGTGTAGTTCGACACTGCTTGTGTTTCCATGGAAATAATTGAGTTGTAATAAATAGTGGCATTCTGAGGTTACAGGTTTCTTGATTCAGCTGAGACCACGTACAAGTGTAAATTGTCGAGATTTGTTTGGCTAAATGTACATGATCTTGTAGGAAGGGCAAAACAAATGCTTTATAGGTTCTTTAGCTTTCTATGTGGATTGGGACAGCTAACATTTAATCCTAATATTTAATTCCCCCCTCCTCAGTGAGATCACTAACTTCCAGCTTTGGAGGGACCTGTCTTAGTCTAGAAAACATCCTTTATGTGTAGTAATTGCCATTTAGATTCTTCCACTTCTTTCATGCAAAAACTTAATAAGCGATACAGTTTAACTATGTGTCTTGGACAGCAGTGTCCTGCTAAATGTTTAACCATAAAGTGCCGAGTGTGCATTGCATGAAAGGTGCAAGATGCCGGTGACTTTACAGTTGTGAAGAAACTGGGTAAAACCAGCCTGGCACTGTGGTGGCCTGCTACAGCATGGTAACAGAGGAGGAGGAGGCAAAACCATGGTAGGAGGAAACTCGAGTGCAGCGTCTGACATAGCATTCCTAGCTGGAGACTAAAGCTGCAGGTCTGGTTCAGTCTAATAGAAAGTTGCAATAATTGCTATATCGGTAGCCAACTCTTAAGCTGGTGGCTGTGGAATTCTTCCCCTGATGTAGGATTTAATAGTCTGGCAATTAGATGCATTGATTTCTCTTAACTGTTCATTTGGATGTGTAAACCAAAGAAACCCGCCACTGCTGCAGACAGCTGCCTGGCTCTTGGAAAAAAGGCTGATTTAGGTCATGGTGGTAGGAGGATGGATTCTTCAAGGCGGTGTTGGGGCCAGTTCCCTCTTCTTTTGGCATTTCAGCCCATTTTGCAGTAAAATGAAGAGCACCTGTTGTTCAGACAGTGTTTAAAAACCAACAGCGGTGTCCCGTTCTGTCTGAAAAGTAAACACACCCTCTTTTGCTGCAGACACGTATAGAGTAACATTTCTGTCTCTGAGTGGTTGGACTCACTTGCATATTTTTGGCAGATGGTCGGTTGGGTACCAGAGGGAAAAGTCAACAGAACACCTTGGCTCCAAGTTCCAGAGGGACCTCTTGCCGGAAACGGAGTGAGTTCTCTCTCCCCTTCCTAGGGGCCTGGTGTTCCCTAGACCGCAGTGGCTCTGTCAAGCCCTGAAGAGATATGGGACATGGTATCTTGGACCCCTTGGCATGGTGGCTGTGACTTCAGTGGCTTGGCGAGGGGGTAGATAATGAACCCTTGCAAACGTTAACACCTCTTAACTCCCTGCTCCTGGACTTGCAGGTTTCTGTAAGTGTCACTAACTTCTTTTTGCAGGCATCTAAAACTGTCTTGAGGAGGGCTCTCTGTCCTCATGGCCCTATTTTTTTTTTTTTTCCCTTTGTTTAAACTGAGGTGGATGGGTGGGTTTAGTTAACTCTTTGTTTGTCCGAAGTTAAGATGGACTTACCGTTCCTGGACCTTTGGTAT